>NW_026262948.1:0-300000 GCF_025434085.1 Hippocampus zosterae
GGCCGGCCCGGCGGACGAGTGTGGCCGGGGAAGAGGCCTCTTGGCCGGGGTGAATATGTTGGAACGCGGCGCGCGTAAATAGAAGCGGCTGGAGGTACCGGGGGCGAAGCCCGCCCCGGCCCGGAGGCCGAGTTAAAAAAAATAATAATCCCCGTTCAGTCTCAATGGCGGGGTGCGGGCCGGCCCGGCGGCGAGTGCGGCGGGCTGCAGGCCTCTTGGACAGGTTGAGAGATAAAAAAATAATAATTCCCGTGCAGTCTCAATGGCGGGGTGCGGGCCGGCCCGGCGGACGAGTGTGGCCGGGGAAGAGGCCTCTTGGCCGGGGTGAATATGTTGGAACGCGGCGCGCGTAAATAGAAGCGGCTGGAGGTACCGGGGGCGAAGCCCGCCCCGGCCCGGAGGCCGAGTTAAAAAAAATAATAATCCCCGTTCAGTCTCAATGGCGGGGTGCGGGCCGGCCCGGCGGCGAGTGCGGCGGGCAGCAGGCCTCTTGGACAGGTTGAGAGATAAAAAAATAATAATTCCCGTGCAGTCTCAATGGCGGGGTGCGGGCCGGGGAATAGGCCTCTTGGCCGGGGTGAATAGTGTTGGAACACGGCCCGCGGAAATAGTAGCGGCTGGAGGTACCGGGGGCGATGCCCGCCCCGGCCCGGCGGCCAAGTTAAAAAAATAAATAATCCCCGTTCAGTCTCAATGGCAGGGTGCGGGCCGGCCCGGCGGCGATTGCTGCGGGCAGCAGGCCTCTTGGACAGGTTGAGAGATAAAAAAATAATAATTCCCATGCAGTCTCAATGGCGGGGTGCGGGCCGGGGAATAGGCCTCTTGGCCGGGGTGAATATGTTGGAACGCGGCGCGCGTAAATAGAAGCGGCTGGAGGTACCGGGGGCGAAGCCCGCCCCGGCCCGGAGGCCGAGTTATAAAAAATAATAATCCCCGTTCAGTCTCAATGGCGGGGTGCGGGCCGGCCCGGCAGCGAGTGCGGCGGGCAGCAGGCCTCTTGGACAGG
This sequence comes from Hippocampus zosterae, assembly GCF_025434085.1. Classification (NCBI taxonomy): domain Eukaryota; kingdom Metazoa; phylum Chordata; class Actinopteri; order Syngnathiformes; family Syngnathidae; genus Hippocampus; species Hippocampus zosterae. The sequence continues at coordinate 1,007 of NW_026262948.1, forward strand.
TTGAGAGATAAAAAAATAATAATTCCCGTGCAGTCTCAATGGCGGGGTGCGGGCCGGGGAATAGGCCTCTTGGCCGGGGTGAATAGTGTTGGAACACGGCCCGCGGAAATAGTAGCGGCTGGAGGTACCGGGGGCGATGCCCGCCCCGGCCCGGCGGCCAAGTTAAAAAAATAAATAATCCCCGTTCAGTCTCAATGGCAGGGTGCGGGCCGGCCCGGCGGCGATTGCGGCGGGCAGCAGGCCTCTTGGACAGGTTGAGAGATAAAAAAATAATAATTCCCGTTCAGTCTCAATGGCAGGGTGCGGGCCGGCCCGGCGGCAATTGCGGCGGGCAGCAGGCCTCTTGGACAGGTTGAGAGATAAAAAAATAATAATTCCCATGCAGTCTCAATGGCGGGGTGCGGGCCGGGGAATAGGCCTCTTGGCCGGGGTGAATATGTTGGAACGCGGCGCGCGTAAATAGAAGCGGCTGGAGGTACCGGGGGCGAAGCCCGCCCCGGCCCGGAGGCCGAGTTAAAAAAAATAATAATCCCCGTTCAGTCTCAATGGCGGGGTGCGGGCCGGCCCGGCGGCGAGTGCGGCAGGCAGCAGGCCTCTTGGACAGGTTGAGAGATAAAAAAATAATAATTCCCGTGCAGTCTCAATGGCGGGGTGCGGGCCGGGGAATAGGCCTCTTGGCCGGGGTGAATATGTTGGAACGCGGCGCGCGTAAATAGAAGCGGGTGGAGGTACCGGGGGCGAAGCCCGCCCCGGCCCGGAGGCCGAGTTAAAAAAAATAATAATCCCCGTTTAGTCTCAATGGCGGGGTGCGGGCCGGCCCGGCGGCGAGTGCGGCGGGCAGCAGGCCTCTTGGACAGGTTGAGAGATAAAAAAATAATAATTCCCGTGCAGTCTCAATGGCGGGGTGCGGGCCGGGGAATAGGCCTCTTGGCCGGGGTGAATAGTGTTGGAACACGGCCCGCGGAAATAGTAGCGGCTGGAGGTACCGGGGGCGATGCCCGCCCCGGCCCGGCGGCCAAGTTAAAAAAATAAATAATCCCGTTCAGTCTCAATGGCAGGGTGCGGGCCGGCCCGGCGGCGATTGCGGCGGGCAGCAGGCCTCTTGGACAGGTTGAGAGATAAAAAATAATAATTCCCATGCAGTCTCAATGGCGGGGTGCGGGCCGGGGAATAGGCCTCTTGGCCGGGGTGAATATGTTGGAACGCGGCGCGCGTAAATAGAAGCGGCTGGAGGTACCGGGGGCGAAGCCCGCCCCGGCCCGGAGGCCGAGTTAAAAAAAAAAATAATCCCCGTCAGTCTCAATGGCGGGGTGCGGGCCGGCCCGGCGGCGAGTGCGGCGGGCAGCAGGCCTCTTGGACAGGTTGAGAGATAAAAAAATTATAATTCCCGTGCAGTCTCAATGGCGGGGTGCGGGCCGGGGAATAGGCCTCTTGGCCGGGGTGAATAGTGTTGGAACACGGCCCGCGGAAATAGTAGCGGCTGGAGGTACCGGGGGCGATGCCCGCCCCGGCCCGGCGGCCAAGTTAAAAAAATAAATAATCCCCGTTCAGTCTCAATGGCAGGGTGCGGGCCGGCCCGGCGGCGATTGCGGCGGGCAGCAGGCCTCTTGGACAGGTTGAGAGATAAAAAAATAATAATTCCCGTTCAGTCTCAATGGCAGGGTGCGGGCTGGCCCGGCGGCAATTGCGGCGGGCAGCAGGCCTCTTGGACAGGTTGAGAGATAAAAAAATAATAATTCCCATGCAGTCTCAATGGCGGGGTGCGGGCCGGGGAATAGGCCTCTTGGCCGCGGTGAATATGTTGGAACGCGGCGCGCGTAAATAGAAGCGGCTGGAGGTACCGGGGGCGAAGCCCGCCCCGGCCCGGAGGCCGAGTTAAAAAAAATAATAATCCCCGTTCAGTCTCAATGGCGGGGTGCGGGCCGGCCCGGCAGCGAGTGCGGCGGGCAGCAGGCCTCTTGGACAGGTTGAGAGATAAAAAAATAATAATTCCCGTGCAGTCTCAATGGCGGGGTGCGGGCCGGGGAATAGGCCTCTTGGCCGGGGTGAATAGTGTTGGAACACGGCCCGCGGAAATAGTAGCGGCTGGAGGTACCGGGGGCGATGCCCGCCCCGGCCCGGCGGCCAAGTTAAAAAAATAAATAATCCCCGTTCAGTCTCAATGGCAGGGTGCGGGCCGGCCCGGCGGCGATTGCGGCGGGCAGCAGGCCTCTTGGACAGGTTGAGAGATAAAAAAATAATAATTCCCGTTCAGTCTCAATGGCAGGGTGCGGGCCGGCCCGGCGGCCATTGCGGCGGGCAGCAGGCCTCTTGGACAGGTTGAGAGATAAAAAAATAATAATTCCCATGCAGTCTCAATGGCGGGGTGCGGGCCGGGGAATAGGCCTCTTGGCCGGGGTGAATATGTTGGAACGCGGCGCGCGTAAATAGAAGCGGCTGGAGGTACCGGGGGCGAAGCCCGCCCCGGCCCGGAGGCCGAGTTAAAAAAAATAATAATCCCCGTTCAGTCTCAATGGCGGGGTGCGGGCTGGCCCGGCGGCGAGTGCGGCGGGCAGCAGGCCTCTTGGACAGGTTGAGAGATAAAAAAATAATAATTCCCGTGCAGTCTCAATGGCGGGGTGCGGGCCGGGGAATAGGCCTCTTGGCCGGGGTGAATATGTTGGAACGCGGCGCGCGTAAATAGAAGCGGCTGGAGGTACCGGGGGCGAAGCCCGCCCCGGCCCGGAGGCCGAGTTAAAAAAAATAATAATCCCCGTTCAGTCTCAATGGCGGGGTGCGGGCCGGCCCGGCGGCGATTGCGGCGGGCAGCAGGCCTCTTGGACAGGTTGAGAGATAAAAAAATAATAATTCCCGTGCAGTCTCAATGGCGGGGTGCGGGCCGGGGAATAGGCCTCTTGGCCGGGGTGAATAGTGTTGGAACACGGCCCGCGGAAATAGTAGCGGCTGGAGGTACCGGGGGCGATGCCCGCCCCGGCCCGGCGGCCAAGTTAAAAAAATAAATAATCCCGTTCAGTCTCAATGGCAGGGTGCGGGCCGGCCTGGCGGCGATTGCGGCGGGCAGCAGGCCTCTTGGACAGGTTGAGAGATAAAAAAATAATAATTCCCATGCAGTCTCAATGGCGGGGTGCGGGCCGGGGAATAGGCCTCTTGCCCGGGGTGAATATGTTGGAACGCGGTGCGCGTAAATAGAAGCGGCTGGAGGTACCGGGGGCGAAGCCCGCCCCGGCCCGGAGGCCGAGTTAAAAAAAATAATAATCCCCGTTCAGTCTCAATGGCGGGGTGCGGGCCGGCCCGGCGGCGAGTGCGGCGGGCAGCAGGCCTCTTGGACAGGTTGAGAGATAAAAAAATAATAATTCCCGTGCAGTCTCAATGGCGGGGTGCGGGCCGGGGAATAGGCCTCTTGGCCGGGGTGAATATGTTGGAACGCAGCGCGCGTAAATAGAAGCGGCTGGAGGTACCGGGGGCGAAGCCCGCCCCGGCCCTTAGGCCGAGTTAAAAAAAATAATAATCCCCGTTCAGTCTCAATGGCGGGGTGCGGGCCGGCCCGGCGGCGAGTGCGGCGGGCAGCAGGCCTCTTGGACAGGTTGAGAGATAAAAAAATAATAATTCCGGTGCAGTCTCAATGGCGGGGTGCGGGCCGGGGAATAGGCCTCTTGGCCGGGGTGAATATGTTGGAACGCGGCGCGCGTAAATAGAAGCGGCTGGAGGTACCGGGGGCGAAGCCCGCCCCGGCCCGGAGGCCGAGTTAAAAAAAATAATAATCCCCGTTCAGTCTCAATGGCGGGGTGCGGGCCGGCCCGGCGGCGAGTGCGGCGGGCAGCAGGCCTCTTGGACAGGTTGAGAGATAAAAAAATAATAATTCCCGTGCAGTCTCAATGGCGGGGTGCGGGCCGGGGAATAGGCCTCTTGGCCGGGGTGAATATGTTGGAACGCGGCGCGCGTAAATAGAAGCGGCTGGAGGTACCGGGGGCGAAGCCCGCCCCGGCCCGGAGGCCGAGTTAAAAAAAATAATAATCCTCGTTCAGTCTCAATGGCGGGGTGCGGGCCGGCCCGGCGGCGATTGCGGCGGGCAGCAGGCCTCTTGGACAGGTTGAGAGATAAAAAAATAATAATTCCCGTGCAGTCTCAATGGCGGGGTGCGGGCCGGGGAATAGGCCTCTTGGCCGGGGTGAATAGTGTTGGAACACGGCCCGCGGAAATAGTAGCGGCTGGAGGTACCGGGGGCGATGCCCGCCCCGGCCCGGCGGCCAAGTTAAAAAAATAAATAATCCCGTTCAGTCTCAATGGCAGGGTGCGGGCCGGCCCGGCGGCGATTGCGGCGGGCAGCAGGCCTCTTGGACAGGTTGAGAGATAAAAAAAAAATAATTCCCATGCAGTCTCATTGGCGGGGTGCGGGCCGGGGAACAGGCCTCTTGGCCGGGGTGAATATGTTGGAACGCGGCGCGCGTAAATAGAAGCGGCTGGAGGTACCGGGGGCGAAGCCCGCCCCGGCCCGGAGGCCGAGTTAAAAAAAATAATAATCCCCGTTCAGTCTCAATGGCGGGGTGCGGGCCGGCCCGGCGGCGAGTGCGGCGGGCAGCAAGCCTCTTGGACAGGTTGAGAGATAAAAAAATAATAATTCCGGTGCAGTCTCAATGGCGGGGTGCGGGCCGGGGAATAGACCTCTTGGCCGGGGTGAATATGTTGGAACGCGGCGCGCGTAAATAGAAGCGGCTGGAGGTACCGGGGGCGAAGCCCGCCCCGGCCCGGAGGCCGAGTTAAAAAAAATAATAATCCCCGTTCAGTCTCAATGGCGGGGTGCGGGCCGGCCCGGCGGCGAGTGCGGTGGGCAGCAGGCCTCTTGGACAGGTTGAGAGATAAAAAAATAATAATTCCCGTTCAGTCTCAATGGCAGGGTGCGGGCCGGCCCGGCGGCAATTGCGGCGGGCAGCAGGCCTCTTGGACAGGTTGAGAGATAAAAAAATAATAATTCCCATGCAGTCTCAATGGCGGGGTGCGGGCCGGGGAATAGGCCTCTTGGCCGGGGTGAATATGTTGGAACGCGGCGCGCGTAAATAGAAGCGGCTGGAGGTACCGGGGGCGAAGCCCGCCCCGGCCCGGAGGCCGAGTTAAAAAAAATAATAATCCCCGTTCAGTCTCAATGGCGGGGTGCGGGCCGGCCCGGCGGCGAGTGCGGCGGGCAGCAGGCCTCTTGGACAGGTTGAGAGATAAAAAAATAATAATTCCCGTGCAGTCTCAATGGCGGGGTGCGGGCCGGGGAATAGGCCTCTTGGCCGGGGTGAATATGTTGGAACGCGGCGCGCGTAAATAGAAGCGGCTGGAGGTACCGGGGGCGAAGCCCGCCCCGGCCCGGAGGCCGAGTTAAAAAAAATAATAATCCCCGTTCAGTCTCAATGGCGGGGTGCGGGCCGGCCCGGCGGCGATTGCGGCGGGCAGCAGGCCTCTTGGACAGGTTGAGAGATAAAAAAATAATAATTCCCATGCAGTCTCAATGGCGGGGTGCGGGCCGGGGAATAGGCCTCTTGGCCGGGGTGAATATGTTGGAACGCGGCGCGCGTAAATAGAAGCGGCTGGAGGTACCGGGGGCGAAGCCCGCCCCGGCCCGGAGGCCGAGTTAAAAAAAATAATAATCCCCGTTCAGTCTCAATGGCGGGGTGCGGGCCGGCCCGGCGGCGATTGCGGCGGGCAGCAGGCCTCTTGGACAGGTTGAGAGATAAAAAAATAATAATTCCCATGCAGTCTCAATGGCGGGGTGCGGGCCGGGGAATAGGCCTCTTGGCCGGGGTGAATATGTTGGAACGCGGCGCGCGTAAATAGAAGCGGCTGGAGGTACCGGGGGCGAAGCCCGCCCCGGCCCGGAGGCCGAGTTAAAAAAAATAATAATCCCCGTTCAGTCTCAATGGCGGGGTGCGGGCCGGCCCGGCGGCGAGTGCGGCGGGCAGCAGGCCTCTTGGACAGGTTGAGAGATAAAAAAATAATAATTCCCGTGCAGTCTCAATGGCGGGGTGCGGGCCGGGGAATAGGCCTCTTGGCCGGGGTGAATATGTTGGAACGCAGCGCGCGTAAATAGAAGCGGCTGGAGGTACCGGGGGCGAAGCCCGCCCCGGTCCGGAGGCCGAGTTAAAAAAAATAATAATCCCCGTTCAGTCTCAATGGCAGGGTGCGGGCCGGCCCGGCGGCGATTGCGGCGGGCAGCAGGCCTCTTGGACAGGTTGAGAGATAAAAAAATAATAATTCCCATGCAGTCTCAATGGCGGGGTGCGGGCCGGGGAATAGGCCTCTTGGCCGGGGTGAATAGTGTTGGAACACGGCCCGCGGAAATAGTAGCGGCTGGAGGTACCGGGGGCGATGCCCGCCCCGGCCCGGCGGCCAAGTTAAAAAAATAAATAATCCCGTTCAGTCTCAATGGCAGGGTGCGGGCCGGCCCGGCGGCGATTGCGGCGGGCAGCAGGCCTCTTGGACAGGTTGAGAGATAAAAAAAAAATAATTCCCATGCAGTCTCATTGGCGGGGTGCGGGCCGGGGAACAGGCCTCTTGGCCGGGGTGAATATGTTGGAACGCGGCGCGCGTAAATAGAAGCGGCTGGAGGTACCGGGGGCGAAGCCCGCCCCGGCCCGGAGGCCGAGTTAAAAAAAATAATAATCCCCGTTCAGTCTCAATGGCGGGGTGCGGCCGGCCCGGCGGCGAGTGCGGCGGGCAGCAGGCCTCTTGGACAGGTTGAGAGATAAAAAAATAATAATTCCCGTGCAGTCTCAATGGCGGGGTGCGGGCCGGGGAATAGGCCTCTTGGCCGGGGTGAATATGTTGGAACGCGGCGCGCGTAAATAGAAGCGGCTGGAGGTACCGGGGGCGAAGCCCGCCCCGGCCCGGAGGCCGAGTTAAAAAAAATAATAATCCCCGTTCAGTCTCAATGGCGGGGTGCGGGCCGGCCCGGCGGCGATTGCGGCGGGCAGCAGGCCTCTTGGACAGGTTGAGAGATAAAAAAATAATAATTCCCGTGCAGTCTCAATGGCGGGGTGCGGGCCGGGGAATAGGCCTCTTGGCCGGGGTGAATAGTGTTGGAACACGGCCCGCGGAAATAGTAGCGGCTGGAGGTACCGGGGGCGATGCCCGCCCCGGCCCGGCGGCCAAGTTAAAAAAATAAATAATCCCCGTTCAGTCTCAATGGCAGGGTGCGGGCCGGCCCAGCGGCGATTGCGGCGGGCAGCAGGCCTCTTGGACAGGTTGAGAGATAAAAAAATAATAATTCCCGTTCAGTCTCAATGGCAGGGTGCGGGCCGGCCCGGCGGCAATTGCGGCGGCCAGCAGGCCTCTTGGACAGGTTGAGAGATAAAAAAATAATAATTCCCATGCAGTCTCAATGGCGGGGTGCGGGCCGGGGAATAGGCCTCTTGGCCGGGGTGAATATGTTGGAACGCGGCGCGCGTAAATAGAAGCAGCTGGAGGTACCGGGGGCGAAGCCCGCCCCGGCCCGGAGGCCGAGTTAAAAAAAATAATAATCCCCGTTCAGTCTCAATGGCGGGGTGCGGGCCGGCCCGGCGGCGAGTGCGGCGGGCAGCAGGCCTCTTGGACAGGTTGAGAGATAAAAAAATAATAATTCCCGTGCAGTCTCAATGGCGGGGTGCGGGCCGGGGAATAGGCCTCTTGGCCGGGGTGAATATGTTGGAACGCGGCGCGCGTAAATAGAAGCGGCTGGAGGTACCGGGGGCGAAGCCCGCCCCGGCCCGGAGGCCGAGTTAAAAAAAATAATAATCCCCGTTCAGTCTCAATGGCGGGGTGCGGGCCGGCCCGGCGGCGATTGCGGCGGGCAGCAGGCCTCTTGGACAGGTTGAGAGATAAAAAAATAATAATTCCCGTGCAGTCTCAATGGCGGGGTGCGGGCCGGGGAATAGGCCTCTTGGCCGGGGTGAATAGTGTTGGAACACGGCCCGCGGAAATAGTAGCGGCTGGAGGTACCGGGGGCGATGCCCGCCCCGGGCCGGCGGCCAAGTTAAAAAAATAAATAATCCCGTTCAGTCTCAATGGCAGGGTGCGGGCCGGCCCGGCGGCGATTGCGGCGGGCAGCAGGCCTCTTGGACAGGTTGAGAGATAAAAAAAAAATAATTCCCTTGCAGTCTCATTGGCGGGGTGCGGGCCGGGGAATAGGCCTCTTGGCCGGGGTGAATATGTTGGAACGCGGCGCGCGTAAATAGAAGCGGCTGGAGGTACCGGGGGCGAAGCCCGCCCCGGCCCGGAGGCCGAGTTAAAAAAAATAATAATCCCCGTTCAGTCTCAATGGCGGGGTGCGGGCCGGCCCGGCGGCGAGTGCGGCGGGCAGCAGGCCTCTTGGACAGGTTGAGAGATAAAAAAATAATAATTCCCGTGCAGTCTCAATGGCGGGGTGCGGGCCGGGGAATATGCCTCTTGGCCGGGGTGAATATGTTGGAACGCGGCGCGCATAAATAGAAGCGGCTGGAGGTACCGGGGGCGAAGCCCGCCCCGGCCCGGAGGCCGAGTTAAAAAAAATAATAATCCCCGTTCAGTCTCAATGGCGGGGTGCGGGCCGGCCCGGCGGCGAGTGCGGCGGGCAGCAGGCCTCTTGGACAGGTTGAGAGATAAAAAAATAATAATTCCCGTGCAGTCTCAATGGCGGGGTGCGGGCCGGGGAATAGGCCTCTTGGCCGGGGTGAATATGTTGGAACGCGGCGCGCGTAAATAGAAGCGGCTGGAGGTACCGGGGGCGAAGCCCGCCCCGGCCCGGAGGCCGAGTTAAAAAAAATAATAATCCCCGTTCAGTCTCAATGGCGGGGTGCGGGCCGGCCCGGCGGCGAGTGCGGTGGGCAGCAGGCCTCTTGGACAGGTTGAGAGATAAAAAAATAATAATTCCCGTGCAGTCTCAATGGCGGGGTGCGGGCCGGGGAATAGGCCTCTTGGCCGGGGTGAATAGTGTTGGAACACGGCCCGCGGAAATAGTAGCGGCTGGAGGTACCGGGGGCGATGCCCGCCCCGGCCCGGCGGCCAAGTTAAAAAAATAAATAATCCCGTTCAGTCTCAATGGCAGGGTGCGGGCCGGCCCGGCGGCGATTGCGGCGGGCAGCAGGCCTCTTGGACAGGTTGAGAGATAAAAAAAAAAATAATTCCCATGCAGTCTCATTGGCGGGGTGCGGGCCGGGGAACAGGCCTCTTGGCCGGGGTGAATATGTTGGAACGCGGCGCGCGTAAATAGAAGCGGCTGGAGGTACCGGGGGCGAAGCCCGCCCCGGCCCGGAGGCCGAGTTAAAAAAAATAATAATCCCCGTTCAGTCTCAATGGCGGGGTGCGGGCCGGCCCGGCGGCGAGTGCGGCGGGCAGCAGGCCTCTTGGACAGGTTGAGAGATAAAAAAATAATAATTCCCGTGCAGTCTCAATGGCGGGGTGCGGGCCGGGGAATAGGCCTCTTGGCCGGGGTGAATATGTTGGAACGCGGCGCGCGTAAATAGAAGCGGCTGGAGGTACCGGGGGCGAAGCCCGCCCCGGCCCGGAGGCCGAGTTAAAAAAAATAATAATCCCCGTTCAGTCTCAATGGCGGGGTGCGGGCCGGCCCGGCGGCGAGTGCGGTGGGCAGCAGGCCTCTTGGACAGGTTGAGAGATAAAAAAATAATAATTCCCGTGCAGTCTCAATGGCGGGGTGCGGGCCGGGGAATAGGCCTCTTGGCCGGGGTGAATAGTGTTGGAACACGGCCCGCGGAAATAGTAGCGGCTGGAGGTACCGGGGGCGATGCCCGCCCCGGCCCGGCGGCCAAGTTAAAAAAATAAATAATCCCGTTCAGTCTCAATGGCAGGGTGCGGGCCGGCCCGGCGGCGATTGCGGCGGGCAGCAGGCCTCTTGGACAGGTTGAGAGATAAAAAAAAAATAATTCCCATGCAGTCTCAATGGCGGGGTGCGGGCCGGGGAATAGGCCTCTTGGCCGGGGTGAATATGTTGGAACGCGGCGCGCGTAAATAGAAGCGGCTGGAGGTACCGGGGGCGAAGCCCGCCCCGGCCCGGAGGCCGAGTTAAAAAAAATAATAATCCCCGTTCAGTCTCAATGGCGGGGTGCGGGCCGGCCCGGCGGCGAGTGCGGCGGGCAGCAGGCCTCTTGGACAGGTTGAGAGATAAAAAAATAATAATTCCCGTGCAGTCTCAATGGCGGGGTGCGGGCCGGGGAATAGGCCTCTTGGCCGGGGTGAATATGTTGGAACGCGGCGCGCGTAAATAGAAGCGGCTGGAGGTACCGGGGGCGAAGCCCGCCCCGGCCCGGAGGCCGAGTTAAAAAAAATAATAATCCCCGTTCAGTCTCAATGGCAGGGTGCGGGCCGGCCCGGCGGCGATTGCGGCGGGCAGCAGGCCTCTTGGACAGGTTGAGAGATAAAAAAATAATAATTCCCGTTCAGTCTCAATGGCAGGGTGCGGGCCGGCCCGGCGGCAATTGCGGCGGGCAGCAGGCCTCTTGGACAGGTTGAGAGATAAAAAAATAATAATTCCCGTGCAGTCTCAATGGCGGGGTGCGGGCCGGGGAATAGGCCTCTTGGCCGGGGTGAATATGTTGGAACGCGGCGCGCGTAAATAGAAGCGGCTGGAGGTACCGGGGGCGAAGCCCGCCCCGGCCCGGAGGCCGAGTTAAAAAAAATAATAATCCCCGTTCAGTCTCAATGGCGGGGTGCGGGCCGGCCCGGCGGCGATTGCGGCGGGCAGCAGGCCTCTTGGACAGGTTGAGAGATAAAAAAATAATAATTCCCGTGCAGTCTCAATGGCGGGGTGCGGGCCGGGGAATAGGCCTCTTGGCCGGGGTGAATAGTGTTGGAACACGGCCCGCGGAAATAGTAGCGGCTGGAGGTACCGGGGGCGATGCCCGCCCCGGCCCGGCGGCCAAGTTAAAAAAATAAATAATCCCCGTTCAGTCTCAATGGCAGGGTGAGGGCCGGCCCAGCGGCGATTGCGGCGGGCAGCAGGCCTCTTGGACAGGTTGAGAGATAAAAAAATAATAATTCCCGTTCAGTCTCAATGGCAGGGTGCGGGCCGGCCCGGCGGCAATTGCGGCGGGCAGCAGGCCTCTTGGACAGGTTGAGAGATAAAAAAATAATAATTCCCATGCAGTCTCAATGGCGGGGTGCGGGCCGGGGAATAGGCCTCTTGGCCGGGGTGAATATGTTGGAACGCGGCGCGCGTAAATAGAAGCGGCTGGAGGTACCGGGGGCGAAGCCCGCCCCGGCCCGGAGGCCGAGTTAAAAAAAATAATAATCCCCGTTCAGTCTCAATGGCGGGGTGCGGGCCGGCCCGGCGGCGAGTGCGGCGGGCAGCAGGCCTCTTGGACAGGTTGAGAGATAAAAAAATAATAATTCCCGTGCAGTCTCAATGGCGGGGTGCGGGCCGGGGAATAGGCCTCTTGGCCGGGGTGAATATGTTGGAACGCGGCGCGCGTAAATAGAAGCGGCTGGAGGTACCGGGGGCGAAGCCCGCCCCGGCCCGGAGGCCGAGTTAAAAAAAATAATAATCCCCGTTCAGTCTCAATGGCGGGGTGCGGGCCGGCCCGGCGGCGATTGCGGCGGGCAGCAGGCCTCTTGGACAGGTTGAGAGATAAAAAAATAATAATTCCCGTGCAGTCTCAATGGCGGGGTGCGGGCCGGGGAATAGGCCTCTTGGCCGGGGTGAATAGTGTTGGAACACGGCCCGCGGAAATAGTAGCGGCTGGAGGTACCGGGGGCGATGCCCGCCCCGGGCCGGCGGCCAAGTTAAAAAAATAAATAATCCCGTTCAGTCTCAATGGCAGGGTGCGGGCCGGCCCGGCGGCGATTGCGGCGGGCAGCAGGCCTCTTGGACAGGTTGAGAGATTAAAAAAAAATAATTCCCATGCAGTCTCATTGGCGGGGTGCGGGCCGGGGAATAGGCCTCTTGGCTGGGGTGAATAGTGTTGGAACACGGCCCGCGGAAATAGTAGCGGCTGGAGGTACCGGGGGCGATGCCCGCCCCGGCCCGGCGGCCAAGTTAAAAAAATAAATAATCCCCGTTCAGTCTCAATGGCAGGGTGAGGGCCGGCCCAGCGGCGATTGCGGCGGGCAGCAGGCCTCTTGGACAGGTTGAGAGATAAAAAAATAATAATTCCCGTTCAGTCTCAATGGCAGGGTGCGGGCCGGCCCGGCGGCAATTGCGGCGGGCAGCAGGCCTCTTGGACAGGTTGAGAGATAAAAAAATAATAATTCCCATGCAGTCTCAATGGCGGGGTGCGGGCCGGGGAATAGGCCTCTTGGCCGGGGTGAATATGTTGGAACGCGGCGCGCGTAAATAGAAGCGGCTGGAGGTACCGGGGGCGAAGCCCGCCCCGGCCCGGAGGCCGAGTTAAAAAAAATAATAATCCCCGTTCAGTCTCAATGGCGGGGTGCGGGCCGGCCCGGCGGCGAGTGCGGCGGGCAGCAGGCCTCTTGGACAGGTTGAGAGATAAAAAAATAATAATTCCCGTGCAGTCTCAATGGCGGGGTGCGGGCCGGGGAATAGGCCTCTTGGCCGGGGTGAATATGTTGGAACGCGGCGCGCGTAAATAGAAGCGGCTGGAGGTACCGGGGGCGAAGCCCGCCCCGGCCCGGAGGCCGAGTTAAAAAAAATAATAATCCTCGTTCAGTCTCAATGGCGGGGTGCGGGCCGGCCCGGCGGCGATTGCGGCGGGCAGCAGGCCTCTTGGACAGGTTGAGAGATAAAAAAATAATAATTCCCGTGCAGTCTCAATGGCGGGGTGCGGGCCGGGGAATAGGCCTCTTGGCCGGGGTGAATAGTGTTGGAACACGGCCCGCGGAAATAGTAGCGGCTGGAGGTACCGGGGGCGATGCCCGCCCCGGCCCGGCGGCCAAGTTAAAAAAATAAATAATCCCGTTCAGTCTCAATGGCAGGGTGCGGGCCGGCCCGGCGGCGATTGCGGCGGGCAGCAGGCCTCTTGGACAGGTTGAGAGATAAAAAAAAAATAATTCCCATGCAGTCTCATTGGCGGGGTGCGGGCCGGGGAACAGGCCTCTTGGCCGGGGTGAATATGTTGGAACGCGGCGCGCGTAAATAGAAGCGGCTGGAGGTACCGGGGGCGAAGCCCGCCCCGGCCCGGAGGCCGAGTTAAAAAAAATAATAATCCCCGTTCAGTCTCAATGGCGGGGTGCGGGCCGGCCCGGCGGCGAGTGCGGCGGGCAGCAAGCCTCTTGGACAGGTTGAGAGATAAAAAAATAATAATTCCGGTGCAGTCTCAATGGCGGGGTGCGGGCCGGGGAATAGGCCTCTTGGCCGGGGTGAATATGTTGGAACGCGGCGCGCGTAAATAGAAGCGGCTGGAGGTACCGGGGGCGAAGCCCGCCCCGGCCCGGAGGCCGAGTTAAAAAAAATAATAATCCCCGTTCAGTCTCAATGGCGGGGTGCGGGCCGGCCCGGCGGCGAGTGCGGTGGGCAGCAGGCCTCTTGGACAGGTTGAGAGATAAAAAAATAATAATTCCCGTTCAGTCTCAATGGCAGGGTGCGGGCCGGCCCGGCGGCAATTGCGGCGGGCAGCAGGCCTCTTGGACAGGTTGAGAGATAAAAAAATAATAATTCCCATGCAGTCTCAATGGCGGGGTGCGGGCCGGGGAATAGGCCTCTTGGCCGGGGTGAATATGTTGGAACGCGGCGCGCGTAAATAGAAGCGGCTGGAGGTACCGGGGGCGAAGCCCGCCCCGGCCCGGAGGCCGAGTTAAAAAAAATAATAATCCCCGTTCAGTCTCAATGGCGGGGTGCGGGCCGGCCCGGCGGCGAGTGCGGCGGGCAGCAAGCCTCTTGGACAGGTTGAGAGATAAAAAAATAATAATTCCGGTGCAGTCTCAATGGCGGGGTGCGGGCCGGGGAATAGGCCTCTTGGCCGGGGTGAATATGTTGGAACGCGGCGCGCGTAAATAGAAGCGGCTGGAGGTACCGGGGGCGAAGCCCGCCCCGGCCCGGAGGCCGAGTTAAAAAAAATAATAATCCCCGTTCAGTCTCAATGGCGGGGTGCGGGCCAGCCCGGCGGCGAGTGCGGTGGGCAGCAGGCCTCTTGGACAGGTTGAGAGATAAAAAAATAATAATTCCCGTTCAGTCTCAATGGCAGGGTGCGGGCCGGCCCGGCGGCAATTGCGGCGGGCAGCAGGCCTCTTGGACAGGTTGAGAGATAAAAAAATAATAATTCCCATGCAGTCTCAATGGCGGGGTGCGGGCCGGGGAATAGGCCTCTTGGCCGGGGTGAATATGTTGGAACGCGGCGCGCGTAAATAGAAGCGGCTGGAGGTACCGGGGGCGAAGCCCGCCCCGGCCCGGAGGCCGAGTTAAAAAAAATAATAATCCCCGTTCAGTCTCAATGGCGGGGTGCGGGCCGGCCCGGCGGCGAGTGCGGCGGGCAGCAGGCCTCTTGGACAGGTTGAGAGATAAAAAAATAATAATTCCCGTGCAGTCTCAATGGCGGGGTGCGGGCCGGGGAATAGGCCTCTTGGCCGGGGTGAATATGTTGGAACGCGGCGCGCGTAAATAGAAGCGGCTGGAGGTACCGGGGGCGAAGCCCGCCCCGGCCCGGAGGCCGAGTTAAAAAAAATAATAATCCCCGTTCAGTCTCAATGGCGGGGTGCGGGCCGGCCCGGCGGCGATTGCGGCGGGCAGCAGGCCTCTTGGACAGGTTGAGAGATAAAAAAATAATAATTCCCATGCAGTCTCAATGGCGGGGTGCGGGCCGGGGAATAGGCCTCTTGGCCGGGGTGAATATGTTGGAACGCGGCGCGCGTAAATAGAAGCGGCTGGAGGTACCGGGGGCGAAGCCCGCCCCGGCCCGGAGGCCGAGTTAAAAAAAATAATAATCCCCGTTCAGTCTCAATGGCGGGGTGCGGGCCGGCCCGGCGGCGATTGCGGCGGGCAGCAGGCCTCTTGGACAGGTTGAGAGATAAAAAAATAATAATTCCCATGCAGTCTCAATGGCGGGGTGCGGGCCGGGGAATAGGCCTCTTGGCCGGGGTGAATATGTTGGAACGCGGCGCGCGTAAATAGAAGCGGCTGGAGGTACCGGGGGCGAAGCCCGCCCCGGCCCGGAGGCCGAGTTAAAAAAAATAATAATCCCCGTTCAGTCTCAATGGCGGGGTGCGGGCCGGCCCGGCGGCGAGTGCGGCGGGCAGCAGGCCTCTTGGACAGGTTGAGAGATAAAAAAATAATAATTCCCGTGCAGTCTCAATGGCGGGGTGCGGGCCGGGGAATAGGCCTCTTGGCCGGGGTGAATATGTTGGAACGCAGCGCGCGTAAATAGAAGCGGCTGGAGGTACCGGGGGCGAAGCCCGCCCCGGTCCGGAGGCCGAGTTAAAAAAAATAATAATCCCCGTTCAGTCTCAATGGCAGGGTGCGGGCCGGCCCGGCGGCGATTGCGGCGGGCAGCAGGCCTCTTGGACAGGTTGAGAGATAAAAAAATAATAATTCCCATGCAGTCTCAATGGCGGGGTGCGGGCCGGGGAATAGGCCTCTTGGCCGGGGTGAATAGTGTTGGAACACGGCCCGCGGAAATAGTAGCGGCTGGAGGTACCGGGGGCGATGCCCGCCCCGGGCCGGCGGCCAAGTTAAAAAAATAAATAATCCCGTTCAGTCTCAATGGCAGGGTGCGGGCCGGCCCGGCGGCGAGTGCGGCGGGCAGCAGGCCTCTTGGACAGGTTGAGAGATAAAAAAAATAATAATTCCCGTTCAGTCTCAATGGCAGGGTGCGGGCCGGCCCGGCGGCGATTGCGGCGGGCAGCAGGCCTCTTGGACAGGTTGAGAGATAAAAAAATAATAATTCCCATGCAGTCTCAATGGCGGGGTGCGGGCCGGGGAATAGGCCTCTTGGCCGGGGTGAATATGTTGGAACGCGGCGCGCGTAAATAGAAGCGGCTGGAGGTACCGGGGGCGAAGCCCGCCCCGGCCCGGAGGCCGAGTTAAAAAAAATAATAATCCCCGTTCAGTCTCAATGGCGGGGTGCGGGCCGGCCCGGCGGCGAGTGCGGCGGGCAGCAGGCCTCTTGGACAGGTTGAGAGATAAAAAAATAATAATTCCCGTGCAGTCTCAATGGCGGGGTGCGGGCCGGGGAATAGGCCTCTTGGCCTGGGTGAATATGTTGGAACGCGGCGCGCGTAAATAGAAGCGGCTGGAGGTACCGGGGGCGAAGCCCGCCCCGGCCGGAGGCCGAGTTAAAAAAAATAATAATCCCCGTTCAGTCTCAATGGCGGGGTGCGGGCCGGCCCGGCGGCGAGTGCGGCGGGCAGCAGGCCTCTTGGACAGGTTGAGAGATAAAAAAATAATAATTCCCGTGCAGTCTCAATGGCGGGGTGCGGGCCGGGGAATAGGCCTCTTGGCCGGGGTGAATAGTGTTGGAACACGGCCCGCGGAAATAGTAGCGGCTGGAGGTACCGGGGGCGATGCCCGCCCCGGCCCGGCGGCCAAGTTAAAAAAATAAATAATCCCGTTCAGTCTCAATGGCAGGGTGCGGGCCGGCCCGGCGGCGATTGCGGCGGGCAGCAGGCCTCTTGGACAGGTTGAGAGATAAAAAAATAATAATTCCCATGCAGTCTCAATGGCGGGGTGCGGGCCGGGGAATAGGCCTCTTGGCCGGGGTGAATAGTGTTGGAACACGGCCCGCGGAAATAGTAACGGCTGGAGGTACCGGGGGCGATGCCCGCCCCGGCCCGGCGGCCAAGTTAAAAAAATAAATAATCTCCGTTCAGTCTCAATGGCAGGGTGCGGGCCGGCCCGGCGGCGATTGCGGCGGGCAGCAGGCCTCTTGGACAGGTTGAGAGATATAAAAATAATAATTCCCGTGCAGTCTCAATGGCGGGGTGCGGGCCGGCCCGGCGGACGAGTGTGGCCGGGGAAGAGGCCTCTTGGCCGGGGTGAATATGTTGGAACGCGGCGCGCGTAAATAGAAGCGGCTGGAGGTACCGGGGGCGAAGCCCGCCCCGGCCCGGAGGCCGAGTTAAAAAAAATAATAATCCCCGTTCAGTCTCAATGGCGGGGTGCGGGCCGGCCCGGCGGCGAGTGCGGCGGGCTGCAGGCCTCTTGGACAGGTTGAGAGATAAAAAAATAATAATTCCCGTGCAGTCTCAATGGCGGGGTGCGGGCCGGCCCGGCGGACGAGTGTGGCCGGGGAAGAGGCCTCTTGGCCGGGGTGAATATGTTGGAACGCGGCGCGCGTAAATAGAAGCGGCTGGAGGTACCGGGGGCGAAGCCCGCCCCGGCCCGGAGGCCGAGTTAAAAAAAATAATAATCCCCGTTCAGTCTCAATGGCGGGGTGCGGGCCGGCCCGGCGGCGAGTGCGGCGGGCAGCAGGCCTCTTGGACAGGTTGAGAGATAAAAAAATAATAATTCCCGTGCAGTCTCAATGGCGGGGTGCGGGCCGGGGAATAGGCCTCTTGGCCGGGGTGAATAGTGTTGGAACACGGCCCGCGGAAATAGTAGCGGCTGGAGGTACCGGGGGCGATGCCCGCCCCGGCCCGGCGGCCAAGTTAAAAAAATAAATAATCCCCGTTCAGTCTCAATGGCAGGGTGCGGGCCGGCCCGGCGGCGATTGCTGCGGGCAGCAGGCCTCTTGGACAGGTTGAGAGATAAAAAAATAATAATTCCCATGCAGTCTCAATGGCGGGGTGCGGGCCGGGGAATAGGCCTCTTGGCCGGGGTGAATATGTTGGAACGCGGCGCGCGTAAATAGAAGCGGCTGGAGGTACCGGGGGCGAAGCCCGCCCCGGCCCGGAGGCCGAGTTATAAAAAATAATAATCCCCGTTCAGTCTCAATGGCGGGGTGCGGGCCGGCCCGGCAGCGAGTGCGGCGGGCAGCAGGCCTCTTGGACAGGTTGAGAGATAAAAAAATAATAATTCCCGTGCAGTCTCAATGGCGGGGTGCGGGCCGGGGAATAGGCCTCTTGGCCGGGGTGAATAGTGTTGGAACACGGCCCGCGGAAATAGTAGCGGCTGGAGGTACCGGGGGCGATGCCCGCCCCGGCCCGGCGGCCAAGTTAAAAAAATAAATAATCCCCGTTCAGTCTCAATGGCAGGGTGCGGGCCGGCCCGGCGGCGATTGCGGCGGGCAGCAGGCCTCTTGGACAGGTTGAGAGATAAAAAAATAATAATTCCCGTTCAGTCTCAATGGCAGGGTGCGGGCCGGCCCGGCGGCAATTGCGGCGGGCAGCAGGCCTCTTGGACAGGTTGAGAGATAAAAAAATAATAATTCCCATGCAGTCTCAATGGCGGGGTGCGGGCCGGGGAATAGGCCTCTTGGCCGGGGTGAATATGTTGGAACGCGGCGCGCGTAAATAGAAGCGGCTGGAGGTACCGGGGGCGAAGCCCGCCCCGGCCCGGAGGCCGAGTTAAAAAAAATAATAATCCCCGTTCAGTCTCAATGGCGGGGTGCGGGCCGGCCCGGCGGCGAGTGCGGCAGGCAGCAGGCCTCTTGGACAGGTTGAGAGATAAAAAAATAATAATTCCCGTGCAGTCTCAATGGCGGGGTGCGGGCCGGGGAATAGGCCTCTTGGCCGGGGTGAATATGTTGGAACGCGGCGCGCGTAAATAGAAGCGGGTGGAGGTACCGGGGGCGAAGCCCGCCCCGGCCCGGAGGCCGAGTTAAAAAAAATAATAATCCCCGTTTAGTCTCAATGGCGGGGTGCGGGCCGGCCCGGCGGCGAGTGCGGCGGGCAGCAGGCCTCTTGGACAGGTTGAGAGATAAAAAAATAATAATTCCCGTGCAGTCTCAATGGCGGGGTGCGGGCCGGGGAATAGGCCTCTTGGCCGGGGTGAATAGTGTTGGAACACGGCCCGCGGAAATAGTAGCGGCTGGAGGTACCGGGGGCGATGCCCGCCCCGGCCCGGCGGCCAAGTTAAAAAAATAAATAATCCCGTTCAGTCTCAATGGCAGGGTGCGGGCCGGCCCGGCGGCGATTGCGGCGGGCAGCAGGCCTCTTGGACAGGTTGAGAGATAAAAAATAATAATTCCCATGCAGTCTCAATGGCGGGGTGCGGGCCGGGGAATAGGCCTCTTGGCCGGGGTGAATATGTTGGAACGCGGCGCGCGTAAATAGAAGCGGCTGGAGGTACCGGGGGCGAAGCCCGCCCCGGCCCGGAGGCCGAGTTAAAAAAAAAAATAATCCCCGTCAGTCTCAATGGCGGGGTGCGGGCCGGCCCGGCGGCGAGTGCGGCGGGCAGCAGGCCTCTTGGACAGGTTGAGAGATAAAAAAATTATAATTCCCGTGCAGTCTCAATGGCGGGGTGCGGGCCGGGGAATAGGCCTCTTGGCCGGGGTGAATAGTGTTGGAACACGGCCCGCGGAAATAGTAGCGGCTGGAGGTACCGGGGGCGATGCCCGCCCCGGCCCGGCGGCCAAGTTAAAAAAATAAATAATCCCCGTTCAGTCTCAATGGCAGGGTGCGGGCCGGCCCGGCGGCGATTGCGGCGGGCAGCAGGCCTCTTGGACAGGTTGAGAGATAAAAAAATAATAATTCCCGTTCAGTCTCAATGGCAGGGTGCGGGCTGGCCCGGCGGCAATTGCGGCGGGCAGCAGGCCTCTTGGACAGGTTGAGAGATAAAAAAATAATAATTCCCATGCAGTCTCAATGGCGGGGTGCGGGCCGGGGAATAGGCCTCTTGGCCGCGGTGAATATGTTGGAACGCGGCGCGCGTAAATAGAAGCGGCTGGAGGTACCGGGGGCGAAGCCCGCCCCGGCCCGGAGGCCGAGTTAAAAAAAATAATAATCCCCGTTCAGTCTCAATGGCGGGGTGCGGGCCGGCCCGGCAGCGAGTGCGGCGGGCAGCAGGCCTCTTGGACAGGTTGAGAGATAAAAAAATAATAATTCCCGTGCAGTCTCAATGGCGGGGTGCGGGCCGGGGAATAGGCCTCTTGGCCGGGGTGAATAGTGTTGGAACACGGCCCGCGGAAATAGTAGCGGCTGGAGGTACCGGGGGCGATGCCCGCCCCGGCCCGGCGGCCAAGTTAAAAAAATAAATAATCCCCGTTCAGTCTCAATGGCAGGGTGCGGGCCGGCCCGGCGGCGATTGCGGCGGGCAGCAGGCCTCTTGGACAGGTTGAGAGATAAAAAAATAATAATTCCCGTTCAGTCTCAATGGCAGGGTGCGGGCCGGCCCGGCGGCCATTGCGGCGGGCAGCAGGCCTCTTGGACAGGTTGAGAGATAAAAAAATAATAATTCCCATGCAGTCTCAATGGCGGGGTGCGGGCCGGGGAATAGGCCTCTTGGCCGGGGTGAATATGTTGGAACGCGGCGCGCGTAAATAGAAGCGGCTGGAGGTACCGGGGGCGAAGCCCGCCCCGGCCCGGAGGCCGAGTTAAAAAAAATAATAATCCCCGTTCAGTCTCAATGGCGGGGTGCGGGCTGGCCCGGCGGCGAGTGCGGCGGGCAGCAGGCCTCTTGGACAGGTTGAGAGATAAAAAAATAATAATTCCCGTGCAGTCTCAATGGCGGGGTGCGGGCCGGGGAATAGGCCTCTTGGCCGGGGTGAATATGTTGGAACGCGGCGCGCGTAAATAGAAGCGGCTGGAGGTACCGGGGGCGAAGCCCGCCCCGGCCCGGAGGCCGAGTTAAAAAAAATAATAATCCCCGTTCAGTCTCAATGGCGGGGTGCGGGCCGGCCCGGCGGCGATTGCGGCGGGCAGCAGGCCTCTTGGACAGGTTGAGAGATAAAAAAATAATAATTCCCGTGCAGTCTCAATGGCGGGGTGCGGGCCGGGGAATAGGCCTCTTGGCCGGGGTGAATAGTGTTGGAACACGGCCCGCGGAAATAGTAGCGGCTGGAGGTACCGGGGGCGATGCCCGCCCCGGCCCGGCGGCCAAGTTAAAAAAATAAATAATCCCGTTCAGTCTCAATGGCAGGGTGCGGGCCGGCCTGGCGGCGATTGCGGCGGGCAGCAGGCCTCTTGGACAGGTTGAGAGATAAAAAAATAATAATTCCCATGCAGTCTCAATGGCGGGGTGCGGGCCGGGGAATAGGCCTCTTGCCCGGGGTGAATATGTTGGAACGCGGTGCGCGTAAATAGAAGCGGCTGGAGGTACCGGGGGCGAAGCCCGCCCCGGCCCGGAGGCCGAGTTAAAAAAAATAATAATCCCCGTTCAGTCTCAATGGCGGGGTGCGGGCCGGCCCGGCGGCGAGTGCGGCGGGCAGCAGGCCTCTTGGACAGGTTGAGAGATAAAAAAATAATAATTCCCGTGCAGTCTCAATGGCGGGGTGCGGGCCGGGGAATAGGCCTCTTGGCCGGGGTGAATATGTTGGAACGCAGCGCGCGTAAATAGAAGCGGCTGGAGGTACCGGGGGCGAAGCCCGCCCCGGCCCTTAGGCCGAGTTAAAAAAAATAATAATCCCCGTTCAGTCTCAATGGCGGGGTGCGGGCCGGCCCGGCGGCGAGTGCGGCGGGCAGCAGGCCTCTTGGACAGGTTGAGAGATAAAAAAATAATAATTCCGGTGCAGTCTCAATGGCGGGGTGCGGGCCGGGGAATAGGCCTCTTGGCCGGGGTGAATATGTTGGAACGCGGCGCGCGTAAATAGAAGCGGCTGGAGGTACCGGGGGCGAAGCCCGCCCCGGCCCGGAGGCCGAGTTAAAAAAAATAATAATCCCCGTTCAGTCTCAATGGCGGGGTGCGGGCCGGCCCGGCGGCGAGTGCGGCGGGCAGCAGGCCTCTTGGACAGGTTGAGAGATAAAAAAATAATAATTCCCGTGCAGTCTCAATGGCGGGGTGCGGGCCGGGGAATAGGCCTCTTGGCCGGGGTGAATATGTTGGAACGCGGCGCGCGTAAATAGAAGCGGCTGGAGGTACCGGGGGCGAAGCCCGCCCCGGCCCGGAGGCCGAGTTAAAAAAAATAATAATCCTCGTTCAGTCTCAATGGCGGGGTGCGGGCCGGCCCGGCGGCGATTGCGGCGGGCAGCAGGCCTCTTGGACAGGTTGAGAGATAAAAAAATAATAATTCCCGTGCAGTCTCAATGGCGGGGTGCGGGCCGGGGAATAGGCCTCTTGGCCGGGGTGAATAGTGTTGGAACACGGCCCGCGGAAATAGTAGCGGCTGGAGGTACCGGGGGCGATGCCCGCCCCGGCCCGGCGGCCAAGTTAAAAAAATAAATAATCCCGTTCAGTCTCAATGGCAGGGTGCGGGCCGGCCCGGCGGCGATTGCGGCGGGCAGCAGGCCTCTTGGACAGGTTGAGAGATAAAAAAAAAATAATTCCCATGCAGTCTCATTGGCGGGGTGCGGGCCGGGGAACAGGCCTCTTGGCCGGGGTGAATATGTTGGAACGCGGCGCGCGTAAATAGAAGCGGCTGGAGGTACCGGGGGCGAAGCCCGCCCCGGCCCGGAGGCCGAGTTAAAAAAAATAATAATCCCCGTTCAGTCTCAATGGCGGGGTGCGGGCCGGCCCGGCGGCGAGTGCGGTGGGCAGCAGGCCTCTTGGACAGGTTGAGAGATAAAAAAATAATAATTCCCGTTCAGTCTCAATGGCAGGGTGCGGGCCGGCCCGGCGGCAATTGCGGCGGGCAGCAGGCCTCTTGGACAGGTTGAGAGATAAAAAAATAATAATTCCCATGCAGTCTCAATGGCGGGGTGCGGGCCGGGGAATAGGCCTCTTGGCCGGGGTGAATATGTTGGAACGCGGCGCGCGTAAATAGAAGCGGCTGGAGGTACCGGGGGCGAAGCCCGCCCCGGCCCGGAGGCCGAGTTAAAAAAAATAATAATCCCCGTTCAGTCTCAATGGCGGGGTGCGGGCCGGCCCGGCGGCGAGTGCGGCGGGCAGCAGGCCTCTTGGACAGGTTGAGAGATAAAAAAATAATAATTCCCGTGCAGTCTCAATGGCGGGGTGCGGGCCGGGGAATAGGCCTCTTGGCCGGGGTGAATATGTTGGAACGCGGCGCGCGTAAATAGAAGCGGCTGGAGGTACCGGGGGCGAAGCCCGCCCCGGCCCGGAGGCCGAGTTAAAAAAAATAATAATCCCCGTTCAGTCTCAATGGCGGGGTGCGGGCCGGCCCGGCGGCGATTGCGGCGGGCAGCAGGCCTCTTGGACAGGTTGAGAGATAAAAAAATAATAATTCCCATGCAGTCTCAATGGCGGGGTGCGGGCCGGGGAATAGGCCTCTTGGCCGGGGTGAATATGTTGGAACGCGGCGCGCGTAAATAGAAGCGGCTGGAGGTACCGGGGGCGAAGCCCGCCCCGGCCCGGAGGCCGAGTTAAAAAAAATAATAATCCCCGTTCAGTCTCAATGGCGGGGTGCGGGCCGGCCCGGCGGCGATTGCGGCGGGCAGCAGGCCTCTTGGACAGGTTGAGAGATAAAAAAATAATAATTCCCATGCAGTCTCAATGGCGGGGTGCGGGCCGGGGAATAGGCCTCTTGGCCGGGGTGAATATGTTGGAACGCGGCGCGCGTAAATAGAAGCGGCTGGAGGTACCGGGGGCGAAGCCCGCCCCGGCCCGGAGGCCGAGTTAAAAAAAATAATAATCCCCGTTCAGTCTCAATGGCGGGGTGCGGGCCGGCCCGGCGGCGAGTGCGGCGGGCAGCAGGCCTCTTGGACAGGTTGAGAGATAAAAAAATAATAATTCCCGTGCAGTCTCAATGGCGGGGTGCGGGCCGGGGAATAGGCCTCTTGGCCGGGGTGAATATGTTGGAACGCAGCGCGCGTAAATAGAAGCGGCTGGAGGTACCGGGGGCGAAGCCCGCCCCGGTCCGGAGGCCGAGTTAAAAAAAATAATAATCCCCGTTCAGTCTCAATGGCAGGGTGCGGGCCGGCCCGGCGGCGATTGCGGCGGGCAGCAGGCCTCTTGGACAGGTTGAGAGATAAAAAAATAATAATTCCCATGCAGTCTCAATGGCGGGGTGCGGGCCGGGGAATAGGCCTCTTGGCCGGGGTGAATAGTGTTGGAACACGGCCCGCGGAAATAGTAGCGGCTGGAGGTACCGGGGGCGATGCCCGCCCCGGCCCGGCGGCCAAGTTAAAAAAATAAATAATCCCGTTCAGTCTCAATGGCAGGGTGCGGGCCGGCCCGGCGGCGATTGCGGCGGGCAGCAGGCCTCTTGGACAGGTTGAGAGATAAAAAAAAAATAATTCCCATGCAGTCTCATTGGCGGGGTGCGGGCCGGGGAACAGGCCTCTTGGCCGGGGTGAATATGTTGGAACGCGGCGCGCGTAAATAGAAGCGGCTGGAGGTACCGGGGGCGAAGCCCGCCCCGGCCCGGAGGCCGAGTTAAAAAAAATAATAATCCCCGTTCAGTCTCAATGGCGGGGTGCGGCCGGCCCGGCGGCGAGTGCGGCGGGCAGCAGGCCTCTTGGACAGGTTGAGAGATAAAAAAATAATAATTCCCGTGCAGTCTCAATGGCGGGGTGCGGGCCGGGGAATAGGCCTCTTGGCCGGGGTGAATATGTTGGAACGCGGCGCGCGTAAATAGAAGCGGCTGGAGGTACCGGGGGCGAAGCCCGCCCCGGCCCGGAGGCCGAGTTAAAAAAAATAATAATCCCCGTTCAGTCTCAATGGCGGGGTGCGGGCCGGCCCGGCGGCGATTGCGGCGGGCAGCAGGCCTCTTGGACAGGTTGAGAGATAAAAAAATAATAATTCCCGTGCAGTCTCAATGGCGGGGTGCGGGCCGGGGAATAGGCCTCTTGGCCGGGGTGAATAGTGTTGGAACACGGCCCGCGGAAATAGTAGCGGCTGGAGGTACCGGGGGCGATGCCCGCCCCGGCCCGGCGGCCAAGTTAAAAAAATAAATAATCCCCGTTCAGTCTCAATGGCAGGGTGCGGGCCGGCCCAGCGGCGATTGCGGCGGGCAGCAGGCCTCTTGGACAGGTTGAGAGATAAAAAAATAATAATTCCCGTTCAGTCTCAATGGCAGGGTGCGGGCCGGCCCGGCGGCAATTGCGGCGGCCAGCAGGCCTCTTGGACAGGTTGAGAGATAAAAAAATAATAATTCCCATGCAGTCTCAATGGCGGGGTGCGGGCCGGGGAATAGGCCTCTTGGCCGGGGTGAATATGTTGGAACGCGGCGCGCGTAAATAGAAGCAGCTGGAGGTACCGGGGGCGAAGCCCGCCCCGGCCCGGAGGCCGAGTTAAAAAAAATAATAATCCCCGTTCAGTCTCAATGGCGGGGTGCGGGCCGGCCCGGCGGCGAGTGCGGCGGGCAGCAGGCCTCTTGGACAGGTTGAGAGATAAAAAAATAATAATTCCCGTGCAGTCTCAATGGCGGGGTGCGGGCCGGGGAATAGGCCTCTTGGCCGGGGTGAATATGTTGGAACGCGGCGCGCGTAAATAGAAGCGGCTGGAGGTACCGGGGGCGAAGCCCGCCCCGGCCCGGAGGCCGAGTTAAAAAAAATAATAATCCCCGTTCAGTCTCAATGGCGGGGTGCGGGCCGGCCCGGCGGCGATTGCGGCGGGCAGCAGGCCTCTTGGACAGGTTGAGAGATAAAAAAATAATAATTCCCGTGCAGTCTCAATGGCGGGGTGCGGGCCGGGGAATAGGCCTCTTGGCCGGGGTGAATAGTGTTGGAACACGGCCCGCGGAAATAGTAGCGGCTGGAGGTACCGGGGGCGATGCCCGCCCCGGGCCGGCGGCCAAGTTAAAAAAATAAATAATCCCGTTCAGTCTCAATGGCAGGGTGCGGGCCGGCCCGGCGGCGATTGCGGCGGGCAGCAGGCCTCTTGGACAGGTTGAGAGATAAAAAAAAAATAATTCCCTTGCAGTCTCATTGGCGGGGTGCGGGCCGGGGAATAGGCCTCTTGGCCGGGGTGAATATGTTGGAACGCGGCGCGCGTAAATAGAAGCGGCTGGAGGTACCGGGGGCGAAGCCCGCCCCGGCCCGGAGGCCGAGTTAAAAAAAATAATAATCCCCGTTCAGTCTCAATGGCGGGGTGCGGGCCGGCCCGGCGGCGAGTGCGGCGGGCAGCAGGCCTCTTGGACAGGTTGAGAGATAAAAAAATAATAATTCCCGTGCAGTCTCAATGGCGGGGTGCGGGCCGGGGAATATGCCTCTTGGCCGGGGTGAATATGTTGGAACGCGGCGCGCATAAATAGAAGCGGCTGGAGGTACCGGGGGCGAAGCCCGCCCCGGCCCGGAGGCCGAGTTAAAAAAAATAATAATCCTCGTTCAGTCTCAATGGCGGGGTGCGGGCCGGCCCGGCGGCGATTGCGGCGGGCAGCAGGCCTCTTGGACAGGTTGAGTGATAAAAAAATAATAATTCCCGTGCAGTCTCAATGGCGGGGTGCGGGCCGGGGAATAGGCCTCTTGGCCGGGGTGAATAGTGTTGGAACACGGCCCGCGGAAATAGTAGCGGCTGGAGGTACCGGGGGCGATGCCCGCCCCGGCCCGGCGGCCAAGTTAAAAAAATAAATAATCCCCGTTCAGTCTCAATGGCAGGGTGCGGGCCGGCCCAGCGGCGATTGCGGCGGGCAGCAGGCCTCTTGGACAGGTTGAGAGATAAAAAAATAATAATTCCCGTTCAGTCTCAATGGCAGGGTGCGGGCCGGCCCGGCGGCAATTGCGGCGGCCAGCAGGCCTCTTGGACAGGTTGAGAGATAAAAAAATAATAATTCCCATGCAGTCTCAATGGCGGGGTGCGGGCCGGGGAATAGGCCTCTTGGCCGGGGTGAATATGTTGGAACGCGGCGCGCGTAAATAGAAGCAGCTGGAGGTACCGGGGGCGAAGCCCGCCCCGGCCCGGAGGCCGAGTTAAAAAAAATAATAATCCCCGTTCAGTCTCAATGGCGGGGTGCGGGCCGGCCCGGCGGCGAGTGCGGCGGGCAGCAGGCCTCTTGGACAGGTTGAGAGATAAAAAAATAATAATTCCCGTGCAGTCTCAATGGCGGGGTGCGGGCCGGGGAATAGGCCTCTTGGCCGGGGTGAATATGTTGGAACGCGGCGCGCGTAAATAGAAGCGGCTGGAGGTACCGGGGGCGAAGCCCGCCCCGGCCCGGAGGCCGAGTTAAAAAAAATAATAATCCCCGTTCAGTCTCAATGGCGGGGTGCGGGCCGGCCCGGCGGCGATTGCGGCGGGCAGCAGGCCTCTTGGACAGGTTGAGAGATAAAAAAATAATAATTCCCGTGCAGTCTCAATGGCGGGGTGCGGGCCGGGGAATAGGCCTCTTGGCCGGGGTGAATAGTGTTGGAACACGGCCCGCGGAAATAGTAGCGGCTGGAGGTACCGGGGGCGATGCCCGCCCCGGGCCGGCGGCCAAGTTAAAAAAATAAATAATCCCGTTCAGTCTCAATGGCAGGGTGCGGGCCGGCCCGGCGGCGATTGCGGCGGGCAGCAGGCCTCTTGGACAGGTTGAGAGATAAAAAAAAAATAATTCCCTTGCAGTCTCATTGGCGGGGTGCGGGCCGGGGAATAGGCCTCTTGGCCGGGGTGAATATGTTGGAACGCGGCGCGCGTAAATAGAAGCGGCTGGAGGTACCGGGGGCGAAGCCCGCCCCGGCCCGGAGGCCGAGTTAAAAAAAATAATAATCCCCGTTCAGTCTCAATGGCGGGGTGCGGGCCGGCCCGGCGGCGAGTGCGGCGGGCAGCAGGCCTCTTGGACAGGTTGAGAGATAAAAAAATAATAATTCCCGTGCAGTCTCAATGGCGGGGTGCGGGCCGGGGAATATGCCTCTTGGCCGGGGTGAATATGTTGGAACGCGGCGCGCATAAATAGAAGCGGCTGGAGGTACCGGGGGCGAAGCCCGCCCCGGCCCGGAGGCCGAGTTAAAAAAAATAATAATCCTCGTTCAGTCTCAATGGCGGGGTGCGGGCCGGCCCGGCGGCGATTGCGGCGGGCAGCAGGCCTCTTGGACAGGTTGAGTGATAAAAAAATAATAATTCCCGTGCAGTCTCAATGGCGGGGTGCGGGCCGGGGAATAGGCCTCTTGGCCGGGGTGAATAGTGTTGGAACACGGCCCGCGGAAATAGTAGCGGCTGGAGGTACCGGGGGCGATGCCCGCCCCGGCCCGGCGGCCAAGTTAAAAAAATAAATAATCCCGTTCAGTCTCAATGGCAGGGTGCGGGCCGGCCCGGCGGCGATTGCGGCGGGCAGCAGGCCTCTTGGACAGGTTGAGAGATAAAAAAAAAAATAATTCCCATGCAGTCTCATTGGCGGGGTGCGGGCCGGGGAACAGGCCTCTTGGCCGGGGTGAATATGTTGGAACGCGGCGCGCGTAAATAGAAGCGGCTGGAGGTACCGGGGGCGAAGCCCGCCCCGGCCCGGCGGCCAAGTTAAAAAAATAAATAATCCCCGTTCAGTCTCAATGGCAGGGTGCGGGCCGGCCCGGCGGCGATTGCGGTGGGCAGCAGGCCTCTTGGACAGATTGAGAGATAAAAAAATAATAATTCCCATGCAGTCTCAATGGCGGGGTGCGTGCCGGGGAATAGGCCTCTTGGCCGGGGTGAATAGTGTTGGAACACGGCCCGCGGAAATAGTAGCGGCTGGAGGTACCGGGGGCGATGCCCGCCCCGGGCTGGCGGCCAAGTTAAAAAAATAAATAATCCCCGTTCAGTCTCAATGGCAGGGTGCGGGCCGGCCCGGCGGCGAGTGCGGCGGGCAGCAGGCCTCTTGGACAGGTTGAGAGATAAAAAAATAATAATTCCCGTTCAGTCTCAATGGCAGGGTGCGGGCCGGCCCGGCGGCGATTGCGGCGGGCAGCAGGCCTCTTGGACAGGTTGAGAGATAAAAAAATAATAATTCCCATGCAGTCTCAATGGCGGGGTGCGGGCCGGGGAATAGGCCTCTTGGCCGGGGTGAATATGTTGGAACGCGGAGCGCGTAAATAGAAGCGGCTGGAGGTACCGGGGGCGAAGCCCGCCCCGGCCCGGAGGCCGAGTTAAAAAAAATAATAATCCCCGTTCAGTCTCAATGGCGGGGTGCGGGCCGGCCCGGCGGCGAGTGCGGCGGGCAGCAGGCCTCTTGGACAGGTTGAGAGATAAAAAAATAATAATTCCCGTGCAGTCTCAATGGCGGGGTGCGGGCCGGGGAATAGGCCTCTTGGCCGGGGTGAATATGTTGGAACGCGGCGCGCGTAAATAGAAGCGGCTGGAGGTACCGGGGGCGAAGCCCGCCCCGGCCCGGCGGCCAAGTTAAAAAAATAAATAATCCCGTTCAGTCTCAATGGCAGGGTGCGGGCCGGCCCGGCGGCGATTGCGGCGGGCAGCAGGCCTCTTGGACAGGTTGAGAGATAAAAAAATAATAATTCCCATGCAGTCTCAATGGCGGGGTGCGGGCCGGTGAATAGGCCTCTTGGCCGGGGTGAATAGTGTTGGAACACGGCCCGCGGAAATAGTAACGGCTGGAGGTACCGGGGGCGATGCCCGCCCCGGCCCGGCGGCCAAGTTAAAAAAATAAATAATCCCCGTTCAGTCTCAATGGCAGGGTGCGGGCCGGCCCGGCGGCGATTGCGGCGGGCAGCAGGCCTCTTGGACAGGTTGAGAGATATAAAAATAATAATTCCCGTGCAGTCTCAATGGCGGGGTGCGGGCCGGCCCGGCGGACGAGTGTGGCCGGGGAAGAGGCCTCTTGGCCGGGGTGAATATGTTGGAACGCGGCGCGCGTAAATAGAAGCGGCTGGAGGTACCGGGGGCGAAGCCCGCCCCGGCCCGGAGGCCGAGTTAAAAAAAATAATAATCCCCGTTCAGTCTCAATGGCGGGGTGCGGGCCGGCCCGGCGGCGAGTGCGGCGGGCTGCAGGCCTCTTGGACAGGTTGAGAGATAAAAAAATAATAATTCCCGTGCAGTCTCAATGGCGGGGTGCGGGCCGGCCCGGCGGACGAGTGTGGCCGGGGAAGAGGCCTCTTGGCCGGGGTGAATATGTTGGAACGCGGCGCGCGTAAATAGAAGCGGCTGGAGGTACCGGGGGCGAAGCCCGCCCCGGCCCGGAGGCCGAGTTAAAAAAAATAATAATCCCCGTTCAGTCTCAATGGCGGGGTGCGGGCCGGCCCGGCGGCGAGTGCGGCGGGCAGCAGGCCTCTTGGACAGGTTGAGAGATAAAAAAATAATAATTCCCGTGCAGTCTCAATGGCGGGGTGCGGGCCGGGAAATAGGCCTCTTGGCCGGGGTGAATAGTGTTGGAACGCGGCGCGCGTAAATAGAAGCGGCTGGAGGTACCGGGGGCGAAGCCCGCCCCGGCCCGGAGGCCGAGTTAAAAAAAATAATAATCCCCGTTCAGTCTCAATGGCGGGGTGCGGGCCGGCCCGGCGGCGAGTGCGGCGGGCAGCAGGCCTCTTAGACAGGTTGAGAGATAAAAAAATAATAATTCCCGTGCAGTCTCAATGGCGGGGTGCGGGCCGGGGAATAGGCCTCTTGGCCGGGGTGAATATGTTGGAACGCGGCGCGCGTAAATAGAAGCGGCTGGAGGTACCGGGGGCGAAGCCCGCCCCGGCCCGGAGGCCGAGTTAAATAAAATAATAATCCCCGTTCAGTCTCAATGGCGGGGTGCGGGCCGGCCCGGCGGCGAGTGCGGCGGGCAGCAGGCCTCTTGGACAGGTTGAGAGATAAAAAAATAATAATTCCCGTGCAGTCTCAATGGCGGGGTGCGGGCCGGGGAATAGGCCTCTTGGCCGGGGTGAATAGTGTTGGAACACGGCCCGCGGAAATAGTAGCGGCTGGAGGTACCGGGGGCGATGCCCGCCCCGGCCCGGCGGCCAAGTTAAAAAAATAAATAATCCCGTTCAGTCTCAATGGCAGGGTGCGGGCCGGCCCGGCGGCGATTGCGGCGGGCAGCAGGCCTCTTGGACAGGTTGAGAGATAAAAAAATAATAATTCCCATGCAGTCTCAATGGCGGGGTGCGGGCCGGGGAATAGGCCTCTTGGCCGGGGTGAATAGTGTTGGAACACGGCCCGCGGAAATAGTAACGGCTGGAGGTACCGGGGGCGATGCCCGCCCCGGCCCGGCGGCCAAGTTAAAAAAATAAATAATCCCCGTTCAGTCTCAATGGCAGGGTGCGGGCCGGCCCGGCGGCGATTGCGGCGGGCAGCAGGCCTCTTGGACAGGTTGAGAGATATAAAAATAATAATTCCCGTGCAGTCTCAATGGCGGGGTGCGGGCCGGCCCGGCGGACGAGTGTGGCCGGGGAAGAGGCCTCTTGCCCGGGGTGAATATGTTGGAACGCGGCGCGCGTAAATAGAAGCGGCTGGAGGTACCGGGGGCGAAGCCCGCCCCGGCCCGGAGGCCGAGTTAAAAAAAATAATAATCCCCGTTCAGTCTCAATGGCGGGGTGCGGGCCGGCCCGGCGGCGAGTGCGGCGGGCTGCAGGCCTCTTGGCCAGGTTGAGAGATAAAAAAATAATAATTCCCGTGCAGTCTCAATGGCGGGGTGCGGGCCGGCCCGGCGGACGAGTGTGGCCGGGGAAGAGGCCTCTTGGCCGGGGTGAATATGTTGGAACGCGGCGCGCGTAAATAGAAGCGGCTGGAGGTACCGGGGGCGAAGCCCGCCCCGGCCCGGAGGCCGAGTTAAAAAAAATAATAATCCCCGTTCAGTCTCAATGGCGGGGTGCGGGCCGGCCCGGCGGCGAGTGCGGCGGGCAGCAGGCCTCTTGGACAGGTTGAGAGATAAAAAAATAATAATTCCCGTGCAGTCTCAATGGCGGGGTGCGGGCCGGGGAATAGGCCTCTTGGCCGGGGTGAATAGTGTTGGAACACGGCCCGCGGAAATAGTAGCGGCTGGAGGTACCGGGGGCCCTGCCCGCCCCGGCCCGGCGGCCAAGTTAAAAAAATAAATAATCCCCGTTCAGTCTCAATGGCAGGGTGCGGGCCGGCCCGGCGGCGATTGCGGCGGGCAGCAGGCCTCTTGGACAGGTTGAGAGATAAAAAAATAATAATTCCCATGCAGTCTCAATGGCGGGTTGCGGGCCGGGGAATAGGCCTCTTGGCCGGGGTGAATAGTGTTGGAACACGGCCCGCGGAAATAGTAGCGGCTGGAGGTACCGGGGGCGATGCCCGCCCTGGCCCGGCGGCCAAGTTAAAAAAATAAATAATCCCCGTTCAGTCTCAATGGCAGGGTGCGGGCCGGCCCGGCGGCGATTGCGGCGGGCAGCAGGCCTCTTGGACAGGTTGAGAGATAAAAAAATAATAATTCCCGTTCAGTCTCAATGGCAGGGTGCGGGCCGGCCCGGCGGCAATTGCGGCGGGCAGCAGGCCTCTTGGACAGGTTGAGAGATAAAAAAATAATAATTCCCTTGCAGTCTCAATGGCGGGGTGCGGGCCGGGGAATAGGCCTCTTGGCCGGGGTGAATATGTTGGAACGCGGCGAGCGTAAATAGAAGCGGCTGGAGGTACCGGGGGCGAAGCCCGCCCCGGCCCGGAGGCCGAGTTAAAAAAAAATAATAATCCCCGTTCAGTCTCAATGGCGGGGTGCGGGCCGGCCCGGCGGCGAGTGCGGCGGGCAGCAGGCCTCTTGGACAGGTTGAGAGATAAAAAAATAATAATTCCCGTTCAGTCTCAATGGCAGGGTGCGGGCCGGCCCGGCGGCAATTGCGGCGGGCAGCAGGCCTCTTGGACAGGTTGAGAGATAAAAAAATAATAATTCCCTTGCAGTCTCAATGGCGGGGTGCGGGCCGGGGAATAGGCCTCTTGGCCGGGGTGAATATGTTGGAACGCGGCGAGCGTAAATAGAAGCGGCTGGAGGTACCGGGGGCGAAGCCCGCCCCGGCCCGGAGGCCGAGTTAAAAAAAAATAATAATCCCCGTTCAGTCTCAATGGCGGGGTGCGGGCCGGCCCGGCGGCGAGTGCGGCGGGCAGCAGGCCTCTTGGACAGGTTGAGAGATAAAAAAATAATAATTCCCGTGCAGTCTCAATGGCGGGGTGCGGGCCGGGGAATAGGCCTCTTGGCCGGGGTGAATATGTTGGAACGCGGCGCGCGTAAATAGAAGCGGCTGGAGGTACCGGGGGCGAAGCCCGCCCCGGCCCGGAGGCCGAGTTAAAAAAAATAATAATCCCCGTTCAGTCTCAATGGCGGGGTGCGGGCCGGCCCGGCGGCGAGTGCGGCGGGCAGCAGGCCTCTTGGACAGGTTGAGAGATAAAAAAATAATAATTCCCGTGCAGTCTCAATGGCGGGGTGCGGGCCGCTGAATAGGCCTCTTGGCCGGGGTGAATAGTGTTGGAACACGGCCCGCGGAAATAGTAGCGGCTGGAGGTACCGGGGGCGATGCCCGCCCCGGCCCGGCGGCCAAGTTAAAAAAATAAATAATCCCATTCAGTCTCAATGGCAGGGTGCGGGCCGGCCCGGCGGCGATTGCGGCGGGCAGCAGGCCTCTTGGACAGGTTGAGAGATAAAAAAATAATAATTCCCATGCAGTCTCAATGGCGGGGTGCGGGCCGGGGAATAGGCCTCTTGGCCGGGGTGAATATGTTGGAACGCGGCGCGCGTAAATAGAAGCGGCTGGAGGTACCGGGGGCGAAGCCCGCCCCGGCCCGGAGGCCGAGTTAAAAAAAATAATAATCCCCGTTCAGTCTCAATGGCGGGGTGCGGGCCGGCCCGGCGGCGAGTGCGGCGGGCAGCAGGCCTCTTGGACAGGTTGAGAGATAAAAAAATAATAATTCCCGTGCAGTCTCAATGGCGGGGTGCGGGCCGGGGAATAGGCCTCTTGGCCGGGGTGAATAGTGTTGGAACACGGCCCGCGGAAATAGTAGCGGCTGGAGGTACCGGGGGCGATGCCCGCCCCGGCCCGGCGGCCAAGTTAAAAAAATAAATAATCCCCGTTCAGTCTCAATGGCAGGGTGCGGGCCGGCCCGGCGGCGATTGCGGCGGGCAGCAGGCCTCTTGGACAGGTTGAGAGATAAAAAAATAATAATTCCCGTGCAGTCTCAATGGCGGGGTGCGGGCCGGGGAATAGGCCTCTTGGCCGGGGTGAATAGTGTTGGAACACGGCCCGCGGAAATAGTAGCGGCTGGAGGTACCGGGGGCGATGCCCGCCCCGGGCCGGCGGCCAAGTTAAAAAAATAAATAATCCCCGTTCAGTCTCAATGGCAGGGTGCGGGCCGGCCCGGCGGCGAGTGCGGCGGGCAGCAGGCCTCTTGGACAGGTTGAGAGATAAAAAAATAATAATTCCCGTTCAGTCTCAATGGCAGGGTGCGGGCCGGCCCGGCGGCGATTGCGGCGGGCAGCAGGCCTCTTGGACAGGTTGAGAGATAAAAAAATAATAATTCCCGTGCAGTCTCAATGGCGGGGTGCGGGCCGGCCCGGCGGACGAGTGTGGCCGGGGAAGAGGCCTCTTGGCCGGGGTGAATATGTTGGAACGCGGCGCGCGTAAATAGAAGCGGCTGGAGGTACCGGGGGCGAAGCCCGCCCCGGCCCGGAGGCCGAGTTAAAAAAAATAATAATCCCCGTTCAGTCTCAATGGCGGGGTGCGGGCCGGCCCGGCGGCGAGTGCGGCGGGCAGCAGGCCTCTTGGACAGGTTGAGAGATAAAAAAATAATAATTCCCGTGCAGTCTCAATGGCGGGGTGCGGGCCGGGGAATAGGCCTCTTGGCCGGGGTGAATAGTGTTGGAACACGGCCCGCGGAAATAGTAGCGGCTGGAGGTACCGGGGGCGATGCCCGCCCCGGCCCGGCGGCCAAGTTAAAAAAATAAATAATCCCCGTTCAGTCTCAATGGCAGGGTGCGGGCCGGCCCGGCGGCGATTGCGGCGGGCAGCAGGCCTCTTGGACAGGTTGAGAGATAAAAAAATAATAATTCCCGTGCAGTCTCAATGGCGGGGTGCGGGCCGGCCCGGCGGACGAGTGTGGCCGGGGAAGAGGCCTCTTGGCCGGGGTGAATATGTTGGAACGCGGCGCGCGTAAATAGAAGCGGCTGGAGGTACCGGGGGCGAAGCCCGCCCCGGCCCGGAGGCCGAGTTAAAAAAAATAATAATCCCCGTTCAGTCTCAATGGCGGGGTGCGGGCCGGCCCGGCGGCGAGTGCGGCGGGCTGCAGGCCTCTTGGACAGGTTGAGAGATAAAAAAATAATAATTCCCGTGCAGTCTCAATGGCGGGGTGCGGGCCGGCCCGGCGGACGAGTGTGGCCGGGGAAGAGGCCTCTTGGCCGGGGTGAATATGTTGGAACGCGGCGCGCGTAAATAGAAGCGGCTGGAGGTACCGGGGGCGAAGCCCGCCCCGGCCCGGAGGCCGAGTTAA
Source organism: Hippocampus zosterae (assembly GCF_025434085.1). Taxonomy (NCBI): domain Eukaryota; kingdom Metazoa; phylum Chordata; class Actinopteri; order Syngnathiformes; family Syngnathidae; genus Hippocampus; species Hippocampus zosterae. The sequence continues at coordinate 36,084 of NW_026262948.1, forward strand.
AAAAAATAATAATCCCCGTTCAGTCTCAATGGCGGGGTGCGGGCCGGCCCGGCGGCGAGTGCGGCGGGCAGCAGGCCTCTTGGACAGGTTGAGAGATAAAAAAATAATAATTCCCGTGCAGTCTCAATGGCGGGGTGCGGGCCGGGGAATAGGCCTCTTGGCCGGGGTGAATAGTGTTGGAACACGGCCCGCGGAAATAGTAGCGGCTGGAGGTACCGGGGGCGATGCCCGCCCCGGCCCGGCGGCCAAGTTAAAAAAATAAATAATCCCGTTCAGTCTCAATGGCAGGGTGCGGGCCGGCCCGGCGGCGATTGCGGCGGGCAGCAGGCCTCTTGGACAGGTTGAGAGATAAAAAAATAATAATTCCCATGCAGTCTCAATGGCGGGGTGCGGGCCGGGGAATAGGCCTCTTGCCCGGGGTGAATATGTTGGAACGCGGTGCGCGTAAATAGAAGCGGCTGGAGGTACCGGGGGCGAAGCCCGCCCCGGCCCGGAGGCCGAGTTAAAAAAAATAATAATCCCCGTTCAGTCTCAATGGCGGGGTGCGGGCCGGCCCGGCGGCGAGTGCGGCGGGCAGCAGGCCTCTTGGACAGGTTGAGAGATAAAAAAATAATAATTCCCGTGCAGTCTCAATGGCGGGGTGCGGGCCGGGGAATAGGCCTCTTGGCCGGGGTGAATATGTTGGAACGCGGCGCGCGTAAATAGAAGCGGCTGGAGGTACCGAGGGCGAAGCCCTCCACGGCCCGGAGGCCGAGTTAAAAAAAATAATAATCCCCGTTCAGTCTCAATGGCGGGGTGCGGGCCGGCCCGGCGGCGAGTGCGGCGGGCAGCAGGCCTCTTGGACAGGTTGAGAGATAAAAAAATAATAATTCCCGTGCAGTCTCAATGGCGGGGTGCGGGCCGGGGAATAGGCCTCTTGGCCGGGGTGAATAGTGTTGGAACACGGCCCGCGGAAATAGTAGCGGCTGGAGGTACCGGGGGCGATGCCCGCCCCGGCCCGGCGGCCAAGTTAAAAAAATAAATAATCCCCGTTCAGTCTCAATGGCAGGGTGCGGGCCGGCCCAGCGGCGATTGCGGCGGGCAGCAGGCCTCTTGGACAGGTTGAGAGATAAAAAAATAATAATTCCCGTTCAGTCTCAATGGCAGGGTGCGGGCCGGCCCGGCGGCAATTGCGGCGGGCAGCAGGCCTCTTGGACAGGTTGAGAGATAAAAAAATAATAATTCCCATGCAGTCTCAATGGCGGGGTGCGGGCCGGGGAATAGGCCTCTTGGCCGGGGTGAATATGTTGGAACGCGGCGCGCGTAAATAGAAGCGGCTGGAGGTACCGGGGGGCGAAGCCCGCCCCGGCCCGGAGGCCGAGTTAAAAAAAAATAATAATCCCCGTTCAGTCTCAATGGCGGGGTGCGGGCCGGCCCGGCGGCGAGTGCGGCGGGCAGCAGGCCTCTTGGACAGGTTGAGAGATAAAAAAATAATAATTCCCGTGCAGTCTCAATGGCGGGGTGCGGGCCGGGGAATAGGCCTCTTGGCCGGGGTGAATATGTTGGAACGCGGCGCGCGTAAATAGAAGCGGCTGGAGGTACCGGGGGCGAAGCCCGCCCCGGCCCGGAGGCCGAGTTAAAAAAAATAATAATCCCCGTTCAGTCTCAATGGCGGGGTGCGGGCCGGCCCGGCGGCGATTGCGGCGGGCAGCAGGCCTCTTGGACAGGTTGAGAGATAAAAAAATAATAATTCCCGTGCAGTCTCAATGGCGGGGTGCGGGCCGGGGAATAGGCCTCTTGGCCGGGGTGAATAGTGTTGGAACACGGCCCGCGGAAATAGTAGCGGCTGGAGGTACCGGGGGCGATGCCCGCCCCGGCCCGGCGGCCAAGTTAAAAAAATAAATAATCCCCGTTCAGTCTCAATGGCAGGGTGCGGGCCGGCCCAGCGGCGATTGCGGCGGGCAGCAGGCCTCTTGGACAGGTTGAGAGATAAAAAAATAATAATTCCCGTTCAGTCTCAATGGCAGGGTGCGGGCCGGCCCGGCGGCAATTGCGGCGGCCAGCAGGCCTCTTGGACAGGTTGAGAGATAAAAAAATAATAATTCCCATGCAGTCTCAATGGCGGGGTGCGGGCCGGGGAATAGGCCTCTTGGCCGGGGTGAATATGTTGGAACGCGGCGCGCGTAAATAGAAGCAGCTGGAGGTACCGGGGGCGAAGCCCGCCCCGGCCCGGAGGCCGAGTTAAAAAAAATAATAATCCCCGTTCAGTCTCAATGGCGGGGTGCGGGCCGGCCCGGCGGCGAGTGCGGCGGGCAGCAGGCCTCTTGGACAGGTTGAGAGATAAAAAAATAATAATTCCCGTGCAGTCTCAATGGCGGGGTGCGGGCCGGGGAATAGGCCTCTTGGCCGGGGTGAATATGTTGGAACGCGGCGCGCGTAAATAGAAGCGGCTGGAGGTACCGGGGGCGAAGCCCGCCCCGGCCCGAAGGCCGAGTTAAAAAAAATAATAATCCCCGTTCAGTCTCAATGGCGGGGTGCGGGCCGGCCCGGAGGCGATTGCGGCGGGCAGCAGGCCTCTTGGACAGGTTGAGAGATAAAAAAATAATAATTCCCGTGCAGTCTCAATGGCGGGGTGCGGGCCGGGGAATAGGCCTCTTGGCCGGGGTGAATAGTGTTGGAACACGGCCCGCGGAAATAGTAGCGGCTGGAGGTACCGGGGGCGATGCCCGCCCCGGGCCGGCGGCCAAGTTAAAAAAATAAATAATCCCGTTCAGTCTCAATGGCAGGGTGCGGGCCGGCCCGGCGGCGATTGCGGCGGGCAGCAGGCCTCTTGGACAGGTTGAGAGATAAAAAAAAAATAATTCCCTTGCAGTCTCATTGGCGGGGTGCGGGCCGGGGAATAGGCCTCTTGGCCGGGGTGAATATGTTGGAACGCGGCGCGCGTAAATAGAAGCGGCTGGAGGTACCGGGGGCGAAGCCCGCCCCGGCCCGGAGGCCGAGTTAAAAAAAATAATAATCCCCGTTCAGTCTCAATGGCGGGGTGCGGGCCGGCCCGGCGGCGAGTGCGGCGGGCAGCAGGCCTCTTGGACAGGTTGAGAGATAAAAAAATAATAATTCCGGTGCAGTCTCAATGGCGGGGTGCGGGCCGGGGAATAGGCCTCTTGGCCGGGGTGAATATGTTGGAACGCGGCGCGCGTAAATAGAAGCGGCTGGAGGTACCGGGGGCGAAGCCCGCCCCGGCCCGGAGGCCGAGTTAAAAAAAATAATAATCCCCGTTCAGTCTCAATGGCGGGGTGCGGGCCGGCCCGGCGGCGAGTGCGGCGGGCAGCAGGCCTCTTGGACAGGTTGAGAGATAAAAAAATAATAATTCCCGTGCAGTCTCAATGGCGGGGTGCGGTCCGGGGAATATGCCTCTTGGCCGGGGTGAATATGTTGGAACGCGGCGCGCATAAATAGAAGCGGCTGGAGGTACCGGGGGCGAAGCCCGCCCCGGCCCGGAGGCCGAGTTAAAAAAAATAATAATCCTCGTTCAGTCTCAATGGCGGGGTGCGGGCCGGCCCGGCGGCGATTGCGGCGGGCAGCAGGCCTCTTGGACAGGTTGAGAGATAAAAAAATAATAATTCCCGTGCAGTCTCAATGGCGGGGTGCGGGCCGGGGAATAGGCCTCTTGGCCGGGGTGAATAGTGTTGGAACACGGCCCGCGGAAATAGTAGCGGCTGGAGGTACCGGGGGCGATGCCCGCCCCGGCCCGGCGGCCAAGTTAAAAAAATAAATAATCCCGTTCAGTCTCAATGGCAGGGTGCGGGCCGGCCCGGCGGCGATTGCGGCGGGCAGCAGGCCTCTTGGACAGGTTGAGAGATAAAAAAAAAAATAATTCCCATGCAGTCTCATTGGCGGGGTGCGGGCCGGGGAACAGGCCTCTTGGCCGGGGTGAATATGTTGGAACGCGGCGCGCGTAAATAGAAGCGGCTGGAGGTACCGGGGGCGAAGCCCGCCCCGGCCCGGAGGCCGAGTTAAAAAAAATAATAATCCCCGTTCAGTCTCAATGGCGGGGTGCGGGCCGGCCCGGCGGCGATTGCGGCGGGCAGCAGGCCTCTTGGACAGGTTGAGAGATAAAAAAAAAAATAATTCCCATGCAGTCTCATTGGCGGGGTGCGGGCCGGGGAACAGGCCTCTTGGCCGGGGTGAATATGTTGGAACGCGGCGCGCGTAAATAGAAGCGGCTGGAGGTACCGGGGGCGAAGCCCGCCCCGGCCCGGAGGCCGAGTTAAAAAAAATAATAATCCCCGTTCAGTCTCAATGGCGGGGTGCGGGCCGGCCCGGCGGCGAGTGCGGCGGGCAGCAGGCCTCTTGGACAGGTTGAGAGATAAAAAAATAATAATTCCCGTGCAGTCTCAATGGCGGGGTGCGGGCCGGGGAATAGGCCTCTTGGCCGGGGTGAATATGTTGGAACGCGGCGCGCGTAAATAGAAGCGGCTGGAGGTACCGGGGGCGAAGCCCGCCCCGGCCCGGAGGCCGAGTTAAAAAAAATAATAATCCCCGTTCAGTCTCAATGGCGGGGTGCGGGCCGGCCCGGCGGCGAGTGCGGTGGGCAGCAGGCCTCTTGGACAGGTTGAGAGATAAAAAAATAATAATTCCCGTGCAGTCTCAATGGCGGGGTGCGGGCCGGGGAATAGGCCTCTTGGCCGGGGTGAATAGTGTTGGAACACGGCCCGCGGAAATAGTAGCGGCTGGAGGTACCGGGGGCGATGCCCGCCCCGGGCCGGCGGCCAAGTTAAAAAAATAAATAATCCCGTTCAGTCTCAATGGCAGGGTGCGGGCCGGCCCGGCGGCGATTGCGGCGGGCAGCAGGCCTCTTGGACAGGTTGAGAGATAAAAAAAAAATAATTCCCTTGCAGTCTCATTGGCGGGGTGCGGGCCGGGGAATAGGCCTCTTGGCCGGGGTGAATATGTTGGAACGCGGCGCGCGTAAATAGAAGCGGCTGGAGGTACCGGGGGCGAAGCCCGCCCCGGCCCGGAGGCCGAGTTAAAAAAAATAATAATCCCCGTTCAGTCTCAATGGCGGGGTGCGGGCCGGCCCGGCGGCGAGTGCGGCGGGCAGCAGGCCTCTTGGACAGGTTGAGAGATAAAAAAATAATAATTCCGGTGCAGTCTCAATGGCGGGGTGCGGGCCGGGGAATAGGCCTCTTGGCCGGGGTGAATATGTTGGAACGCGGCGCGCGTAAATAGAAGCGGCTGGAGGTACCGGGGGCGAAGCCCGCCCCGGCCCGGAGGCCGAGTTAAAAAAAATAATAATCCCCGTTCAGTCTCAATGGCGGGGTGCGGGCCGGCCCGGCGGCGAGTGCGGCGGGCAGCAGGCCTCTTGGACAGGTTGAGAGATAAAAAAATAATAATTCCCGTGCAGTCTCAATGGCGGGGTGCGGTCCGGGGAATATGCCTCTTGGCCGGGGTGAATATGTTGGAACGCGGCGCGCATAAATAGAAGCGGCTGGAGGTACCGGGGGCGAAGCCCGCCCCGGCCCGGAGGCCGAGTTAAAAAAAATAATAATCCTCGTTCAGTCTCAATGGCGGGGTGCGGGCCGGCCCGGCGGCGATTGCGGCGGGCAGCAGGCCTCTTGGACAGGTTGAGAGATAAAAAAATAATAATTCCCGTGCAGTCTCAATGGCGGGGTGCGGGCCGGGGAATAGGCCTCTTGGCCGGGGTGAATAGTGTTGGAACACGGCCCGCGGAAATAGTAGCGGCTGGAGGTACCGGGGGCGATGCCCGCCCCGGCCCGGCGGCCAAGTTAAAAAAATAAATAATCCCGTTCAGTCTCAATGGCAGGGTGCGGGCCGGCCCGGCGGCGATTGCGGCGGGCAGCAGGCCTCTTGGACAGGTTGAGAGATAAAAAAAAAAATAATTCCCATGCAGTCTCATTGGCGGGGTGCGGGCCGGGGAACAGGCCTCTTGGCCGGGGTGAATATGTTGGAACGCGGCGCGCGTAAATAGAAGCGGCTGGAGGTACCGGGGGCGAAGCCCGCCCCGGCCCGGAGGCCGAGTTAAAAAAAATAATAATCCCCGTTCAGTCTCAATGGCGGGGTGCGGGCCGGCCCGGCGGCGATTGCGGCGGGCAGCAGGCCTCTTGGACAGGTTGAGAGATAAAAAAATAATAATTCCCGTGCAGTCTCAATGGCGGGGTGCGGGCCGGGGAATAGGCCTCTTGGCCGGGGTGAATAGTGTTGGAACACGGCCCGCGGAAATAGTAGCGGCTGGAGGTACCGGGGGCGATGCCCGCCCCGGGCCGGCGGCCAAGTTAAAAAAATAAATAATCCCGTTCAGTCTCAATGGCAGGGTGCGGGCCGGCCCGGCGGCGATTGCGGCGGGCAGCAGGCCTCTTGGACAGGTTGAGAGATAAAAAAAAAATAATTCCCTTGCAGTCTCATTGGCGGGGTGCGGGCCGGGGAATAGGCCTCTTGGCCGGGGTGAATATGTTGGAACGCGGCGCGCGTAAATAGAAGCGGCTGGAGGTACCGGGGGCGAAGCCCGCCCCGGCCCGGAGGCCGAGTTAAAAAAAATAATAATCCCCGTTCAGTCTCAATGGCGGGGTGCGGGCCGGCCCGGCGGCGAGTGCGGCGGGCAGCAGGCCTCTTGGACAGGTTGAGAGATAAAAAAATAATAATTCCGGTGCAGTCTCAATGGCGGGGTGCGGGCCGGGGAATAGGCCTCTTGGCCGGGGTGAATATGTTGGAACGCGGCGCGCGTAAATAGAAGCGGCTGGAGGTACCGGGGGCGAAGCCCGCCCCGGCCCGGAGGCCGAGTTAAAAAAAATAATAATCCCCGTTCAGTCTCAATGGCGGGGTGCGGGCCGGCCCGGCGGCGAGTGCGGCGGGCAGCAGGCCTCTTGGACAGGTTGAGAGATAAAAAAATAATAATTCCCGTGCAGTCTCAATGGCGGGGTGCGGTCCGGGGAATATGCCTCTTGGCCGGGGTGAATATGTTGGAACGCGGCGCGCATAAATAGAAGCGGCTGGAGGTACCGGGGGCGAAGCCCGCCCCGGCCCGGAGGCCGAGTTAAAAAAAATAATAATCCTCGTTCAGTCTCAATGGCGGGGTGCGGGCCGGCCCGGCGGCGATTGCGGCGGGCAGCAGGCCTCTTGGACAGGTTGAGAGATAAAAAAATAATAATTCCCGTGCAGTCTCAATGGCGGGGTGCGGGCCGGGGAATAGGCCTCTTGGCCGGGGTGAATAGTGTTGGAACACGGCCCGCGGAAATAGTAGCGGCTGGAGGTACCGGGGGCGATGCCCGCCCCGGCCCGGCGGCCAAGTTAAAAAAATAAATAATCCCGTTCAGTCTCAATGGCAGGGTGCGGGCCGGCCCGGCGGCGATTGCGGCGGGCAGCAGGCCTCTTGGACAGGTTGAGAGATAAAAAAAAAAATAATTCCCATGCAGTCTCATTGGCGGGGTGCGGGCCGGGGAACAGGCCTCTTGGCCGGGGTGAATATGTTGGAACGCGGCGCGCGTAAATAGAAGCGGCTGGAGGTACCGGGGGCGAAGCCCGCCCCGGCCCGGAGGCCGAGTTAAAAAAAATAATAATCCCCGTTCAGTCTCAATGGCGGGGTGCGGGCCGGCCCGGCGGCGATTGCGGCGGGCAGCAGGCCTCTTGGACAGGTTGAGAGATAAAAAAAAAAATAATTCCCATGCAGTCTCATTGGCGGGGTGCGGGCCGGGGAACAGGCCTCTTGGCCGGGGTGAATATGTTGGAACGCGGCGCGCGTAAATAGAAGCGGCTGGAGGTACCGGGGGCGAAGCCCGCCCCGGCCCGGAGGCCGAGTTAAAAAAAATAATAATCCCCGTTCAGTCTCAATGGCGGGGTGCGGGCCGGCCCGGCGGCGAGTGCGGCGGGCAGCAGGCCTCTTGGACAGGTTGAGAGATAAAAAAATAATAATTCCCGTGCAGTCTCAATGGCGGGGTGCGGGCCGGGGAATAGGCCTCTTGGCCGGGGTGAATAGTGTTGGAACACGGCCCGCGGAAATAGTAGCGGCTGGAGGTACCGGGGGCGATGCCCGCCCCGGGCCGGCGGCCAAGTTAAAAAAATAAATAATCCCGTTCAGTCTCAATGGCAGGGTGCGGGCCGGCCCGGCGGCGATTGCGGCGGGCAGCAGGCCTCTTGGACAGGTTGAGAGATAAAAAAAAAATAATTCCCTTGCAGTCTCATTGGCGGGGTGCGGGCCGGGGAATAGGCCTCTTGGCCGGGGTGAATATGTTGGAACGCGGCGCGCGTAAATAGAAGCGGCTGGAGGTACCGGGGGCGAAGCCCGCCCCGGCCCGGAGGCCGAGTTAAAAAAAATAATAATCCCCGTTCAGTCTCAATGGCGGGGTGCGGGCCGGCCCGGCGGCGAGTGCGGCGGGCAGCAGGCCTCTTGGACAGGTTGAGAGATAAAAAAATAATAATTCCGGTGCAGTCTCAATGGCGGGGTGCGGGCCGGGGAATAGGCCTCTTGGCCGGGGTGAATATGTTGGAACGCGGCGCGCGTAAATAGAAGCGGCTGGAGGTACCGGGGGCGAAGCCCGCCCCGGCCCGGAGGCCGAGTTAAAAAAAATAATAATCCCCGTTCAGTCTCAATGGCGGGGTGCGGGCCGGCCCGGCGGCGAGTGCGGCGGGCAGCAGGCCTCTTGGACAGGTTGAGAGATAAAAAAATAATAATTCCCGTGCAGTCTCAATGGCGGGGTGCGGTCCGGGGAATATGCCTCTTGGCCGGGGTGAATATGTTGGAACGCGGCGCGCATAAATAGAAGCGGCTGGAGGTACCGGGGGCGAAGCCCGCCCCGGCCCGGAGGCCGAGTTAAAAAAAATAATAATCCTCGTTCAGTCTCAATGGCGGGGTGCGGGCCGGCCCGGCGGCGATTGCGGCGGGCAGCAGGCCTCTTGGACAGGTTGAGAGATAAAAAAATAATAATTCCCGTGCAGTCTCAATGGCGGGGTGCGGGCCGGGGAATAGGCCTCTTGGCCGGGGTGAATAGTGTTGGAACACGGCCCGCGGAAATAGTAGCGGCTGGAGGTACCGGGGGCGATGCCCGCCCCGGCCCGGCGGCCAAGTTAAAAAAATAAATAATCCCGTTCAGTCTCAATGGCAGGGTGCGGGCCGGCCCGGCGGCGATTGCGGCGGGCAGCAGGCCTCTTGGACAGGTTGAGAGATAAAAAATAAAATAATTCCCATGCAGTCTCATTGGCGGGGTGCGGGCCGGGGAACAGGCCTCTTGGCCGGGGTGAATATGTTGGAACGCGGCGCGCGTAAATAGAAGCGGCTGGAGGTACCGGGGGCGAAGCCCGCCCCGGCCCGGAGGCCGAGTTAAAAAAAATAATAATCCCCGTTCAGTCTCAATGGCGGGGTGCGGGCCGGCCCGGCGGCGATTGCGGCGGGCAGCAGGCCTCTTGGACAGGTTGAGAGATAAAAAAAAAAATAATTCCCATGCAGTCTCATTGGCGGGGTGCGGGCCGGGGAACAGGCCTCTTGGCCGGGGTGAATATGTTGGAACGCGGCGCGCGTAAATAGAAGCGGCTGGAGGTACCGGGGGCGAAGCCCGCCCCGGCCCGGAGGCCGAGTTAAAAAAAATAATAATCCCCGTTCAGTCTCAATGGCGGGGTGCGGGCCGGCCCGGCGGCGAGTGCGGCGGGCAGCAGGCCTCTTGGACAGGTTGAGAGATAAAAAAATAATAATTCCCGTGCAGTCTCAATGGCGGGGTGCGGGCCGGGGAATAGGCCTCTTGGCCGGGGTGAATATGTTGGAACGCGGCGCGCGTAAATAGAAGCGGCTGGAGGTACCGGGGGCGAAGCCCGCCCCGGCCCGGAGGCCGAGTTAAAAAAAATAATAATCCCCGTTCAGTCTCAATGGCGGGGTGCGGGCCGGCCCGGCGGCGAGTGCGGTGGGCAGCAGGCCTCTTGGACAGGTTGAGAGATAAAAAAATAATAATTCCCGTGCAGTCTCAATGGCGGGGTGCGGGCCGGGGAATAGGCCTCTTGGCCGGGGTGAATATGTTGGAACGCGGCGCGCGTAAATAGAAGCGGCTGGAGGTACCGGGGGCGAAGCCCGCCCCGGCCCGGAGGCCGAGTTAAAAAAAATAATAATCCCCGTTCAGTCTCAATGGCGGGGTGCGGGCCGGCCCGGCAGCGAGTGCGGCGGGCAGCAGGCCTCTTGGACAGGTTGAGAGATAAAAAAATAATAATTCCCGTGCAGTCTCAATGGCGGGGTGCGGGCCGGGGAATAGGCCTCTTGGCCGGGGTGAATAGTGTTGGAACACGGCCCGCGGAAATAGTAGCGGCTGGAGGTACCGGGGGCGATGCCCGCCCCGGCCCGGCGGCCAAGTTAAAAAAATAAATAATCCCCGTTCAGTCTCAATGGCAGGGTGCGGGCCGGCCCGGCGGCGATTGCGGCGGGCAGCAGGCCTCTTGGACAGGTTGAGAGATAAAAAAATAATAATTCCCGTTCAGTCTCAATGGCAGGGTGCGGGCCGGCCCTGCGGCAATTGCGGCGGGCAGCAGGCCTCTTGGACAGGTTGAGAGATAAAAAAATAATAATTCCCATGCAGTCTCAATGGCGGGGTGCGGGCCGGGGAATAGGCCTCTTGGCCGGGGTGAATATGTTGGAACGCGGCGCGTAAATAGAAGCGGCTGGAGGTACCGGGGGCGAAGCCCGCCCCGGCCCGGAGGCCGAGTTAAAAAAAATAATAATCCCCGTTCAGTCTCAATGGCGGGGTGCGGGCCGGGGAATAGGCCTCTTGGCCGGGGTGAATAGTGTTGGAACACGGCCCGCGTAAATAGAAGCGGCTGGAGGTACCGGGGGCGAAGCCCGCCCCGGCCCGGAGGCCGAGTTAAAAAAAATAATAATCCCCGTTCAGTCTCAATGGCGGGGTGCGGGCCGGCCCGGCGGCGAGTGCGGCGGGCAGCAGGCCTCTTGGACAGGTTGAGAGATAAAAAAATAATAATTCCCGTTCAGTCTCAAAGGCAGGGTGCGGGCCGGCCCGGCGGCAATTGCGGCGGGCAGCAGGCCTCTTGGACAGGTTGAGAGATAAAAAAATAATAATTCCCATGCAGTCTCAATGGCGGGGTGCGGGCCGGGGAATAGGCCTCTTGGCCGGGGTGAATATGTTGGAACGCGGCGCGCGTAAATAGAAGCGGCTGGAGGTACCGGGGGCGAAGCCCGCCCCGGCCCGGAGGCCGAGTTAAAAAAAATAATAATCCCCGTTCAGTCTCAATGGCGGGGTGCGGGCCGGCCCGGCGGCGATTGCGGCGGGCAGCAGGCCTCTTGGACAGGTTGAGAGATAAAAAAATAATAATTCCCGTGCAGTCTCAATGGCGGGGTGCGGGCCGGGGAATAGGCCTCTTGGCCGGGGTGAATAGTGTTGGAACACGGCCCGCGGAAATAGTAGCGGCTGGAGGTACCGGGGGCGATGCCCGCCCCGGCCCGGCGGCCAAGTTAAAAAAATAAATAATCCCGTTCAGTCTCAATGGCAGGGTGCGGGCCGGCCCGGCGGCGATTGCGGCGGGCAGCAGGCCTCTTGGACAGGTTGAGAGATAAAAAAATAATAATTCCCATGCAGTCTCAATGGCGGGGTGCGGGCCGGGGAATAGGCCTCTTGGCCGGGGTGAATATGTTGGAACGCGGCGCGCGTAAATAGAAGCGGCTGGAGGTACCGGGGGCGAAGCCCGCCCCGGCCCGGAGGCCGAGTTAAAAAAAATAATAATCCCCGTTCAGTCTCAATGGCGGGGTGCGGGCCGGCCCGGCGGCGAGTGCGGCGGGCAGCAGGCCTCTTGGACAGGTTGAGAGATAAAAAAATAATAATTCCCGTGCAGTCTCAATGGCGGGGTGCGGGCCGGGGAATAGGCCTCTTGGCCGGGGTGAATATGTTGGAACGCGGCGCGCGTAAATAGAAGCGGCTGGAGGTACCAGGGGCGAAGCCCGCCCCGGCCCGGAGGCCGAGTTAAAAAAAATAATAATCCCCGTTCAGTCTCAATGGCGGGGTGCGGGCCGGCCCGGCGGCGAGTGCGGCGGGCAGCAGGCCTCTTGGACAGGTTGAGAGATAAAAAAATAATAATTCCCGTGCAGTCTCAATGGCGGGGTGCGGGCCGGGGAATAGGCCTCTTGGCCGGGGTGAATAGTGTTGGAACACGGCCCGCGGAAATAGTAGCGGCTGGAGGTACCGGGGGCGATGCCCGCCCCGGCCCGGCGGCCAAGTTAAAAAAATAAATAATCCCCGTTCAGTCTCAATGGCAGGGTGCGGGGCGGCCCAGCGGCGATTGCGGCGGGCAGCAGGCCTCTTGGACAGGTTGAGAGATAAAAAAATAATAATTCCCGTTCAGTCTCAATGGCAGGGTGCGGGCCGGCCCGGCGGCAATTGCGGCGGGCAGCAGGCCTCTTGGACAGGTTGAGAGATAAAAAAATAATAATTCCCATGAAGTCTCAATGGCGGGGTGCGGGCCGGGGAATAGGCCTCTTGGCCGGGGTGAATATGTTGGAACGCGGCGCGCGTAAATAGAAGCGGCTGGAGGTACCGGGGGCGAAGCCCGCCCCGGCCCGGAGGCCGAGTTAAAAAAAATAATAATCCCCGTTCAGTCTCAATGGCGGGGTGCGGGCCGGCCCGGCGGCGAGTGCGGCGGGCAGCAGGCCTCTTGGACAGGTTGAGAGATAAAAAAATAATAATTCCCGTGCAGTCTCAATGGCGGGGTGCGGGCCGGGGAATAGGCCTCTTGGCCGGGGTGAATATGTTGGAACGCGGCGCGCGTAAATAGAAGCGGCTGGAGGTACCGGGGGCGAAGCCCGCCCCGGCCCGGAGGCCGAGTTAAAAAAAATAATAATCCCCGTTCAGTCTCAATGGCGGGGTGCGGGCCGGCCCGGCGGCGAGTGCGGTGGGCAGCAGGCCTCTTGGACAGGTTGAGAGATAAAAAAATAATAATTCCCGTGCAGTCTCAATGGCGGGGTGCGGGCCGGGGAATAGGCCTCTTGGCCGGGGTGAATATGTTGGAACGCAGCGCGCGTAAATAGAAGCGGCTGGAGGTACCGGGGGCGAAGCCCGCCCCGGCCCGGAGGCCGAGTTAAAAAAAATAATAATCCCCGTTCAGTCTCAATGGCGGGGTGCGGGCCGGCCCGGCAGCGAGTGCGGCGGGCAGCAGGCCTCTTGGACAGGTTGAGAGATAAAAAAATAATAATTCCCGTGCAGTCTCAATGGCGGGGTGCGGGCCGGGGAATAGGCCTCTTGGCCGGGGTGAATAGTGTTGGAACACGGCCCGCGGAAATAGTAGCGGCTGGAGGTACCGGGGGCGATGCCCGCCCCGGCCCGGCGGCCAAGTTAAAAAAATAAATAATCCCCGTTCAGTCTCAATGGCAGGGTGCGGGCCGGCCCGGCGGCGATTGCGGCGGGCAGCAGGCCTCTTGGACAGGTTGAGAGATAAAAAAATAATAATTCCCGTTCAGTCTCAATGGCAGGGTGCGGGCCGGCCCTGCGGCAATTGCGGCGGGCAGCAGGCCTCTTGGACAGGTTGAGAGATAAAAAAATAATAATTCCCATGCAGTCTCAATGGCGGGGTGCGGGCCGGGGAATAGGCCTCTTGGCCGGGGTGAATATGTTGGAACGCGGCGCGTAAATAGAAGCGGCTGGAGGTACCGGGGGCGAAGCCCGCCCCGGCCCGGAGGCCGAGTTAAAAAAAATAATAATCCCCGTTCAGTCTCAATGGCGGGGTGCGGGCCGGGGAATAGGCCTCTTGGCCGGGGTGAATAGTGTTGGAACACGGCCCGCGTAAATAGAAGCGGCTGGAGGTACCGGGGGCGAAGCCCGCCCCGGCCCGGAGGCCGAGTTAAAAAAAATAATAATCCCCGTTCAGTCTCAATGGCGGGGTGCGGGCCGGCCCGGCGGCGAGTGCGGCGGGCAGCAGGCCTCTTGGACAGGTTGAGAGATAAAAAAATAATAATTCCCGTTCAGTCTCAAAGGCAGGGTGCGGGCCGGCCCGGCGGCAATTGCGGCGGGCAGCAGGCCTCTTGGACAGGTTGAGAGATAAAAAAATAATAATTCCCATGCAGTCTCAATGGCGGGGTGCGGGCCGGGGAATAGGCCTCTTGGCCGGGGTGAATATGTTGGAACGCGGCGCGCGTAAATAGAAGCGGCTGGAGGTACCGGGGGCGAAGCCCGCCCCGGCCCGGAGGCCGAGTTAAAAAAAATAATAATCCCCGTTCAGTCTCAATGGCGGGGTGCGGGCCGGCCCGGCGGCGATTGCGGCGGGCAGCAGGCCTCTTGGACAGGTTGAGAGATAAAAAAATAATAATTCCCGTGCAGTCTCAATGGCGGGGTGCGGGCCGGGGAATAGGCCTCTTGGCCGGGGTGAATAGTGTTGGAACACGGCCCGCGGAAATAGTAGCGGCTGGAGGTACCGGGGGCGATGCCCGCCCCGGCCCGGCGGCCAAGTTAAAAAAATAAATAATCCCGTTCAGTCTCAATGGCAGGGTGCGGGCCGGCCCGGCGGCGATTGCGGCGGGCAGCAGGCCTCTTGGACAGGTTGAGAGATAAAAAAATAATAATTCCCATGCAGTCTCAATGGCGGGGTGCGGGCCGGGGAATAGGCCTCTTGGCCGGGGTGAATATGTTGGAACGCGGCGCGCGTAAATAGAAGCGGCTGGAGGTACCGGGGGCGAAGCCCGCCCCGGCCCGGAGGCCGAGTTAAAAAAAATAATAATCCCCGTTCAGTCTCAATGGCGGGGTGCGGGCCGGCCCGGCGGCGAGTGCGGCGGGCAGCAGGCCTCTTGGACAGGTTGAGAGATAAAAAAATAATAATTCCCGTGCAGTCTCAATGGCGGGGTGCGGGCCGGGGAATAGGCCTCTTGGCCGGGGTGAATATGTTGGAACGCGGCGCGCGTAAATAGAAGCGGCTGGAGGTACCAGGGGCGAAGCCCGCCCCGGCCCGGAGGCCGAGTTAAAAAAAATAATAATCCCCGTTCAGTCTCAATGGCGGGGTGCGGGCCGGCCCGGCGGCGAGTGCGGCGGGCAGCAGGCCTCTTGGACAGGTTGAGAGATAAAAAAATAATAATTCCCGTGCAGTCTCAATGGCGGGGTGCGGGCCGGGGAATAGGCCTCTTGGCCGGGGTGAATAGTGTTGGAACACGGCCCGCGGAAATAGTAGCGGCTGGAGGTACCGGGGGCGATGCCCGCCCCGGCCCGGCGGCCAAGTTAAAAAAAATAATAATCCCCGTTCAGTCTCAATGGCGGGGTGCGGGCCGGCCCGGCGGCGAGTGCGGCGGGCAGCAGGCCTCTTGGACAGGTTGAGAGATAAAAAAATAATAATTCCCGTGCAGTCTCAATGGCGGGGTGCGGGCCGGGGAATAGGCCTCTTGGCCGGGGTGAATATGTTGGAACGCGGCGCGCGTAAATAGAAGCGGCTGGAGGTACCGGGGGCGAAGCCCGCCCCGGCCCGGAGGCCGAGTTAAAAAAAATAATAATCCCCGTTCAGTGTCAATGGCGGGGTGCGGGCCGGCCCGGCGGCGATTGCGGCGGGCAGCAGGCCTCTTGGACAGGTTGAGAGATAAAAAAATAATAATTCCCGTGCAGTCTCAATGGCGGGGTGCGGGCCGGGGAATAGGCCTCTTGGCCGGGGTGAATAGTGTTGGAACACGGCCCGCGGAAATAGTAGCGGCTGGAGGTACCGGGGGCGATGCCCGCCCCGGCCCGGCGGCCAAGTTAAAAAAATAAATAATCCCGTTCAGTCTCAATGGCAGGGTGCAGGCCGGCCCGGCGGCGATTGCGGCGGGCAGCAGGCCTCTTGGACAGGTTGAGAGATAAAAAAATAATAATTCCCGTGCAGTCTCAATGGCGGGGTGCGGGCCGGGGAATAGGCCTCTTGGCCGGGGTGAATATGTTGGAACGCAGCGCGCGTAAATAGAAGCGGCTGGAGGTACCGGGGGCGAAGCCCGCCCCGGCCCGGAGGCCGAGTTAAAAAAAATAATAATCCCCGTTCAGTCTCAATGGCGGGGTGCGGGCCGGCCCGGCGGCGATTGCGGCGGGCAGCAGGCCTCTTGGACAGGTTGAGAGATAAAAAAATAATAATTCCCGTTCAGTCTCAATGGCAGGGTGCGGGCCGGCCCGGCGGCAATTGCGGCGGGCAGCAGGCCTCTTGGACAGGTTGAGAGATAAAAAAATAATAATTCCCATGCAGTCTCAATGGCGGGGTGCGGGCCGGGGAATAGGCCTCTTGGCCGGGGTGAATATGTTGGAACGCGGCGCGCGTAAATAGAAGCGGCTGGAGGTACCGGGGGCGAAGCCCGCCCCGGCCCGGAGGCCGAGTTAAAAAAAATAATAATCCCCGTTCAGTCTCAATGGCGGGGTGCGGGCCGGCCCGGCGGCGAGTGCGGCGGGCAGCAGGCCTCTTGGACAGGTTGAGAGATAAAAAAATAATAATTCCCGTGCAGTCTCAATGGCGGGGTGCAGGCCGGGGAATAGGCCTCTTGGCCGGGGTGAATATGTTGGAACGCGGCGCGCGTAAATAGAAGCGGCTGGAGGTACCGGGGGCGAAGCCCGCCCCGGCCCGGAGGCCGAGTTAAAAAAAATAATAATCCCCGTTCAGTCTCAATGGCGGGGTGCGGGCCGGCCCGGCGGCGATTGCGGCGGGCAGCAGGCCTCTTGGACAGGTTGAGAGATAAAAAAATAATAATTCCCATGCAGTCTCAATGGCGGGGTGCGGGCCGGGGAATAGGCCTCTTGGCCGGGGTGAATATGTTGGAACGCGGCGCGCGTAAATAGAAGCGGCTGGAGGTACCGGGGGCGAAGCCCGCCCCGGCCCGGAGGCCGAGTTAAAAAAAATAATAATCCCCGTTCAGTCTCAATGGCGGGGTGCGGGACGGCCCGGCGGCGAGTGCGGCGGGCAGCAGGCCTCTTGGACAGGTTGAGAGATAAAAAAATAATAATTCCCGTGCAGTCTCAATGGCGGGGTGCGGGCCGGGGAATAGGCCTCTTGGCCGGGGTGAATATGTTGGAACGCGGCGCGCGTAAATAGAAGCGGCTGGAGGTACCGGGGGCGAAGCCCGCCCCGGCCCGGAGGCCGAGTTAAAAAAAATAATAATCCCCGTTCAGTCTCAATGGCAGGGTGCGGGCCGGCCCGGCGGCGATTGCGGCGGGCAGCAGGCCTCTTGGACAGGTTGAGAGATAAAAAAATAATAATTCCCATGCAGTCTCAATGGCGGGGTGCGGGCCGGGGAATAGGCCTCTTGGCCGGGGTGAATAGTGTTGGAACACGGCCCGCGGAAATAGTAGCGGCTGGAGGTACCGGGGGCGATGCCCGCCCCGGCCCGGCGGCCAAGTTAAAAAAATAAATAATCCCCGTTCAGTCTCAATGGCAGGGTGCGGGCCGGCCCGGCGGCGATTGCGGCGGGCAGCAGGCCTCTTGGACAGGTTGAGAGATAAAAAAATAATAATTCCCATGCAGTCTCAATGGCGGGGTGCGGGCCGGGGAATAGGCCTCTTGGCCGGGGTGAATATGTTGGAACGCGGCGCGCGTAAATAGAAGCGGCTGGAGGTACCGGGGGCGAAGCCCGCCCCGGCCCGGAGGCCGAGTTAAAAAAAATAATAATCCCCGTTCAGTCTCAATGGCGGGGTGCGGGCCGGCCCGGCGGCGAGTGCGGCGGGCAGCAGGCCTCTTGGACAGGTTGAGAGATAAAAAAATAATAATTCCCGTGCAGTCTCAATGGCGGGGTGCGGGCCGGGGAATAGGCCTCTTGGCCGGGGTGAATATGTTGGAACGCGGCGCGCGTAAATAGAAGCGGCTGGAGGTACCGGGGGCGAAGCCCGCCCCGGCCCGGCGGCCAAGTTAAAAAAATAAATAATCCCGTTCAGTCTCAATGGCAGGGTGCGGGCCGGCCCGGCGGCGATTGCGGCGGGCAGCAGGCCTCTTGGACAGGTTGAGAGATAAAAAAATAATAATTCCCATGCAGTCTCAATGGCGGGGTGCGGGCCGGTGAATAGGCCTCTTGGCCGGGGTGAATAGTGTTGGAACACGGCCCGCGGAAATAGTAACGGCTGGAGGTACCGGGGGCGATGCCCGCCCCGGCCCGGCGGCCAAGTTAAAAAAATAAATAATCCCCGTTCAGTCTCAATGGCAGGGTGCGGGCCGGCCCGGCGGCGATTGCGGCGGGCAGCAGGCCTCTTGGACAGGTTGAGAGATATAAAAATAATAATTCCCGTGCAGTCTCAATGGCGGGGTGCGGGCCGGCCCGGCGGACGAGTGTGGCCGGGGAAGAGGCCTCTTGGCCGGGGTGAATATGTTGGAACGCGGCGCGCGTAAATAGAAGCGGCTGGAGGTACCGGGGGCGAAGCCCGCCCCGGCCCGGAGGCCGAGTTAAAAAAAATAATAATCCCCGTTCAGTCTCAATGGCGGGGTGCGGGCCGGCCCGGCGGCGAGTGCGGCGGGCTGCAGGCCTCTTGGACAGGTTGAGAGATAAAAAAATAATAATTCCCGTGCAGTCTCAATGGCGGGGTGCGGGCCGGCCCGGCGGACGAGTGTGGCCGGGGAAGAGGCCTCTTGGCCGGGGTGAATATGTTGGAACGCGGCGCGCGTAAATAGAAGCGGCTGGAGGTACCGGGGGCGAAGCCCGCCCCGGCCCGGAGGCCGAGTTAAAAAAAATAATAATCCCCGTTCAGTCTCAATGGCGGGGTGCGGGCCGGCCCGGCGGCGAGTGCGGCGGGCAGCAGGCCTCTTGGACAGGTTGAGAGATAAAAAAATAATAATTCCCGTGCAGTCTCAATGGCGGGGTGCGGGCCGGGAAATAGGCCTCTTGGCCGGGGTGAATAGTGTTGGAACGCGGCGCGCGTAAATAGAAGCGGCTGGAGGTACCGGGGGCGAAGCCCGCCCCGGCCCGGAGGCCGAGTTAAAAAAAATAATAATCCCCGTTCAGTCTCAATGGCGGGGTGCGGGCCGGCCCGGCGGCGAGTGCGGCGGGCAGCAGGCCTCTTGGACAGGTTGAGAGATAAAAAAATAATAATTCCCGTGCAGTCTCAATGGCGGGGTGCGGGCCGGGGAATAGGCCTCTTGGCCGGGGTGAATATGTTGGAACGCGGCGCGCGTAAATAGAAGCGGCTGGAGGTACCGGGGGCGAAGCCCGCCCCGGCCCGGAGGCCGAGTTAAATAAAATAATAATCCCCGTTCAGTCTCAATGGCGGGGTGCGGGCCGGCCCGGCGGCGAGTGCGGCGGGCAGCAGGCCTCTTGGACAGGTTGAGAGATAAAAAAATAATAATTCCCGTGCAGTCTCAATGGCGGGGTGCGGGCCGGGGAATAGGCCTCTTGGCCGGGGTGAATAGTGTTGGAACACGGCCCGCGGAAATAGTAGCGGCTGGAGGTACCGGGGGCGATGCCCGCCCCGGCCCGGCGGCCAAGTTAAAAAAATAAATAATCCCGTTCAGTCTCAATGGCAGGGTGCGGGCCGGCCCGGCGGCGATTGCGGCGGGCAGCAGGCCTCTTGGACAGGTTGAGAGATAAAAAAATAATAATTCCCATGCAGTCTCAATGGCGGGGTGCGGGCCGGGGAATAGGCCTCTTGGCCGGGGTGAATAGTGTTGGAACACGGCCCGCGGAAATAGTAACGGCTGGAGGTACCGGGGGCGATGCCCGCCCCGGCCCGGCGGCCAAGTTAAAAAAATAAATAATCCCCGTTCAGTCTCAATGGCAGGGTGCGGGCCGGCCCGGCGGCGATTGCGGCGGGCAGCAGGCCTCTTGGACAGGTTGAGAGATATAAAAATAATAATTCCCGTGCAGTCTCAATGGCGGGGTGCGGGCCGGCCCGGCGGACGAGTGTGGCCGGGGAAGAGGCCTCTTGGCCGGGGTGAATATGTTGGAACGCGGCGCGCGTAAATAGAAGCGGCTGGAGGTACCGGGGGCGAAGCCCGCCCCGGCCCGGAGGCCGAGTTAAAAAAAATAATAATCCCCGTTCAGTCTCAATGGCGGGGTGCGGGCCGGCCCGGCGGCGAGTGCGGCGGGCTGCAGGCCTCTTGGCCAGGTTGAGAGATAAAAAAATAATAATTCCCGTGCAGTCTCAATGGCGGGGTGCGGGCCGGCCCGGCGGACGAGTGTGGCCGGGGAAGAGGCCTCTTGGCCGGGGTGAATATGTTGGAACGCGGCGCGCGTAAATAGAAGCGGCTGGAGGTACCGGGGGCGAAGCCCGCCCCGGCCCGGAGGCCGAGTTAAAAAAAATAATAATCCCCGTTCAGTCTCAATGGCGGGGTGCGGGCCGGCCCGGCGGCGAGTGCGGCGGGCAGCAGGCCTCTTGGACAGGTTGAGAGATAAAAAAATAATAATTCCCGTGCAGTCTCAATGGCGGGGTGCGGGCCGGGGAATAGGCCTCTTGGCCGGGGTGAATAGTGTTGGAACACGGCCCGCGGAAATAGTAGCGGCTGGAGGTACCGGGGGCGATGCCCGCCCCGGCCCGGCGGCCAAGTTAAAAAAATAAATAATCCCCGTTCAGTCTCAATGGCAGGGTGCGGGCCGGCCCGGCGGCGATTGCGGCGGGCAGCAGGCCTCTTGGACAGGTTGAGAGATAAAAAAATAATAATTCCCATGCAGTCTCAATGGCGGGGTGCGGGCCGGGGAATAGGCCTCTTGGCCGGGGTGAATAGTGTTGGAACACGGCCCGCGGAAATAGTAGCGGCTGGAGGTACCGGGGGCGATGCCCGCCCTGGCCCGGCGGCCAAGTTAAAAAAATAAATAATCCCCGTTCAGTCTCAATGGCAGGGTGCGGGCCGGCCCGGCGGCGATTGCGGCGGGCAGCAGGCCTCTTGGACAGGTTGAGAGATAAAAAAATAATAATTCCCGTTCAGTCTCAATGGCAGGGTGCGGGCCGGCCCGGCGGCAATTGCGGCGGGCAGCAGGCCTCTTGGACAGGTTGAGAGATAAAAAAATAATAATTCCCTTGCAGTCTCAATGGCGGGGTGCGGGCCGGGGAATAGGCCTCTTGGCCGGGGTGAATATGTTGGAACGCGGCGAGCGTAAATAGAAGCGGCTGGAGGTACCGGGGGCGAAGCCCGCCCCGGCCCGGAGGCCGAGTTAAAAAAAAATAATAATCCCCGTTCAGTCTCAATGGCGGGGTGCGGGCCGGCCCGGCGGCGAGTGCGGCGGGCAGCAGGCCTCTTGGACAGGTTGAGAGATAAAAAAATAATAATTCCCGTTCAGTCTCAATGGCAGGGTGCGGGCCGGCCCGGCGACAATTGCGGCGGGCAGCAGGCCTCTTGGACAGGTTGAGAGATAAAAAAATAATAATTCCCTTGCAGTCTCAATGGCGGGGTGCGGGCCGGGGAATAGGCCTCTTGGCCGGGGTGAATATGTTGGAACGCGGCGAGCGTAAATAGAAGCGGCTGGAGGTACCGGGGGCGAAGCCCGCCCCGGCCCGGAGGCCGAGTTAAAAAAAAATAATAATCCCCGTTCAGTCTCAATGGCGGGGTGCGGGCCGGCCCGGCGGCGAGTGCGGCGGGCAGCAGGCCTCTTGGACAGGTTGAGAGATAAAAAAATAATAATTCCCGTGCAGTCTCAATGGCGGGGTGCGGGCCGGGGAATAGGCCTCTTGGCCGGGGTGAATATGTTGGAACGCGGCGCGCGTAAATAGAAGCGGCTGGAGGTACCGGGGGCGAAGCCCGCCCCGGCCCGGAGGCCGAGTTAAAAAAAATAATAATCCCCGTTCAGTCTCAATGGCGGGGTGCGGGCCGGCCCGGCGGCGAGTGCGGCGGGCAGCAGGCCTCTTGGACAGGTTGAGAGATAAAAAAATAATAATTCCCGTGCAGTCTCAATGGCGGGGTGCGGGCCGCTGAATAGGCCTCTTGGCCGGGGTGAATAGTGTTGGAACACGGCCCGCGGAAATAGTAGCGGCTGGAGGTACCGGGGGCGATGCCCGCCCCGGCCCGGCGGCCAAGTTAAAAAAATAAATAATCCCATTCAGTCTCAATGGCAGGGTGCGGGCCGGCCCGGCGGCGATTGCGGCGGGCAGCAGGCCTCTTGGACAGGTTGAGAGATAAAAAAATAATAATTCCCATGCAGTCTCAATGGCGGGGTGCGGGCCGGGGAATAGGCCTCTTGGCCGGGGTGAATATGTTGGAACGCGGCGCGCGTAAATAGAAGCGGCTGGAGGTACCGGGGGCGAAGCCCGCCCCGGCCCGGAGGCCGAGTTAAAAAAAATAATAATCCCCGTTCAGTCTCAATGGCGGGGTGCGGGCCGGCCCGGCGGCGAGTGCGGCGGGCAGCAGGCCTCTTGGACAGGTTGAGAGATAAAAAAATAATAATTCCCGTGCAGTCTCAATGGCGGGGTGCGGGCCGGGGAATAGGCCTCTTGGCCGGGGTGAATATGTTGGAACGCGGCGCGCGTAAATAGAAGCGGCTGGAGGTACCGGGGGCGAAGCCCGCCCCGGCCCGGAGGCCGAGTTAAAAAAAATAATAATCCCCGTTCAGTCTCAATGGCGGGGTGCGGGCCGGCCCGGCGGCGAGTGCGGCGGGCAGCAGGCCTCTTGGACAGGTTGAGAGATAAAAAAATAATAATTCCCGTGCAGTCTCAATGGCGGGGTGCGGGCCGGGGAATAGGCCTCTTGGCCGGGGTGAATAGTGTTGGAACACGGCCCGCGGAAATAGTAGCGGCTGGAGGTACCGGGGGCGATGCCCGCCCCGGCCCGGCGGCCAAGTTAAAAAAATAAATAATCCCCGTTCAGTCTCAATGGCAGGGTGCGGGCCGGCCCGGCGGCGATTGCGGCGGGCAGCAGGCCTCTTGGACAGGTTGAGAGATAAAAAAATAATAATTCCCGTGCAGTCTCAATGGCGGGGTGCGGGCCGGGGAATAGGCCTCTTGGCCGGGGTGAATAGTGTTGGAACACGGCCCGCGGAAATAGTAGCGGCTGGAGGTACCGGGGGCGATGCCCGCCCCGGGCCGGCGGCCAAGTTAAAAAAATAAATAATCCCCGTTCAGTCTCAATGGCAGGGTGCGGGCCGGCCCGGCGGCGAGTGCGGCGGGCAGCAGGCCTCTTGGACAGGTTGAGAGATAAAAAAATAATAATTCCCGTTCAGTCTCAATGGCAGGGTGCGGGCCGGCCCGGCGGCGATTGCGGCGGGCAGCAGGCCTCTTGGACAGGTTGAGAGATAAAAAAATAATAATTCCCGTGCAGTCTCAATGGCGGGGTGCGGGCCGGCCCGGCGGACGAGTGTGGCCGGGGAAGAGGCCTCTTGGCCGGGGTGAATATGTTGGAACGCGGCGCGCGTAAATAGAAGCGGCTGGAGGTACCGGGGGCGAAGCCCGCCCCGGCCCGGAGGCCGAGTTAAAAAAAATAATAATCCCCGTTCAGTCTCAATGGCGGGGTGCGGGCCGGCCCGGCGGCGAGTGCGGCGGGCAGCAGGCCTCTTGGACAGGTTGAGAGATAAAAAAATAATAATTCCCGTGCAGTCTCAATGGCGGGGTGCGGGCCGGGGAATAGGCCTCTTGGCCGGGGTGAATAGTGTTGGAACACGGCCCGCGGAAATAGTAGCGGCTGGAGGTACCGGGGGCGATGCCCGCCCCGGCCCGGCGGCCAAGTTAAAAAAATAAATAATCCCCGTTCAGTCTCAATGGCAGGGTGCGGGCCGGCCCGGCGGCGATTGCGGCGGGCAGCAGGCCTCTTGGACAGGTTGAGAGATAAAAAAATAATAATTCCCATGCAGTCTCAATGGCGGGGTGCGGGCCGGGGAATAGGCCTCTTGGCCGGGGTGAATATGTTGGAACGCGGCGCGCGTAAATAGAAGCGGCTGGAGGTACCGGGGGCGAAGCCCGCCCCGGCCCGGAGGCCGAGTTAAAAAAAATAATAATCCCCGTTCAGTCTCAATGGCGGGGTGCGGGCCGGCCCGGCAGCGAGTGCGGCGGGCAGCAGGCCTCTTGGACAGGTTGAGAGATAAAAAAATAATAATTCCCGTGCAGTCTCAATGGCGGGGTGCGGGCCGGGGAATAGGCCTCTTGGCCGGGGTGAATAGTGTTGGAACACGGCCCGCGGAAATAGTAGCGGCTGGAGGTACCGGGGGCGATGCCCGCCCCGGCCCGGCGGCCAAGTTAAAAAAATAAATAATCCCCGTTCAGTCTCAATGGCAGGGTGCGGGCCGGCCCGGCGGCGATTGCGGCGGGCAGCAGGCCTCTTGGACAGGTTGAGAGATAAAAAAATAATAATTCCCGTTCAGTCTCAATGGCAGGGTGCGGGCCGGCCCGGCGGCAATTGCGGCGGGCAGCAGGCCTCTTGGACAGGTTGAGAGATAAAAAAATAATAATTCCCATGCAGTCTCAATGGCGGGGTGCGGGCCGGGGAATAGGCCTCTTGGCCGGGGTGAATATGTTGGAACGCGGCGCGCGTAAATAGAAGCGGCTGGAGGTACCGGGGGCGAAGCCCGCCCCGGCCCGGAGGCCGAGTTAAAAAAATAAATAATCCCCGTTCAGTCTCAATGGCAGGGTGCGGGCCGGCCCGGCGGCGATTGCGGCGGGCAGCAGGCCTCTTGGACAGGTTGAGAGATAAAAAAATAATAATTCCCATGCAGTCTCAATGGCGGGGTGCGGGCCGGGGAATAGGCCTCTTGGCCGGGGTGAATATGTTGGAACGCGGCGCGCGTAAATAGAAGCGGCTGGAGGTACCGGGGGCGAAGCCCGCCCCGGCCCGGAGGCCGAGTTAAAAAAAATAATAATCCCCGTTCAGTCTCAATGGCGGGGTGCGGGCCGGCCCGGCAGCGAGTGCGGCGGGCAGCAGGCCTCTTGGACAGGTTGAGAGATAAAAAAATAATAATTCCCGTGCAGTCTCAATGGCGGGGTGCGGGCCGGGGAATAGGCCTCTTGGCCGGGGTGAATAGTGTTGGAACACGGCCCGCGGAAATAGTAGCGGCTGGAGGTACCGGGGGCGATGCCCGCCCCGGCCCGGCGGCCAAGTTAAAAAAATAAATAATCCCCGTTCAGTCTCAATGGCAGGGTGCGGGCCGGCCCGGCGGCGATTGCGGCGGGCAGCAGGCCTCTTGGACAGGTTGAGAGATAAAAAAATAATAATTCCCGTTCAGTCTCAATGGCAGGGTGCGGGCCGGCCCGGCGGCAATTGCGGCGGGCAGCAGGCCTCTTGGACAGGTTGAGAGATAAAAAAATAATAATTCCCATGCAGTCTCAATGGCGGGGTGCGGGCCGGGGAATAGCCCTCTTGGCCGGGGTGAATATGTTGGAACGCGGCGCGCGTAAATAGAAGCGGCTGGAGGTACCGGGGGCGAAGCCCGCCCCGGCCCGGAGGCCGAGTTAAAAAAAATAATAATCCCCGTTCAGTCTCAATGGCGGGGTGCGGGCCGGCCCGGCGGCGAGTGCGGCAGGCAGCAGGCCTCTTGGACAGGTTGAGAGATAAAAAAATAATAATTCCCGTGCAGTCTCAATGGCGGGGTGCGGGCCGGGGAATAGGCCTCTTGGCCGGGGTGAATATGTTGGAACGCGGCGCGCGTAAATAGAAGCGGGTGGAGGTACCGGGGGCGAAGCCCGCCCCGGCCCGGAGGCCGAGTTAAAAAAAATAATAATCCCCGTTCAGTCTCAATGGCGGGGTGCGGGCCGGCCCGGCGGCGAGTGCGGCGGGCAGCAGGCCTCTTGGACAGGTTGAGAGATAAAAAAATAATAATTCCCGTGCAGTCTCAATGGCGGGGTGCGGGCCGGGGAATAGGCCTCTTGGCCGGGGTGAATAGTGTTGGAACACGGCCCGCGGAAATAGTAGCGGCTGGAGGTACCGGGGGCGATGCCCGCCCCGGCCCGGCGGCCAAGTTAAAAAAATAAATAATCCCGTTCAGTCTCAATGGCAGGGTGCGGGCCGGCCCGGCGGCGATTGCGGCGGGCAGCAGGCCTCTTGGACAGGTTGAGAGATAAAAAAATAAGAATTCCCGTTCAGTCTCAATGGCAGGGTGCGGGCTGGCCCGGCGGCAATTGCGGCGGGCAGCAGGCCTCTTGGACAGGTTGAGAGATAAAAAAATAATAATTCCCATGCAGTCTCAATGGCGGGGTGCGGGCCGGGGAATAGGCCTCTTGGCCGCGGTGAATATGTTGGAACGCAGCGCGCGTAAATAGAAGCGGCTGGAGGTACCGGGGGCGAAGCCCGCCCCGGCCCGGAGGCCGAGTTAAAAAAAATAATAATCCCCGTTCAGTCTCAATGGCGGGGTGCGGGCCGGCCCGGCAGCGAGTGCGGCGGGCAGCAGGCCTCTTGGACAGGTTGAGAGATAAAAAAATAATAATTCCCGTGCAGTCTCAATGGCGGGGTGCGGGCCGGGGAATAGGCCTCTTGGCCGGGGTGAATAGTGTTGGAACACGGCCCGCGGAAATAGTAGCGGCTGGAGGTACCGGGGGCGATGCCCGCCCCGGCCCGGCGGCCAAGTTAAAAAAATAAATAATCCCCGTTCAGTCTCAATGGCAGGGTGCGGGCCGGCCCGGCGGCGATTGCGGCGGGCAGCAGGCCTCTTGGACAGGTTGAGAGATAAAAAAATAATAATTCCCGTTCAGTCTCAATGGCAGGGTGCGGGCCGGCCCGGCGGCCATTGCGGCGGGCAGCAGGCCTCTTGGACAGGTTGAGAGATAAAAAAATAATAATTCCCATGCAGTCTCAATGGCGGGGTGCGGGCCGGGGAATAGGCCTCTTGGCCGGGGTGAATATGTTGGAACGCGGCGCGCGTAAATAGAAGCGGCTGGAGGTACCGGGGGCGAAGCCCGCCCCGGCCCGGAGGCCGAGTTAAAAAAAATAATAATCCCCGTTCAGTCTCAATGGCGGGGTGCGGGCTGGCCCGGCGGCGAGTGCGGCGGGCAGCAGGCCTCTTGGACAGGTTGAGAGATAAAAAAATAATAATTCCCGTGCAGTCTCAATGGCGGGGTGCGGGCCGGGGAATAGGCCTCTTGGCCGGGGTGAATATGTTGGAACGCGGCGCGCGTAAATAGAAGCGGCTGGAGGTACCGGGGGCGAAGCCCGCCCCGGCCCGGAGGCCGAGTTAAAAAAAATAATAATCCCCGTTCAGTCTCAATGGCGGGGTGCGGGCCGGCCCGGCGGCGATTGCGGCGGGCAGCAGGCCTCTTGGACAGGTTGAGAGATAAAAAAAAAATAATTCCCATGCAGTCTCATTGGCGGGGTGCGGGCCGGGGAACAGGCCTCTTGGCCGGGGTGAATATGTTGGAACGCGGCGCGCGTAAATAGAAGCGGCTGGAGGTACCGGGGGCGAAGCCCGCCCCGGCCCGGAGGCCGAGTTAAAAAAAATAATAATCCCCGTTCAGTCTCAATGGCGGGGTGCGGGCCGGCCCGGCGGCGAGTGCGGCGGGCAGCAGGCCTCTTGGACAGGTTGAGATTAAAAAAATAATAATTCCCGTGCAGTCTCAATGGCGGGGTGCGGGCCGGGGAATAGGCCTCTTGGCCGGGGTGAATATGTTGGAACGCGGCGCGCGTAAATAGAAGCGGCTGGAGGTACCGGGGGCGAAGCCCGCCCCGGCCCGGAGGCCGAGTTAAAAAAAATAATAATCCCCGTTCAGTCTCAATGGCGGGGTGCGGGCCGGCCCGGCGGCGAGTGCGGTGGGCAGCAGGCCTCTTGGACAGGTTGAGAGATAAAAAAATAATAATTCCCGTGCAGTCTCAATGGCGGGGTGCGGGCCGGGGAATAGGCCTCTTGGCCGGGGTGAATAGTGTTGGAACACGGCCCGCGGAAATAGTAGCGGCTGGAGGTACCGGGGGCGATGCCCGCCCCGGCCCGGCGGCCAAGTTAAAAAAATAAATAATCCCGTTCAGTCTCAATGGCAGGGTGCGGGCCGGCCCGGCGGCGATTGCGGCGGGCAGCAGGCCTCTTGGACAGGTTGAGAGATAAAAAAAAAATAATTCCCATGCAGTCTCAATGGCGGGGTGCGGGCCGGGGAATAGGCCTCTTGGCCGGGGTGAATATGTTGGAACGCGGCGCGCGTAAATAGAAGCGGCTGGAGGTACCGGGGGCGAAGCCCGCCCCGGCCCGGAGGCCGAGTTAAAAAAAATAATAATCCCCGTTCAGTCTCAATGGCGGGGTGCGGGCCGGCCCGGCGGCGAGTGCGGCGGGCAGCAGGCCTCTTGGACAGGTTGAGAGATAAAAAAATAATAATTCCCGTGCAGTCTCAATGGCGGGGTGCGGGCCGGGGAATAGGCCTCTTGGCCGGGGTGAATATGTTGGAACGCGGCGCGCGTAAATAGAAGCGGCTGGAGGTACCGGGGGCGAAGCCCGCCCCGGCCCGGAGGCCGAGTTAAAAAAAATAATAATCCCCGTTCAGTCTCAATGGCAGGGTGCGGGCCGGCCCGGCGGCGATTGCGGCGGGCAGCAGGCCTCTTGGACAGGTTGAGAGATAAAAAAATAATAATTCCCGTTCAGTCTCAATGGCAGGGTGCGGGCCGGCCCGGCGGCAATTGCGGCGGGCAGCAGGCCTCTTGGACAGGTTGAGAGATAAAAAAATAATAATTCCCATGCAGTCTCAATGGCGGGGTGCGGGCCGGGGAATAGGCCTCTTGGCCGGGGTGAATATGTTGGAACGCGGCGCGCGTAAATAGAAGCGGCTGGAGGTACCTGGGACGAAGCCCGCCCCGGCCCGGAGGCCGAGTTAAAAAAAATAATAATCCCCGTTCAGTCTCAATGGCGGGGTGCGGGCCGGCCCGGCGGCGAGTGCGGCGGGCAGCAGGCCTCTTGGACAGGTTGAGAGATAAAAAAATAATAATTCCCGTGCAGTCTCAATGGCGGGGTGCGGGCCGGGGAATAGGCCTCTTGGCCGGGGTGAATATGTTGGAACGCGGCGCGCGTAAATAGAAGCGGCTGGAGGTACCGGGGGCGAAGCCCGCCCCAGCCCGGAGGCCGAGTTAAAAAAAATAATAATCCCCGTTCAGTCTCAATGGCGGGGTGCGGGCCGGCCCGGCGGCGATTGCGGCGGGCAGCAGGCCTCTTGGACAGGTTGAGAGATAAAAAAATAATAATTCCCGTGCAGTCTCAATGGCGGGGTGCGGGCCGGGGAATAGGCCTCTTGGCCGGGGTGAATAGTGTTGGAACACGGCCCGCGGAAATAGTAGCGGCTGGAGGTACCGGGGGCGATGCCCGCCCCGGCCCGGCGGCCAAGTTAAAAAAATAAATAATCCCCGTTCAGTCTCAATGGCAGGGTGCGGGCCGGCCCAGCGGCGATTGCGGCGGGCAGCAGGCCTCTTGGACAGGTTGAGAGATAAAAAAATAATAATTCCCGTTCAGTCTCAATGGCAGGGTGCGGGCCGGCCCGGCGGCCATTGCGGCGGGCAGCAGGCCTCTTGGACAGGTTGAGAGATAAAAAAATAATAATTCCCATGCAGTCTCAATGGCGGGGTGCGGGCCGGGGAATAGGCCTCTTGGCCGGGGTGAATATGTTGGAACGCGGCGCGCGTAAATAGAAGCGGCTGGAGGTACCGGGGGCGAAGCCCGCCCCGGCCCGGAGGCCGAGTTAAAAAAAATAATAATCCCCGTTCAGTCTCAATGGCGGGGTGCGGGCTGGCCCGGCGGCGAGTGCGGCGGGCAGCAGGCCTCTTGGACAGGTTGAGAGATAAAAAAATAATAATTCCCGTGCAGTCTCAATGGCGGGGTGCGGGCCGGGGAATAGGCCTCTTGGCCGGGGTGAATATGTTGGAACGCGGCGCGCGTAAATAGAAGCGGCTGGAGGTACCGGGGGCGAAGCCCGCCCCGGCCCGGAGGCCGAGTTAAAAAAAATAATAATCCCCGTTCAGTCTCAATGGCGGGGTGCGGGCCGGCCCGGCGGCGATTGCGGCGGGCAGCAGGCCTCTTGGACAGGTTGAGAGATAAAAAAAAAATAATTCCCATGCAGTCTCATTGGCGGGGTGCGGGCCGGGGAACAGGCCTCTTGGCCGGGGTGAATATGTTGGAACGCGGCGCGCGTAAATAGAAGCGGCTGGAGGTACCGGGGGCGAAGCCCGCCCCGGCCCGGAGGCCGAGTTAAAAAAAATAATAATCCCCGTTCAGTCTCAATGGCGGGGTGCGGGCCGGCCCGGCGGCGAGTGCGGCGGGCAGCAGGCCTCTTGGACAGGTTGAGATTAAAAAAATAATAATTCCCGTGCAGTCTCAATGGCGGGGTGCGGGCCGGGGAATAGGCCTCTTGGCCGGGGTGAATATGTTGGAACGCGGCGCGCGTAAATAGAAGCGGCTGGAGGTACCGGGGGCGAAGCCCGCCCCGGCCCGGAGGCCGAGTTAAAAAAAATAATAATCCCCGTTCAGTCTCAATGGCGGGGTGCGGGCCGGCCCGGCGGCGAGTGCGGTGGGCAGCAGGCCTCTTGGACAGGTTGAGAGATAAAAAAATAATAATTCCCGTGCAGTCTCAATGGCGGGGTGCGGGCCGGGGAATAGGCCTCTTGGCCGGGGTGAATAGTGTTGGAACACGGCCCGCGGAAATAGTAGCGGCTGGAGGTACCGGGGGCGATGCCCGCCCCGGCCCGGCGGCCAAGTTAAAAAAATAAATAATCCCGTTCAGTCTCAATGGCAGGGTGCGGGCCGGCCCGGCGGCGATTGCGGCGGGCAGCAGGCCTCTTGGACAGGTTGAGAGATAAAAAAAAAATAATTCCCATGCAGTCTCAATGGCGGGGTGCGGGCCGGGGAATAGGCCTCTTGGCCGGGGTGAATATGTTGGAACGCGGCGCGCGTAAATAGAAGCGGCTGGAGGTACCGGGGGCGAAGCCCGCCCCGGCCCGGAGGCCGAGTTAAAAAAAATAATAATCCCCGTTCAGTCTCAATGGCGGGGTGCGGGCCGGCCCGGCGGCGAGTGCGGCGGGCAGCAGGCCTCTTGGACAGGTTGAGAGATAAAAAAATAATAATTCCCGTGCAGTCTCAATGGCGGGGTGCGGGCCGGGGAATAGGCCTCTTGGCCGGG
The DNA here is from genome assembly GCF_025434085.1 of Hippocampus zosterae. Taxonomy (NCBI): domain Eukaryota; kingdom Metazoa; phylum Chordata; class Actinopteri; order Syngnathiformes; family Syngnathidae; genus Hippocampus; species Hippocampus zosterae. The sequence continues at coordinate 66,950 of NW_026262948.1, forward strand.
GTGAATATGTTGGAACGCGGCGCGCGTAAATAGAAGCGGCTGGAGGTACCGGGGGCGAAGCCCGCCCCGGCCCGGAGGCCGAGTTAAAAAAAATAATAATCCCCGTTCAGTCTCAATGGCAGGGTGCGGGCCGGCCCGGCGGCGATTGCGGCGGGCAGCAGGCCTCTTGGACAGGTTGAGAGATAAAAAAATAATAATTCCCGTTCAGTCTCAATGGCAGGGTGCGGGCCGGCCCGGCGGCAATTGCGGCGGGCAGCAGGCCTCTTGGACAGGTTGAGAGATAAAAAAATAATAATTCCCATGCAGTCTCAATGGCGGGGTGCGGGCCGGGGAATAGGCCTCTTGGCCGGGGTGAATATGTTGGAACGCGGCGCGCGTAAATAGAAGCGGCTGGAGGTACCTGGGACGAAGCCCGCCCCGGCCCGGAGGCCGAGTTAAAAAAAATAATAATCCCCGTTCAGTCTCAATGGCGGGGTGCGGGCCGGCCCGGCGGCGAGTGCGGCGGGCAGCAGGCCTCTTGGACAGGTTGAGAGATAAAAAAATAATAATTCCCGTGCAGTCTCAATGGCGGGGTGCGGGCCGGGGAATAGGCCTCTTGGCCGGGGTGAATATGTTGGAACGCGGCGCGCGTAAATAGAAGCGGCTGGAGGTACCGGGGGCGAAGCCCGCCCCAGCCCGGAGGCCGAGTTAAAAAAAATAATAATCCCCGTTCAGTCTCAATGGCGGGGTGCGGGCCGGCCCGGCGGCGATTGCGGCGGGCAGCAGGCCTCTTGGACAGGTTGAGAGATAAAAAAATAATAATTCCCGTGCAGTCTCAATGGCGGGGTGCGGGCCGGGGAATAGGCCTCTTGGCCGGGGTGAATAGTGTTGGAACACGGCCCGCGGAAATAGTAGCGGCTGGAGGTACCGGGGGCGATGCCCGCCCCGGCCCGGCGGCCAAGTTAAAAAAATAAATAATCCCCGTTCAGTCTCAATGGCAGGGTGCGGGCCGGCCCAGCGGCGATTGCGGCGGGCAGCAGGCCTCTTGGACAGGTTGAGAGATAAAAAAATAATAATTCCCGTTCAGTCTCAATGGCAGGGTGCGGGCCGGCCCGGCGGCAATTGCGGCGGGCAGCAGGCCTCTTGGACAGGTTGAGAGATAAAAAAATAATAATTCCCGTGCAGTCTCAATGGCGGGGTGCGGGCCGGGGAATAGGCCTCTTGGCCGGGGTGAATAGTGTTGGAACACGGCCCGCGGAAATAGTAGCGGCTGGAGGTACCGGGGGCGATGCCCGCCCCGGCCCGGCGGCCAAGTTAAAAAAATAAATAATCCCCGTTCAGTCTCAATGGCAGGGTGAGGGCCGGCCCAGCGGCGATTGCGGCGGGCAGCAGGCCTCTTGGACAGGTTGAGAGATAAAAAAATAATAATTCCCGTGCAGTCTCAATGGCGGGGTGCGGGCCGGGGAATAGGCCTCTTGGCCGGGGTGAATAGTGTTGGAACACGGCCCGCGGAAATAGTAGCGGCTGGAGGTACCGGGGGCGATGCCCGCCCCGGCCCGGCGGCCAAGTTAAAAAAATAAATAATCCCGTTCAGTCTCAATGGCAGGGTGCGGGCCGGCCCGGCGGCGATTGCGGCGGGCAGCAGGCCTCTTGGACAGGTTGAGAGATAAAAAAAAAAATAATTCCCATGCAGTCTCATTGGCGGGGTGCGGGCCGGGGAACAGGCCTCTTGGCCGGGGTGAATATGTTGGAACGCGGCGCGCGTAAATAGAAGCGGCTGGAGGTACCGGGGGCGAAGCCCGCCCCGGCCCGGAGGCCGAGTTAAAAAAAATAATAATCCCCGTTCAGTCTCAATGGCGGGGTGCGGGCCGGCCCGGCGGCGAGTGCGGCGGGCAGCAGGCCTCTTGGACAGGTTGAGAGATAAAAAAATAATAATTCCCGTGCAGTCTCAATGGCGGGGTGCGGGCCGGGGAATAGGCCTCTTGGCCGGGGTGAATATGTTGGAACGCGGCGCGCGTAAATAGAAGCGGCTGGAGGTACCGGGGGCGAAGCCCGCCCCGGCCCGGAGGCCGAGTTAAAAAAAATAATAATCCCCGTTCAGTCTCAATGGCGGGGTGCGGGCCGGCCCGGCGGCGAGTGCGGCGGGCAGCAGGCCTCTTGGACAGGTTGAGAGATAAAAAAATAATAATTCCCGTGCAGTCTCAATGGCGGGGTGCGGGCCGGGGAATAGGCCTCTTGGCCGGGGTGAATATGTTGGAACGCGGCGCGCGTAAATAGAAGCGGCTGGAGGTACCGGGGGCGAAGCCCGCCCCAGCCCGGAGGCCGAGTTAAAAAAAATAATAATCCCCGTTCAGTCTCAATGGCGGGGTGCGGGCCGGCCCGGCGGCGATTGCGGCGGGCAGCAGGCCTCTTGGACAGGTTGAGAGATAAAAAAATAATAATTCCCGTGCAGTCTCAATGGCGGGGTGCGGGCCGGGGAATAGGCCTCTTGGCCGGGGTGAATAGTGTTGGAACACGGCCCGCGGAAATAGTAGCGGCTGGAGGTACCGGGGGCGATGCCCGCCCCGGCCCGGCGGCCAAGTTAAAAAAATAAATAATCCCCGTTCAGTCTCAATGGCAGGGTGCGGGCCGGCCCAGCGGCGATTGCGGCGGGCAGCAGGCCTCTTGGACAGGTTGAGAGATAAAAAAATAATAATTCCCGTTCAGTCTCAATGGCAGGGTGCGGGCCGGCCCGGCGGCAATTGCGGCGGGCAGCAGGCCTCTTGGACAGGTTGAGAGATAAAAAAATAATAATTCCCGTGCAGTCTCAATGGCGGGGTGCGGGCCGGGGAATAGGCCTCTTGGCCGGGGTGAATAGTGTTGGAACACGGCCCGCGGAAATAGTAGCGGCTGGAGGTACCGGGGGCGATGCCCGCCCCGGCCCGGCGGCCAAGTTAAAAAAATAAATAATCCCCGTTCAGTCTCAATGGCAGGGTGAGGGCCGGCCCAGCGGCGATTGCGGCGGGCAGCAGGCCTCTTGGACAGGTTGAGAGATAAAAAAATAATAATTCCCGTGCAGTCTCAATGGCGGGGTGCGGGCCGGGGAATAGGCCTCTTGGCCGGGGTGAATAGTGTTGGAACACGGCCCGCGGAAATAGTAGCGGCTGGAGGTACCGGGGGCGATGCCCGCCCCGGCCCGGCGGCCAAGTTAAAAAAATAAATAATCCCGTTCAGTCTCAATGGCAGGGTGCGGGCCGGCCCGGCGGCGATTGCGGCGGGCAGCAGGCCTCTTGGACAGGTTGAGAGATAAAAAAAAAAATAATTCCCATGCAGTCTCATTGGCGGGGTGCGGGCCGGGGAACAGGCCTCTTGGCCGGGGTGAATATGTTGGAACGCGGCGCGCGTAAATAGAAGCGGCTGGAGGTACCGGGGGCGAAGCCCGCCCCGGCCCGGAGGCCGAGTTAAAAAAAATAATAATCCCCGTTCAGTCTCAATGGCGGGGTGCGGGCCGGCCCGGCGGCGAGTGCGGCGGGCAGCAGGCCTCTTGGACAGGTTGAGAGATAAAAAAATAATAATTCCCGTGCAGTCTCAATGGCGGGGTGCGGGCCGGGGAATAGGCCTCTTGGCCGGGGTGAATATGTTGGAACGCGGCGCGCGTAAATAGAAGCGGCTGGAGGTACCGGGGGCGAAGCCCGCCCCGGCCCGGAGGCCGAGTTAAAAAAAATAATAATCCCCGTTCAGTCTCAATGGCGGGGTGCGGGCCGGCCCGGCGGCGAGTGCGGTGGGCAGCAGGCCTCTTGGACAGGTTGAGAGATAAAAAAATAATAATTCCCGTGCAGTCTCAATGGCGGGGTGCGGGCCGGGGAATAGGCCTCTTGGCCGGGGTGAATAGTGTTGGAACACGGCCCGCGGAAATAGTAGCGGCTGGAGGTACCGGGGGCGATGCCCGCCCCGGCCCGGCGGCCAAGTTAAAAAAATAAATAATCCCGTTCAGTCTCAATGGCAGGGTGCGGGCCGGCCCGGCGGCGATTGCGGCGGGCAGCAGGCCTCTTGGACAGGTTGAGAGATAAAAAAAAATAATTCCCATGCAGTCTCAATGGCGGGGTGCGGGCCGGGGAATAGGCCTCTTGGCCGGGGTGAATATGTTGGAACGCGGCGCGCGTAAATAGAAGCGGCTGGAGGTACCGGGGGCGAAGCCCGCCCCGGCCCGGAGGCCGAGTTAAAAAAAATAATAATCCCCGTTCAGTCTCAATGGCGGGGTGCGGGCCGGCCCGGCGGCGAGTGCGGCGGGCAGCAGGCCTCTTGGACAGGTTGAGAGATAAAAAAATAATAATTCCCGTGCAGTCTCAATGGCGGGGTGCGGGCCGGGGAATAGGCCTCTTGGCCGGGGTGAATATGTTGGAACGCGGCGCGCGTAAATAGAAGCGGCTGGAGGTACCGGGGGCGAAGCCCGCCCCGGCCCGGAGGCCGAGTTAAAAAAAATAATAATCCCCGTTCAGTCTCAATGGCAGGGTGCGGGCCGGCCCGGCGGCGATTGCGGCGGGCAGCAGGCCTCTTGGACAGGTTGAGAGATAAAAAAATAATAATTCCCATGCAGTCTCAATGGCGGGGTGCGGGCCGGGGAATAGGCCTCTTGGCCGGGGTGAATATGTTGGAACGCGGCGCGCGTAAATAGAAGCGGCTGGAGGTACCTGGGACGAAGCCCGCCCCGGCCCGGAGGCCAAGTTAAAAAAAATAATAATCCCCGTTCAGTCTCAATGGCGGGGTGCGGGCCGGCCCGGCGGCGAGTGCGGCGGGCAGCAGGCCTCTTGGACAGGTTGAGAGATAAAAAAATAATAATTCCCGTGCAGTCTCAATGGCGGGGTGCGGGCCGGGGAATAGGCCTCTTGGCCGGGGTGAATATGTTGGAACGCGGCGCGCGTAAATAGAAGCGGCTGGAGGTACCGGGGGCGAAGCCCGCCCCGGCCCGGAGGCCGAGTTAAAAAAAATAATAATCCCCGTTCAGTCTCAATGGCGGGGTGCGGGCCGGCCCGGCGGCGATTGCGGCGGGCAGCAGGCCTCTTGGACAGGTTGAGAGATAAAAAAATAATAATTCCCGTGCAGTCTCAATGGCGGGGTGCGGGCCGGGGAATAGGCCTCTTGGCCGGGGTGAATAGTGTTGGAACACGGCCCGCGGAAATAGTAGCGGCTGGAGGTACCGGGGGCGATGCCCGCCCCGGCCCGGCGGCCAAGTTAAAAAAATAAATAATCCCCGTTCAGTCTCAATGGCAGGGTGCGGGCCGGCCCAGCGGCGATTGCGGCGGGCAGCAGGCCTCTTGGACAGGTTGAGAGATAAAAAAATAATAATTCCCGTTCAGTCTCAATGGCAGGGTGCGGGCCGGCCCGGCGGCAATTGCGGCGGGCAGCAGGCCTCTTGGACAGGTTGAGAGATAAAAAAATAATAATTCCCGTGCAGTCTCAATGGCGGGGTGCGGGCCGGGGAATAGGCCTCTTGGCCGGGGTGAATAGTGTTGGAACACGGCCCGCGGAAATAGTAGCGGCTGGAGGTACCGGGGGCGATGCCCGCCCCGGCCCGGCGGCCAAGTTAAAAAAATAAATAATCCCCGTTCAGTCTCAATGGCAGGGTGAGGGCCGGCCCAGCGGCGATTGCGGCGGGCAGCAGGCCTCTTGGACAGGTTGAGAGATAAAAAAATAATAATTCCCGTGCAGTCTCAATGGCGGGGTGCGGGCCGGGGAATAGGCCTCTTGGCCGGGGTGAATAGTGTTGGAACACGGCCCGCGGAAATAGTAGCGGCTGGAGGTACCGGGGGCGATGCCCGCCCCGGCCCGGCGGCCAAGTTAAAAAAATAAATAATCCCCGTTCAGTCTCAATGGCAGGGTGAGGGCCGGCCCAGCGGCGATTGCGGCGGGCAGCAGGCCTCTTGGACAGGTTGAGAGATAAAAAAATAATAATTCCCGTGCAGTCTCAATGGCGGGGTGCGGGCCGGGGAATAGGCCTCTTGGCCGGGGTGAATAGTGTTGGAACACGGCCCGCGGAAATAGTAGCGGCTGGAGGTACCGGGGGCGATGCCCGCCCCGGGCCGGCGGCCAAGTTAAAAAAATAAATAATCCCGTTCAGTCTCAATGGCAGGGTGCGGGCCGGCCCGGCGGCGATTGCGGCGGGCAGCAGGCCTCTTGGACAGGTTGAGAGATAAAAAAAAAATAATTCCCATGCAGTCTCATTGGCGGGGTGCGGGCCGGGGAATAGGCCTCTTGGCCGGGGTGAATATGTTGGAACGCGGCGCGCGTAAATAGAAGCGGCTCGAGGTACCGGGGGCGAAGCCCGCCCCGGCCCTTAGGCCGAGTTAAAAAAAATAATAATCCCCGTTCAGTCTCAATGGCGGGGTGCGGGCCGGCCCGGCGGCGAGTGCGGCGGGCAGCAGGCCTCTTGGACAGGTTGAGAGATAAAAAAATAATAATTCCGGTGCAGTCTCAATGGCGGGGTGCGGGCCGGGGAATAGGCCTCTTGGCCGGGGTGAATATGTTGGAACGCGGCGCGCGTAAATAGAAGCGGCTGGAGGTACCGGGGGCGAAGCCCGCCCCGGCCCGGAGGCCGAGTTAAAAAAAATAATAATCCCCGTTCAGTCTCAATGGCGGGGTGCGGGCCGGCCTGGCGGCGAGTGCGGCGGGCAGCAGGCCTCTTGGACAGGTTGAGAGATAAAAAAATAATAATTCCCGTGCAGTCTCAATGGCGGGGTGCGGGCCGGGGAATAGGCCTCTTGGCCGGGGTGAATATGTTGGAACGCGGCGCGCGTAAATAGAAGCGGCTGGAGGTACCGGGGGCGAAGCCCGCCCCGGCCCGGAGGCCGAGTTAAAAAAAATAATAATCCTCGTTCAGTCTCAATGGCGGGGTGCGGGCCGGCCCGGCGGCGATTGCGGCGGGCAGCAGGCCTCTTGGACAGGTTGAGAGATAAAAAAATAATAATTCCCGTGCAGTCTCAATGGCGGGGTGCGGGCCGGGGAATAGGCCTCTTGGCCGGGGTGAATAGTGTTGGAACACGGCCCGCGGAAATAGTAGCGGCTGGAGGTACCGGGGGCGATGCCCGCCCCGGGCCGGCGGCCAAGTTAAAAAAATTAATAATCCCGTTCAGTCTCAATGGCAGGGTGCGGGCCGGCCCGGCGGCGATTGCGGCGGGCAGCAGGCCTCTTGGACAGGTTGAGAGATAAAAAAAAAATAATTCCCATGCAGTCTCATTGGCGGGGTGCGGGCCGGGGAACAGGCCTCTTGGCCGGGGTGAATATGTTGGAACGCGGCGCGCGTAAATAGAAGCGGCTGGAGGTACCGGGGGCGAAGCCCGCCCCGGCCCGGAGGCCGAGTTAAAAAAAATAATAATCCCCGTTCAGTCTCAATGGCGGGGTGCGGGCCGGCCCGGCGGCGAGTGCGGCGGGCAGCAGGCCTCTTGGACAGGTTGAGAGATAAAAAAATAATAATTCCGGTGCAGTCTCAATGGCGGGGTGCGGGCCGGGGAATAGGCCTCTTGGCCGGGGTGAATATGTTGGAACGCGGCGCGCGTAAATAGAAGCGGCTGGAGGTACCGGGGGCGAAGCCCGCCCCGGCCCGGAGGCCGAGTTAAAAAAAATAATAATCCCCGTTCAGTCTCAATGGCGGGGTGCGGGCCGGCCCGGCGGCGAGTGCGGTGGGCAGCAGGCCTCTTGGACAGGTTGAGAGATAAAAAAATAATAATTCCCGTGCAGTCTCAATGGCGGGGTGCGGGCCGGGGAATAGGCCTCTTGGCCGGGGTGAATAGTGTTGGAACACGGCCCGCGGAAATAGTAGCGGCTGGAGGTACCGGGGGCGATGCCCGCCCCGGCCCGGCGGCCAAGTTAAAAAAATAAATAATCCCGTTCAGTCTCAATGGCAGGGTGCGGGCCGGCCCGGCGGCGATTGCGGCGGGCAGCAGGCCTCTTGGACAGGTTGAGAGATAAAAAAAAAATAATTCCCATGCAGTCTCAATGGCGGGGTGCGGGCCGGGGAATAGGCCTCTTGGCCGGGGTGAATATGTTGGAACGCGGCGCGCGTAAATAGAAGCGGCTGGAGGTACCGGGGGCGAAGCCCGCCCCGGCCCGGAGGCCGAGTTAAAAAAAATAATAATCCCCGTTCAGTCTCAATGGCGGGGTGCGGGCCGGCCCGGCGGCGAGTGCGGCGGGCAGCAGGCCTCTTGGACAGGTTGAGAGATAAAAAAATAATAATTCCCGTTCAGTCTCAATGGCAGGGTGCGGGCCGGCCCGGCGGCAATTGCGGCGGGCAGCAGGCCTCTTGGACAGGTTGAGAGATAAAAAAATAATAATTCCCATGCAGTCTCAATGGCGGGGTGCGGGCCGGGGAATAGGCCTCTTGGCCGGGGTGAATATGTTGGAACGCGGCGCGCGTAAATAGAAGCGGCTGGAGGTACCGGGGGCGAAGCCCGCCCCGGCCCGGAGGCCGAGTTAAAAAAAATAATAATTCCCGTTCAGTCTCAATGGCGGGGTGCGGGCCGGCCCGGCGGCGAGTGCGGCGGGCAGCAGGCCTCTTGGACAGGTTGAGAGATAAAAAAATAATAATTCCCGTGCAGTCTCAATGGCGGGGTGCGGGCCGGGGAATAGGCCTCTTGGCCGGGGTGAATATGTTGGAACGCGGCGCGCGTAAATAGAAGCGGCTGGAGGTACCGGGGGCGAAGCCCGCCCCGGCCCGGAGGCCGAGTTAAAAAAAATAATAATCCCCGTTCAGTCTCAATGGCGGGGTGCGGGCCGGCCCGGCGGCGATTGCGGCGGGCAGCAGGCCTCTTGGACAGGTTGAGAGATAAAAAAATAATAATTCCCATGCAGTCTCAATGGCGGGGTGCGGGCCGGGGAATAGGCCTCTTGGCCGGGGTGAATATGTTGGAACGCGGCGCGCGTAAATAGAAGCGGCTGGAGGTACCGGGGGCGAAGCCCGCCCCGGCCCGGAGGCCGAGTTAAAAAAAATAATAATCCCCGTTCAGTCTCAATGGCAGGGTGCGGGCCGGCCCGGCGGCGATTGCGGCGGGCAGCAGGTCTCTTGGACAGGTTGAGAGATAAAAAAATAATAATTCCCATGCAGTCTCAATGGCGGGGTGCGGGCCGGGGAATAGGCCTCTTGGCCGGGGTGAATAGTGTTGGAACACGGCCCGCGGAAATAGTAGCGGCTGGAGGTACCGGGGGCGATGCCCGCCCCGGCCCGGCGGCCAAGTTAAAAAAATAAATAATCCCCGTTCAGTCTCAATGGCAGGGTGCGGGCCGGCCCGGCGGCGATTGCGGCGGGCAGCAGGCCTCTTGGACAGGTTGAGAGATAAAAAAATAATAATTCCCATGCAGTCTCAATGGCGGGGTGCGGGCCGGGGAATAGGCCTCTTGGCCGGGGTGAATAGTGTTGGAACACGGCCCGCGGAAATAGTAGCGGCTGGAGGTACCGGGGGCGATGCCCGCCCCGGGCTGGCGGCCAAGTTAAAAAAATAAATAATCCCCGTTCAGTCTCAATGGCAGGGTGCGGGCCGGCCCGGCGGCGAGTGCGGCGGGCAGCAGGCCTCTTGGACAGGTTGAGAGATAAAAAAATAATAATTCCCATGCAGTCTCAATGGCGGGGTGCGGGCCGGGGAATAGGCCTCTTGGCCGGGGTGAATATGTTGGAACGCGGCGCGCGTAAATAGAAGCGGCTGGAGGTACCGGGGGCGAAGCCCGCCCCGGCCCGGAGGCCGAGTTAAAAAAAATAATAATCCCCGTTCAGTCTCAATGGCGGGGTGCGGGCCGGCCCGGCGGCGAGTGCGGCGGGCAGCAGGCCTCTTGGACAGGTTGAGAGATAAAAAAATAATAATTCCCGTGCAGTCTCAATGGCGGGGTGCGGGCCGGGGAATAGGCCTCTTGGCCGGGGTGAATATGTTGGAACGCGGCGCGCGTAAATAGAAGCGGCTGGAGGTACCGGGGGCGAAGCCCGCCCCGGCCCGGAGGCCGAGTTAAAAAAAATAATAATCCCCGTTCAGTCTCAATGGCGGGGTGCGGGCCGGCCCGGCGGCGAGTGCGGCGGGCAGCAGGCCTCTTGGACAGGTTGAGAGATAAAAAAATAATAATTCCCGTGCAGTCTCAATGGCGGGGTGCGGGCCGGGGAATAGGCCTCTTGGCCGGGGTGAATAGTGTTGGAACACGGCCCGCGGAAATAGTAGCGGCTGGAGGTACCGGGGGCGATGCCCGCCCCGGCCCGGCGGCCAAGTTAAAAAAATAAATAATCCCGTTCAGTCTCAATGGCAGGGTGCGGGCCGGCCCGGCGGCGATTGCGGCGGGCAGCAGGCCTCTTGGACAGGTTGAGAGATAAAAAAATAATAATTCCCATGCAGTCTCAATGGCGGGGTGCGGGCCGGGGAATAGGCCTCTTGGCCGGGGTGAATAGTGTTGGAACACGGCCCGCGGAAATAGTAACGGCTGGAGGTACCGGGGGCGATGCCCGCCCCGGCCCGGCGGCCAAGTTAAAAAAATAAATAATCCCCGTTCAGTCTCAATGGCAGGGTGCAGGCCGGCCCGGCGGCGATTGCGGCGGGCAGCAGGCCTCTTGGACAGGTTGAGAGATATAAAAATAATAATTCCCGTGCAGTCTCAATGGCGGGGTGCGGGCCGGCCCGGCGGACGAGTGTGGCCGGGGAAGAGGCCTCTTGGCCGGGGTGAATATGTTGGAACGCGGCGCGCGTAAATAGAAGCGGCTGGAGGTACCGGGGGCGAAGCCCGCCCCGGCCCGGAGGCCGAGTTAAAAAAAATAATAATCCCCGTTCAGTCTCAATGGCGGGGTGCGGGCCGGCCCGGCGGCGAGTGCGGCGGGCTGCAGGCCTCTTGGACAGTTTGAGAGATAAAAAAATAATAATTCCCGTGCAGTCTCAATGGCGGGGTGCGGGCCGGCCCGGCGGACGAGTGTGGCCGGGGAAGAGGCCTCTTGGCCGGGGTGAATATGTTGGAACGCGGCGCGCGTAAATAGAAGCGGCTGGAGGTACCGGGGGCGAAGCCCGCCCCGGCCCGGAGGCCGAGTTAAAAAAAATAATAATCCCCGTTCAGTCTCAATGGCGGGGTGCGGGCCGGCCCGGCGGCGATTGCGGCGGGCAGCAGGCCTCTTGGACAGGTTGAGAGATAAAAAAATAATAATTCCCGTGCAGTCTCAATGGCGGGGTGCGGGCCGGGGAATAGGCCTCTTGGCCGGGGTGAATAGTGTTGGAACACGGCCCGCGGAAATAGTAGCGGCTGGAGGTACCGGGGGCGATGCCCGCCCCGGCCCGGCGGCCAAGTTAAAAAAATAAATAATCCCGTTCAGTCTCAATGGCAGGGTGCGGGCCGGCCCGGCGGCGATTGCGGCGGGCAGCAGGCCTCTTGGACAGGTTGAGAGATAAAAAAAAAATAATTCCCTTGCAGTCTCATTGGCGGGGTGCGGGCCGGGGAATAGGCCTCTTGGCCGGGGTGAATATGTTGGAACGCGGCGCGCGTAAATAGAAGCGGCTGGCGGTACCGGGGGCGAAGCCCGCCCCGGCCCGGAGGCCGAGTTAAAAAAAATAATAATCCCCGTTCAGTCTCAATGGCGGGGTGCGGGCCGGCCCGGCGGCGAGTGCGGCGGGCAGCAGGCCTCTTGGACAGGTTGAGAGATAAAAAAATAATAATTCCGGTGCAGTCTCAATGGCGGGGTGCGGGCCGGGGAATAGGCCTCTTGGCCGGGGTGAATATGTTGGAACGCGGCGCGCGTAAATAGAAGCGGCTGGAGGTACCGGGGGCGAAGCCCGCCCCGGCCCGGAGGCCGAGTTAAAAAAAATAATAATCCCCGTTCAGTCTCAATGGCGGGGTGCGGGCCGGCCCGGCGGCGAGTGCGGCGGGCAGCAGGCCTCTTGGACAGGTTGAGAGATAAAAAAATAATAATTCCCGTGCAGTCTCAATGGCGGGGTGCGGGCCGGGGAATATGCCTCTTGGCCGGGGTGAATATGTTGGAACGCGGCGCGCATAAATAGAAGCGGCTGGAGGTACCGGGGGCGAAGCCCGCCCCGGCCCGGAGGCCGAGTTAAAAAAAATAATAATCCTCGTTCAGTCTCAATGGCGGGGTGCGGGCCGGCCCGGCGGCGATTGCGGCGGGCAGCAGGCCTCTTGGACAGGTTGAGAGATAAAAAAATAATAATTCCCGTGCAGTCTCAATGGCGGGGTGCGGGCCGGGGAATAGGCCTCTTGGCCGGGGTGAATAGTGTTGGAACACGGCCCGCGGAAATAGTAGCGGCTGGAGGTACCGGGGGCGATGCCCGCCCCGGCCCGGCGGCCGAGTTAAAAAAATAAATAATCCCGTTCAGTCTCAATGGCAGGGTGCGGGCCGGCCCGGCGGCGATTGCGGCGGGCAGCAGGCCTCTTGGACAGGTTGAGAGATAAAAAAAAAAATAATTCCCATGCAGTCTCATTGGCGGGGTGCGGGCCGGGGAACAGGCCTCTTGGCCGGGGTGAATATGTTGGAACGCGGCGCGCGTAAATAGAAGCGGCTGGAGGTACCGGGGGCGAAGCCCGCCCCGGCCCGGAGGCCGAGTTAAAAAAAATAATAATCCCCGTTCAGTCTCAATGGCGGGGTGCGGGCCGGCCCGGCGGCGAGTGCGGCGGGCAGCAGGCCTCTTGGACAGGTTGAGAGATAAAAAAATAATAATTCCCGTGCAGTCTCAATGGCGGGGTGCGGGCCGGGGAATATGCCTCTTGGCCGGGGTGAATATGTTGGAACGCGGCGCGCATAAATAGAAGCGGCTGGAGGTACCGGGGGCGAAGCCCGCCCCGGCCCGGAGGCCGAGTTAAAAAAAATAATAATCCTCGTTCAGTCTCAATGGCGGGGTGCGGGCCGGCCCGGCGGCGATTGCGGCGGGCAGCAGGCCTCTTGGACAGGTTGAGAGATAAAAAAATAATAATTCCCGTGCAGTCTCAATGGCGGGGTGCGGGCCGGGGAATAGGCCTCTTGGCCGGGGTGAATAGTGTTGGAACACGGCCCGCGGAAATAGTAGCGGCTGGAGGTACCGGGGGCGATGCCCGCCCCGGCCCGGCGGCCAAGTTAAAAAAATAAATAATCCCGTTCAGTCTCAATGGCAGGGTGCGGGCCGGCCCGGCGGCGATTGCGGCGGGCAGCAGGCCTCTTGGACAGGTTGAGAGATAAAAAAAAAATAATTCCCATGCAGTCTCAATGGCGGGGTGCGGGCCGGGGAATAGGCCTCTTGGCCGGGGTGAATATGTTGGAACGCGGCGCGCGTAAATAGAAGCGGCTGGAGGTACCGGGGGCGAAGCCCGCCCCGGCCCGGAGGCCGAGTTAAAAAAAATAATAATCCCCGTTCAGTCTCAATGGCGGGGTGCGGGCCGGCCCGGCGGCGAGTGCGGCGGGCAGCAGGCCTCTTGGACAGGTTGAGAGATAAAAAAATAATAATTCCCGTGCAGTCTCAATGGCGGGGTGCGGGCCGGGGAATAGGCCTCTTGGCCGGGGTGAATATGTTGGAACGCGGCGCGCGTAAATAGAAGCGGCTGGAGGTACCGGGGGCGAAGCCCGCCCCGGCCCGGAGGCCGAGTTAAAAAAAATAATAATCCCCGTTCAGTCTCAATGGCAGGGTGCGGGCCGGCCCGGCGGCGATTGCGGCGGGCAGCAGGCCTCTTGGACAGGTTGAGAGATAAAAAAATAATAATTCCCGTTCAGTCTCAATGGCAGGGTGCGGGCCGGCCCGGCGGCAATTGCGGCGGGCAGCAGGCCTCTTGGACAGGTTGAGAGATAAAAAAATAATAATTCCCATGCAGTCTCAATGGCGGGGTGCGGGCCGGGGAATAGGCCTCTTGGCCGGGGTGAATATGTTGGAACGCGGCGCGCGTAAATAGAAGCGGCTGGAGGTACCGGGGGCGAAGCCCGCCCCGGCCCGGAGGCCGAGTTAAAAAAAATAATAATCCCCGTTCAGTCTCAATGGCGGGGTGCGGGCCGGCCCGGCGGCGAGTGCGGCGGGCAGCAGGCCTCTTGGACAGGTTGAGAGATAAAAAAATAATAATTCCCGTGCAGTCTCAATGGCGGGGTGCGGGCCGGGGAATAGGCCTCTTGGCCGGGGTGAATATGTTGGAACGCGGCGCGCGTAAATAGAAGCGGCTGGAGGTACCGGGGGCGAAGCCCGCCCCGGCCCGAAGGCCGAGTTAAAAAAAATAATAATCCCCGTTCAGTCTCAATGGCGGGGTGCGGGCCGGCCCGGCGGCGATTGCGGCGGGCAGCAGGCCTCTTGGACAGGTTGAGAGATAAAAAAATAATAATTCCCGTGCAGTCTCAATGGCGGGGTGCGGGCCGGGGAATAGGCCTCTTGGCCGGGGTGAATAGTGTTGGAACACGGCCCGCGGAAATAGTAGCGGCTGGAGGTACCGGGGGCGATGCCCGCCCCGGCCCGGCGGCCGAGTTAAAAAAATAAATAATCCCGTTCAGTCTCAATGGCAGGGTGCGGGCCGGCCCGGCGGCGATTGCGGCGGGCAGCAGGCCTCTTGGACAGGTTGAGAGATAAAAAAAAAAATAATTCCCATGCAGTCTCATTGGCGGGGTGCGGGCCGGGGAACAGGCCTCTTGGCCGGGGTGAATATGTTGGAACGCGGCGCGCGTAAATAGAAGCGGCTGGAGGTACCGGGGGCGAAGCCCGCCCCGGCCCGGAGGCCGAGTTAAAAAAAATAATAATCCCCGTTCAGTCTCAATGGCGGGGTGCGGGCCGGCCCGGCGGCGAGTGCGGCGGGCAGCAGGCCTCTTGGACAGGTTGAGAGATAAAAAAATAATAATTCCCGTGCAGTCTCAATGGCGGGGTGCGGGCCGGGGAATAGGCCTCTTGGCCGGGGTGAATAGTGTTGGAACACGGCCCGCGGAAATAGTAGCGGCTGGAGGTACCGGGGGCGATGCCCGCCCCGGCCCGGCGGCCAAGTTAAAAAAATAAATAATCCCGTTCAGTCTCAATGGCAGGGTGCGGGACGGCCCGGCGGCGATTGCGGCGGGCAGCAGGCCTCTTGGACAGGTTGAGAGATAAAAAAATAATAATTCCCGTTCAGTCTCAATGGCAGGGTGCGGGCCGGCCCGGCGGCAATTGCGGCGGGCAGCAGGCCTCTTGGACAGGTTGAGAGATAAAAAAATAATAATTCCCGTGCAGTCTCAATGGCGGGGTGCGGGCCGGGGAATAGGCCTCTTGGCCGGGGTGAATATGTTGGAACGCGGCGCGCGTAAATAGAAGCGGCTGGAGGTACCGGGGGCGAAGCCCGCCCCGGCCCGGAGGCCGAGTTAAAAAAAATAATAATCCCCGTTCAGTCTCAATGGCGGGGTGCGGGCCGGCCCGGCGGCGAGTGCGGCGGGCAGCAGGCCTCTTGGACAGGTTGAGAGATAAAAAAATAATAATTCCCGTGCAGTCTCAATGGCGGGGTGCGGGCCGGGGAATAGGCCTCTTGGCC
Organism: Hippocampus zosterae; assembly: GCF_025434085.1. Classification (NCBI taxonomy): domain Eukaryota; kingdom Metazoa; phylum Chordata; class Actinopteri; order Syngnathiformes; family Syngnathidae; genus Hippocampus; species Hippocampus zosterae. The sequence continues at coordinate 82,364 of NW_026262948.1, forward strand.
GGGGTGAATATGTTGGAACGCGGCGCGCGTAAATAGAAGCGGCTGGAGGTACCGGGGGCGAAGCCCGCCCCGGCCCGGAGGCCGAGTTAAAAAAAATAATAATCCCCGTTCAGTCTCAATGGCGGGGTGCGGGCCGGCCCGGCGGCGATTGCGGCGGGCAGCAGGCCTCTTGGACAGGTTGAGAGATAAAAAAATAATAATTCCCGTGCAGTCTCAATGGCGGGGTGCGGGCCGGGGAATAGGCCTCTTGGCCGGGGTGAATAGTGTTGGAACACGGCCCGCGGAAATAGTAGCGGCTGGAGGTACCGGGGGCGATGCCCGCCCCGGCCCGGCGGCCAAGTTAAAAAAATAAATAATCCCCGTTCAGTCTCAATGGCAGGGTGCGGGCCGGCCCGGCGGCGATTGCGGCGGGCAGCAGGCCTCTTGGACAGGTTGAGAGATAAAAAAAAAATAATTCCCATGCAGTCTCATTGGCGGGGTGCGGGCCGGGGAATAGGCCTCTTGGCCGGGGTGAATATGTTGGAACGCGGCGCGCGTAAATAGAAGCGGCTCGAGGTACCGGGGGCGAAGCCCGCCCCGGCCCGGAGGCCGAGTTAAAAAAAATAATAATCCCCGTTCAGTCTCAATGGCGGGGTGCGGGCCGGCCCGGCGGCGAGTGCGGCGGGCAGCAGGCCTCTTGGACAGGTTGAGAGATAAAAAAATAATAATTCCGGTGCAGTCTCAATGGCGGGGTGCGGGCCGGGGAATAGGCCTCTTGGCCGGGGTGAATATGTTGGAACGCGGCGCGCGTAAATAGAAGCGGCTGGAGGTACCGGGGGCGAAGCCCGCCCCGGCCCGGAGGCCGAGTTAAAAAAAATAATAATCCCCGTTCAGTCTCAATAGCGGGGTGCGGGCCGGCCCGGCGGCGAGTGCGGCGGGCAGCAGGCCTCTTGGACAGGTTGAGAGATAAAAAAATAATAATTCCCGTGCAGTCTCAATGGCGGGGTGCGGGCCGGGGAATAGGCCTCTTGGCCGGGGTGAATAGTGTTGGAACACGGCCCGCGGAAATAGTAGCGGCTGGAGGTACCGGGGGCGATGCCCGCCCCGGCCCGGCGGCCAAGTTAAAAAAATAAATAATCCCCGTTCAGTCTCAATGGCAGGGTGCGGGCCGGCCCAGCGGCGATTGCGGCGGGCAGCAGGCCTCTTGGACAGGTTGAGAGATAAAAAAATAATAATTCCCGTTCAGTCTCAATGGCAGGGTGCGGGCCGGCCCGGCGGCAATTGCGGCGGGCAGCAGGCCTCTTGGACAGGTTGAGAGATAAAAAAATAATAATTCCCATGCAGTCTCAATGGCGGGGTGCGGGCCGGGGAATAGGCCTCTTGGCCGGGGTGAATATGTTGGAACGCGGCGCGCGTAAATAGAAGCGGCTGGAGGTACCGGGGGCGAAGCCCGCCCCGGCCCGGAGGCCGAGTTAAAAAAAATAATAATCCCCGTTCAGTCTCAATGGCGGGGTGCGGGCCGGCCCGGCGGCGAGTGCGGCGGGCAGCAGGCCTCTTGGACAGGTTGAGAGATAAAAAAATAATAATTCCCGTGCAGTCTCAATGGCGGGGTGCGGGCCGGGGAATAGGCCTCTTGGCCGGGGTGAATATGTTGGAACGCGGCGCGCGTAAATAGAAGCGGCTGGAGGTACCGGGGGCGAAGCCCGCCCCGGCCCGGAGGCCGAGTTAAAAAAAATAATAATCCCCGTTCAGTCTCAATGGCGGGGTGCGGGCCGGCCCGGCGGCGAGTGCGGCGGGCAGCAGGCCTCTTGGACAGGTTGAGAGATAAAAAAATAATAATTCCCGTGCAGTCTCAATGGCGGGGTGCGGGCCGGGGAATAGGCCTCTTGGCCGGGGTGAATATGTTGGAACGCGGCGCGCGTAAATAGAAGCGGCTGGAGGTACCGGGGGCGAAGCCCGCCCCGGCCCGGAGGCCGAGTTAAAAAAAATAATAATCCCCGTTCAGTCTCAATGGCGGGGTGCGGGCCGGCCCGGCGGCGATTGCGGCGGGCAGCAGGCCTCTTGGACAGGTTGAGAGATAAAAAAATAATAATTCCCATGCAGTCTCATTGGCGGGGTGCGGGCCGGGGAATAGGCCTCTTGGCCGGGGTGAATATGTTGGAACGCGGCGCGCGTAAATAGAAGCGGCTCGAGGTACCGGGGGCGAAGCCCGCCCCGGCCCGGAGGCCGAGTTAAAAAAAATAATAATCCCCGTTCAGTCTCAATGGCGGGGTGCGGGCCGGCCCGGCGGCGAGTGCGGCGGGCAGCAGGCCTCTTGGACAGGTTGAGAGATAAAAAAATAATAATTCCCGTTCAGTCTCAATGGCAGGGTGCGGGCCGGCCCGGCGGCGATTGCGGCGGGCAGCAGGCCTCTTGGACAGGTTGAGAGATAAAAAAATAATAATTCCCATGCAGTCTCAATGGCGGGGTGCGGGCCGGGGAATAGGCCTCTTGGCCGGGGTGAATATGTTGGAACGCGGCGCGCGTAAATAGAAGCGGCTGGAGGTACCGGGGGCGAAGCCCGCCCCGGCCCGGAGGCCTAGTTAAAAAAAATAATAATCCCCGTTCAGTCTCAATGGCGGGGTGCGGGCCGGCCCGGCGGCGAGTGCGGCGGGCAGCAGGCCTCTTGGACAGGTTGAGAGATAAAAAAATAATAATTCCCGTGCAGTCTCAATGGCGGGGTGCGGGCCGGGGAATAGGCCTCTTGGCCGGGGTGAATATGTTGGAACGCGGCGCGCGTAAATAGAAGCGGCTGGAGGTACCGGGGGCGAAGCCCGCCCGGGCCCGGAGGCCGAGTTAAAAAAAATAATAATCCCCGTTCAGTCTCAATGGCGGGGTGCGGGCCGGCCCGGCGGCGAGTGCGGCGGGCAGCAGGCCTCTTGGACAGGTTGAGAGATAAAAAAATAATAATTCCCGTGCAGTCTCAATGGCGGGGTGCGGGCCGGGGAATAGGCCTCTTGGCCGGGGTGAATAGTGTTGGAACACGGCCCGCGGAAATAGTAGCGGCTGGAGGTACCGGGGGCGATGCCCGCCCCGGCCCGGCGGCCAAGTTAAAAAAATAAATAATCCCGTTCAGTCTCAATGGCAGGGTGCGGGCCGGCCCGGCGGCGATTGCGGCGGGCATCAGGCCTCTTGGACAGGTTGAGAGATAAAAAAATAATAATTCCCATGCAGTCTCAATGGCGGGGTGCGGGCCGGGGAATAGGCCTCTTGGCCGGGGTGAATAGTGTTGGAACACGGCCCGCGGAAATAGTAACGGCTGGAGGTACCGGGGGCGATGCCCGCCCCGGCCCGGCGGCCAAGTTAAAAAAATAAATAATCCCCGTTCAGTCTCAATGGCAGGGTGCGGGCCGGCCCGGCGGCGATTGCGGCGGGCAGCAGGCCTCTTGGACAGGTTGAGAGATATAAAAATAATAATTCCCGTGCAGTCTCAATGGCGGGGTGCGGGCCGGCCCGGCGGACGAGTGTGGCCGGGGAAGAGGCCTCTTGGCCGGGGTGAATATGTTGGAACGCGGCGCGCGTAAATAGAAGCGGCTGGAGGTACCGGGGGCGAAGCCCGCCCCGGCCCGGAGGCCGAGTTAAAAAAAATAATAATCCCCGTTCAGTCTCAATGGCGGGGTGCGGGCCGGCCCGGCGGCGAGTGCGGCGGGCTGCAGGCCTCTTGGACAGGTTGAGAGATAAAAAAATAATAATTCCCGTGCAGTCTCAATGGCGGGGTGCGGGCCGGCCCGGCGGACGAGTGTGGCCGGGGAAGAGGCCTCTTGGCCGGGGTGAATATGTTGGAACGCGGCGCGCGTAAATAGAAGCGGCTGGAGGTACCGGGGGCGAAGCCCGCCCCGGCCCGGAGGCCGAGTTAAAAAAAATAATAATCCCCGTTCAGTCTCAATGGCGGGGTGCGGGCCGGCCCGGCGGCGAGTGCGGCGGGCAGCAGGCCTCTTGGACAGGTTGAGAGATAAAAAAATAATAATTCCCGTGCAGTCTCAATGGCGGGGTGCGGGCCGGGGAATAGGCCTCTTGGCCGGGGTGAATAGTGTTGGAACACGGCCCGCGGAAATAGTAGCGGCTGGAGGTACCGGGGGCGATGCCCGCCCCGGCCCGGCGGCCAAGTTAAAAAAATAAATAATCCCCGTTCAGTCTCAATGGCAGGGTGCGGGCCGGCCCGGCGGCGATTGCGGCGGGCAGCAGGCCTCTTGGACAGGTTGAGAGATAAAAAAATAATAATTCCCATGCAGTCTCAATGGCGGGGTGCGGGCCGGGGAATAGGCCTCTTGGCCGGGGTGAATAGTGTTGGAACACGGCCCGCGGAAATAGTAGCGGCTGGAGGTACCGGGGGCGATGCCCGCCCCGGCCCGGAGGCCGAGTTAAAAAAAATAATAATCCCCGTTCAGTCTCAATGGCGGGGTGCGGGCCGGCCCGGCGGCGAGTGCGGCGGGCAGCAGGCCTCTTGGACAGGTTGAGAGATAAAAAAATAATAATTCCCGTTCAGTCTCAATGGCAGGGTGCGGGCCGGCCCGGCGGCGATTGCGGCGGGCAGCAGGCCTCTTGGACAGGTTGAGAGATAAAAAAATAATAATTCCCATGCAGTCTCAATGGCGGGGTGCGGGCCGGGGATAGGCCTCTTGGCCGGGGTGAATATGTTGGAACGCGGCGCGCGTAAATAGAAGCGGCTGGAGGTACCGGGGGCGAAGCCCGCCCCGGCCCGGAGGCCGAGTTAAAAAAAATAATAATCCCCGTTCAGTCTCAATGGCGGGGTGCGGGCCGGCCCGGCGGCGAGTGCGGCGGGCAGCAGGCCTCTTGGACAGGTTGAGAGATAAAAAAATAATAATTCCCGTGCAGTCTCAATGGCGGGGTGCGGGCCGGGGAATAGGCCTCTTGGCCGGGGTGAATATGTTGGAACGCGGCGCGCGTAAATAGAAGCGGCTGGAGGTACCGGGGGCGAAGCCCGCCCCGGCCCGGAGGCCGAGTTAAAAAAAAAAATAATCCCCGTTCAGTCTCAATGGCGGGGTGCGGGCCGGCCCGGCGGCGAGTGCGGCGGGCAGCAGGCCTCTTGGACAGGTTGAGAGATAAAAAAATAATAATTCCCGTGCAGTCTCAATGGCGGGGTGCGGGCCGGGGAATAGGCCTCTTGGCCGGGGTGAATAGTGTTGGAACACGGCCCGCGGAAATAGTAACGGCTGGAGGTACCGGGGGCGATGCCCGCCCCGGCCCGGCGGCCAAGTTAAAAAAATAAATAATCCCCGTTCAGTCTCAATGGCAGGGTGCGGGCCGGCCCGGCGGCGATTGCGGCGGGCAGCAGGCCTCTTGGACAGGTTGAGAGATATAAAAATAATAATTCCCGTGCAGTGTCAATGGCGGGGTGCGGGCCGGCCCGGCGGCGAGTGCGGCGGGCTGCAGGCCTCTTGGACAGGTTGAGAGATAAAAAAATAATAATTCCCGTGCAGTCTCAATGGCGGGGTGCGGGCCGGGGAATAGGCCTCTTGGCCGGGGTGAATATGTTGGAACGCGGCGAGCGTAAATAGAAGCGGCTGGAGGTACCGGGGGCGAAGCCCGCCCCGGCCCGGAGGCCGAGTTAAAAAAAATAATAATCCCCGTTCAGTCTCAATGGCGGGGTGCGGGCCGGCCCGGCGGCGAGTGCGGCGGGCAGCAGGCCTCTTGGACAGGTTGAGAGATAAAAAAATAATAATTCCCGTGCAGTCTCAATGGCGGGGTGCGGGCCGGGGAATAGGCCTCTTGGCCGGGGTGAATATGTTGGAACGCGGCGCGCGTAAATAGAAGCGGCTGGAGGTACCGGGGGCGAAGCCCGCCCCGGCCCGGAGGCCGAGTTAAAAAAAATAATAATCCCCGTTCAGTCTCAATGGCGGGGTGCGGGCCGGCCCGGCGGCGAGTGCGGCGGGCAGCAGGCCTCTTGGACAGGTTGAGAGATAAAAAAAATAATAATTCCCGTGCAGTCTCAATGGCGGGGTGCGGGCCGGGGAATAGGCCTCTTGGCCGGGGTGAATAGTGTTGGAACACGGCCCGCGGAAATAGTAGCGGCTGGAGGTACCGGGGGCGATGCCCGCCCCGGCCCGGCGGCCAAGTTAAAAAAATAAATAATCCCCGTTCAGTCTCAATGGCAGGGTGCGGGCCGGCCCGGCGGCGATTGCGGCGGGCAGCAGGCCTCTTGGACAGGTTGAGAGATAAAAAAATAATAATTCCCGTGCAGTCTCAATGGCGGGGTGCGGGCCGGGGAATAGGCCTCTTGGCCGGGGTGAATAGTGTTGGAACACGGCCCGCGGAAATAGTAGCGGCTGGAGGTACCGGGGGCGATGCCCGCCCCGGGCCGGCGGCCAAGTTAAAAAAATAAATAATCCCCGTTCAGTCTCAATGGCAGGGTGCGGGCCGGCCCGGCGGCGAGTGCGGCGGGCAGCAGGCCTCTTGGACAGGTTGAGAGATAAAAAAATAATAATTCCCGTTCAGTCTCAATGGCAGGGTGCGGGCCGGCCCGGCGGCGATTGCGGCGGGCAGCAGGCCTCTTGGACAGGTTGAGAGATAAAAAAATAATAATTCCCATGCAGTCTCAATGGCGGGGTGCGGGCCGGGGAATAGGCCTCTTGGCCGGGGTGAATATGTTGGAACGCGGCGCGCGTAAATAGAAGCGGCTGGAGGTACCGGGGGCGAAGCCCGCCCCGGCCCGGAGGCCGAGTTAAAAAAAATAATAATCCCCGTTCAGTCTCAATGGCGGGGTGCGGGCCGGCCCGGCGGCGAGTGCGGCGGGCAGCAGGCCTCTTGGACAGGTTGAGAGATAAAAAAAATAATAATTCCCGTGCAGTCTCAATGGCGGGGTGCGGGCCGGGGAATAGGCCTCTTGGCCGGGGTGAATATGTTGGAACGCGGCGCGCGTAAATAGAAGCGGCTGGAGGTACCGGGGGCGAAGCCCGCCCCGGCCCGGAGGCCGAGTTAAAAAAAATAATAATCCCCGTTCAGTCTCAATGGCGGGGTGCGGGCCGGCCCGGCGGCGAGTGCGGCGGGCAGCAGGCCTCTTGGACAGGTTGAGAGATAAAAAAATAATAATTCCCGTGCAGTCTCAATGGCGGGGTGCGGGCCGGGGAATAGGCCTCTTGGCCGGGGTGAATAGTGTTGGAACACGGCCCGCGGAAATAGTAGCGGCTGGAGGTACCGGGGGCGATGCCCGCCCCGGCCCGGCGGCCAAGTTAAAAAAATAAATAATCCCGTTCAGTCTCAATGGCAGGGTGCGGGCCGGCCCGGCGGCGATTGCGGCGGGCAGCAGGCCTCTTGGACAGGTTGAGAGATAAAAAAATAATAATTCCCATGCAGTCTCAATGGCGGGGTGCGGGCCGGGGAATAGGCCTCTTGGCCGGGGTGAATAGTGTTGGAACACGGCCCGCGGAAATAGTAACGGCTGGAGGTACCGGGGGCGATGCCCGCCCCGGCCCGGCGGCCAAGTTAAAAAAATAAATAATCCCCGTTCAGTCTCAATGGCAGGGTGCGGGCCGGCCCGGCGGCGATTGCGGCGGGCAGCAGGCCTCTTGGACAGGTTGAGAGATATAAAAATAATAATTCCCGTGCAGTCTCAATGGCGGGGTGCGGGCCGGCCCGGCGGACGAGTGTGGCCGGGGAAGAGGCCTCTTGGCCGGGGTGAATATGTTGGAACGCGGCGCGCGTAAATAGAAGCGGCTGGAGGTACCGGGGGCGAAGCCCGCCCCGGCCCGGAGGCCGAGTTAAAAAAAATAATAATCCCCGTTCAGTCTCAATGGCGGGGTGCGGGCCGGCCCGGCGGCGAGTGCGGCGGGCTGCAGGCCTCTTGGACAGGTTGAGAGATAAAAAAATAATAATTCCCGTGCAGTCTCAATGGCGGGGTGCGGGCCGGCTCGGCGGACGAGTGTGGCCGGGGAAGAGGCCTCTCTGCCGGGGTGAATATGTTGGAACGCGGCGCGCGTAAATAGAAGCGGCTGGAGGTACCGGGGGCGAAGCCCGCCCCGGCCCGGAGGCCGAGTTAAAAAAAATAATAATCCCCGTTCAGTCTTAATGGCGGGGTGCGGGCCGGCCCGGCGGCGAGTGCGGCGGGCAGCAGGCCTCTTGGACAGGTTGAGAGATAAAAAAATAATAATTCCCGTGCAGTCTCAATGGCGGGGTGCGGGCCGGGGAATAGGCCTCTTGGCCGGGGTGAATAGTGTTGGAACACGGCCCGCGGAAATAGTAGCGGCTGGAGGTACCGGGGGCGATGCCCGCCCCGGCCCGGCGGCCAAGTTAAAAAAATAAATAATCCCCGTTCAGTCTCAATGGCAGGGTGCGGGCCGGCCCGGCGGCGATTGCGGCGGGCAGCAGGCCTCTTGGACAGGTTGAGAGATAAAAAAATAATAATTCCCGTTCAGTCTCAATGGCAGGGTGCGGGCCGGCCCGGCGGCAATTGCGGCGGGCAGCAGGCCTCTTGGACAGGTTGAGAGATAAAAAAATAATAATTCCCATGCAGTCTCAATGGCGGGGTGCGGGCCGGGGAATAGGCCTCTTGGCCGGGGTGAATATGTTGGAACGCGGCGCGCGTAAATAGAAGCGGCTGGAGGTACCGGGGGCGAAGCCCGCCCCGGCCCGGAGGCCGAGTTAAAAAAAATAATAATCCCCGTTCAGTCTCAATGGCGGGGTGCGGGCCGGCCCGGCGGCGAGTGCGGCAGGCAGCAGGCCTCTTGGACAGGTTGAGAGATAAAAAAATAATAATTCCCGTGCAGTCTCAATGGCGGGGTGCGGGCCGGGGAATAGGCCTCTTGGCCGGGGTGAATATGTTGGAACGCGGCGCGCGTAAATAGAAGCGGGTGGAGGTACCGGGGGCGAAGCCCGCCCCGGCCCGGAGGCCGAGTTAAAAAAAATAATAATCCCCGTTCAGTCTCAATGGCGGGGTGCGGGCCGGCCCGGCGGCGAGTGCGGCGGGCAGCAGGCCTCTTGGACAGGTTGAGAGATAAAAAAATAATAATTCCCGTGCAGTCTCAATGGCGGGGTGCGGGCCGGGGAATAGGCCTCTTGGCCGGGGTGAATAGTGTTGGAACACCGCCCGCGGAAATAGTAGCGGCTGGAGGTACCGGGGGCGATGCCCGCCCCGGCCCGGCGGCCAAGTTAAAAAAATAAATAATCCCGTTCAGTCTCAATGGCAGGGTGCGGGCCGGCCCGGCGGCGATTGCGGCGGGCAGCAGGCCTCTTGGACAGGTTGAGAGATAAAAAATAATAATTCCCATGCAGTCTCAATGGCGGGGTGCGGGCCGGGGAATAGGCCTCTTGGCCGGGGTGAATATGTTGGAACGCGGCGCGCGTAAATAGAAGCGGCTGGAGGTACCGGGGGCGAAGCCCGCCCCGGCCCGGAGGCCGAGTTAAAAAAAAAAAAAATCCCCGTTCAGTCTCAATGGCGGGGTGCGGGCCGGCCCGGCGGCGAGTGCGGCGGGCAGCAGGCCTCTTGGACAGGTTGAGAGATAAAAAAATTATAATTCCCGTGCAGTCTCAATGGCGGGGTGCGGGCCGGGGAATAGGCCTCTTGGCCGGGGTGAATAGTGTTGGAACACGGCCCGCGGAAATAGTAGCGGCTGGAGGTACCGGGGGCGATGCCCGCCCCGGCCCGGCGGCCAAGTTAAAAAAATAAATAATCCCCGTTCAGTCTCAATGGCAGGGTGCGGGCCGGCCCGGCGGCGATTGCGGCGGGCAGCAGGCCTCTTGGACAGGTTGAGAGATAAAAAAATAATAATTCCCGTTCAGTCACAATGGCAGGGTGCGGGCTGGCCCGGCGGCAATTGCGGCGGGCAGCAGGCCTCTTGGACAGGTTGAGAGATAAAAAAATAATAATTCCCATGCAGTCTCAATGGCGGGGTGCGGGCCGGGGAATAGGCCTCTTGGCCGCGGTGAATATGTTGGAACGCGGCGCGCGTAAATAGAAGCGGCTGGAGGTACCGGGGGCGAAGCCCGCCCCGGCCCGGAGGCCGAGTTAAAAAAAATAATAATCCCCGTTCAGTCTCAATGGCGGGGTGCGGGCCGGCCCGGCAGCGAGTGCGGCGGGCAGCAGGCCTCTTGGACAGGTTGAGAGATAAAAAAATAATAATTCCCGTGCAGTCTCAATGGCGGGGTGCGGGCCGGGGAATAGGCCTCTTGGCCGGGGTGAATAGTGTTGGAACACGGCCCGCGGAAATAGTAGCGGCTGGAGGTACCGGGGGCGATGCCCGCCCCGGCCCAGCGGCCAAGTTAAAAAAATAAATAATCCCCGTTCAGTCTCAATGGCAGGGTGCGGGCCGGCCCGGCGGCGATTGCGGCGGGCAGCAGGCCTCTTGGACAGGTTGAGAGATAAAAAAATAATAATTCCCGTTCAGTCTCAATGGCAGGGTGCGGGCCGGCCCGGCGGCCATTGCGGCGGGCAGCAGGCCTCTTGGACAGGTTGAGAGATAAAAAAATAATAATTCCCATGCAGTCTCAATGGCGGGGTGCGGGCCGGGGAATAGGCCTCTTGGCCGGGGTGAATATGTTGGAACGCGGCGCGCGTAAATAGAAGCGGCTGGAGGTACCGGGGGCGAAGCCCGCCCCGGCCCGGAGGCCGAGTTAAAAAAAAAAATAATCCCCGTTCAGTCTCAATGGCGGGGTGCGGGCCGGCCCGGCGGCGAGTGCGGCGGGCAGCAGGCCTCTTGGACAGGTTGAGAGATAAAAAAATAATAATTCCTGTGCAGTCTCAATGGCGGGGTGCGGGCCGGGGAATAGGCCTCTTGGCCGGGGTGAATAGTGTTGGAACACGGCCCGCGGAAATAGTAGCGGCTGGAGGTACCGGGGGCGATGCCCGCCCCGGCCCGGCGGCCAAGTTAAAAAAATAAATAATCCCGTTCAGTCTCAATGGCAGGGTGCGGGCCGGCCCGGCGGCGATTGCGGCGGGCAGCAGGCCTCTTGGACAGGTTGAGAGATAAAAAATAATAATTCCCATGCAGTCTCAATGGCGGGGTGCGGGCCGGGGAATAGGCCTCTTGGCCGGGGTGAATATGTTGGAACGCGGCGCGCGTAAATAGAAGCGGCTGGAGGTACCGGGGGCGAAGCCCGCCCCGGCCCGGAGGCCGAGTTAAAAAAAATAATAATCCCCGTTCAGTCTCAATGGCGGGGTGCGGGCCGGCCCGGCGGCGAGTGCGGCGGGCAGCAGGCCTCTTGGACAGGTTGAGAGATAAAAAAATAATAATTCCCGTGCAGTCTCAATGGCGGGGTGCGGGCCGGGGAATAGGCCTCTTGGCCGGGGTGAATAGTGTTGGAACACGGCCCGCGGAAATAGTAGCGGCTGGAGGTACCGGGGGCGATGCCCGCCCCGGCCCGGCGGCCAAGTTAAAAAAATAAATAATCCCCGTTCAGTCTCAATGGCAGGGTGCGGGCCGGCCCGGCGGCGATTGCGGCGGGCAGCAGGCCTCTTGGACAGGTTGAGAGATAAAAAAATAATAATTCCCGTTCAGTCTCAATGGCAGGGTGCGGGCCGGCCCGGCGGCAATTGCGGCGGGCAGCAGGCCTCTTGGACAGGTTGAGAGATAAAAAAATAATAATTCCCATGCAGTCTCAATGGCGGGGTGCGGGCCGGGGAATAGGCCTCTTGGCCGGGGTGAATATGTTGGAACGCGGCGCGCGTAAATAGAAGCGGCTGGAGGTACCGGGGGCGAAGCCCGCCCCGGCCCGGAGGCCGAGTTAAAAAAAATAATAATCCCCGTTCAGTCTCAATGGCGGGGTGCGGGCTGGCCCGGCGGCGAGTGCGGCGGGCAGCAGGCCTCTTGGACAGGTTGAGAGATAAAAAAATAATAATTCCCGTGCAGTCTCAATGGCGGGGTGCGGGCCGGGGAATAGGCCTCTTGGCCGGGGTGAATATGTTGGAACGCGGCGCGCGTAAATAGAAGCGGCTGGAGGTACCGGGGGCGAAGCCCGCCCCGGCCCGGAGGCCGAGTTAAAAAAAATAATAATCCCCGTTCAGTCTCAATGGCGGGGTGCGGGCCGGCCCGGCGGCGAGTGCGGCGGGCAGCAGGCCTCTTGGACAGGTTGAGAGATAAAAAAATAATAATTCCCGTGCAGTCTCAATGGCGGGGTGCGGGCCGGGGAATAGGCCTCTTGGCCGGGGTGAATAGTGTTGGAACACGGCCCGCGGAAATAGTAGCGGCTGGAGGTACCGGGGGCGATGCCCGCCCCGGCCCGGCGGCCAAGTTAAAAAAATAAATAATCCCCGTTCAGTCTCAATGGCAGGGTGCGGGCCGGCCCAGCGGCGATTGCGGCGGGCAGCAGGCCTCTTGGACAGGTTGAGAGATAAAAAAATAATAATTCCCGTTCAGTCTCAATGGCAGGGTGCGGGCCGGCCCGGCGGCAATTGCGGCGGGCAGCAGGCCTCTTGGACAGGTTGAGAGATAAAAAAATAATAATTCCCATGCAGTCTCAATGGCGGGGTGCGGGCCGGGGAATAGGCCTCTTGGCCGGGGTGAATATGTTGGAACGCGGCGCGCGTAAATAGAAGCGGCTGGAGGTACCGGGGGCGAAGCCCGCCCCGGCCCGGAGGCCGAGTTAAAAAAAATAATAATCCCCGTTCAGTCTCAATGGCGGGGTGCGGGCCGGCCCGGCGGCGAGTGCGGCGGGCAGCAGGCCTCTTGGACAGGTTGAGAGATAAAAAAATAATAATTCCCGTGCAGTCTCAATGGCGGGGTGCGGGCCGGGGAATAGGCCTCTTGGCCGGGGTGAATATGTTGGAACGCGGCGCGCGTAAATAGAAGCGGCTGGAGGTAGCGGGGGCGAAGCCCGCCCCGGCCCGGAGGCCGAGTTAAAAAAAATAATAATCCCCGTTCAGTCTCAATGGCGGGGTGCGGGCCGGCCCGGCGGCGAGTGCGGCGGGCAGCAGGCCTCTTGGACAGGTTGAGAGATAAAAAAATAATAATTCCCGTGCAGTCTCAATGGCGGGGTGCGGGCCGGGGAATAGGCCTCTTGGCCGGGGTGAATAGTGTTGGAACACGGCCCGCGGAAATAGTAGCGGCTGGAGGTACCGGGGGCGATGCCCGCCCCGGCCCGGCGGCCAAGTTAAAAAAATAAATAATCCCCGTTCAGTCTCAATGGCAGGGTGCGGGCCGGCCCAGCGGCGATTGCGGCGGGCAGCAGGCCTCTTGGACAGGTTGAGAGATAAAAAAATAATAATTCCCGTTCAGTCTCAATGGCAGGGTGCGGGCCGGCCCGGCGGCAATTGCGGCGGGCAGCAGGCCTCTTGGACAGGTTGAGAGATAAAAAAATAATAATTCCCATGCAGTCTCAATGGCGGGGTGCGGGCCGGGGAATAGGCCTCTTGGCCGGGGTGAATATGTTGGAACGCGGCGCGCGTAAATAGAAGCAGCTGGAGGTACCGGGGGCGAAGCCCGCCCCGGCCCGGAGGCCGAGTTAAAAAAAATAATAATCCCCGTTCAGTCTCAATGGCGGGGTGCGGGCCGGCCCGGCGGCGAGTGCGGCGGGCAGCAGGCCTCTTGGACAGGTTGAGAGATAAAAAAATAATAATTCCCGTGCAGTCTCAATGGCGGGGTGCGGGCCGGGGAATAGGCCTCTTGGCCGGGGTGAATATGTTGGAACGCGGCGCGCGTAAATAGAAGCGGCTGGAGGTACCGGGGGCGAAGCCCGCCCCGGCCCGGAGGCCGAGTTAAAAAAAATAATAATCCCGTTCAGTCTCAATGGCGGGGTGCGGGCCGGCCCGGCGGCGATTGCGGCGGGCAGCAGGCCTCTTGGACAGGTTGAGAGATAAAAAAATAATAATTCCCGTGCAGTCTCAATGGCGGGGTGCGGGCCGGGGAATAGGCCTCTTGGCCGGGGTGAATAGTGTTGGAACACGGCCCGCGGAAATAGTAGCGGCTGGAGGTACCGGGGGCGATGCCCGCCCCGGCCCGGCGGCCAAGTTAAAAAAATAAATAATCCCGTTCAGTCTCAATGGCAGGGTGCGGGCCGGCCCGGCGGCGATTGCGGCGGGCAGCAGGCCTCTTGGACAGGTTGAGAGATAAAAAAAAAATAATTCCCTTGCAGTCTCATTGGCGGGGTGCGGGCCGGGGAATAGGCCTCTTGGCCGGGGTGAATATGTTGGAACGCGGCGCTCGTAAATAGAAGCGGCTGGAGGTACCGGGGGCGAAGCCCGCCCCGGCCCGGAGGCCGAGTTAAAAAAAATAATAATCCCCGTTCAGTCTCAATGGCGGGGTGCGGGCCGGCCCGGCGGCGAGTGCGGCGGGCAGCAGGCCTCTTGGACAGGTTGAGAGATAAAAAAATAATAATTCCGGTGCAGTCTCAATGGCGGGGTGCGGGCCGGGGAATAGGCCTCTTGGCCGGGGTGAATATGTTGGAACGCGGCGCGCGTAAATAGAAGCGGCTGGAGGTACCGGGGGCGAAGCCCGCCCCGGCCCGGAGGCCGAGTTAAAAATAATAATAATCCCCGTTCAGTCTCAATGGCGGGGTGCGGGCCGGCCCGGCAAAGAGTGCGGCGGGCAGCAGGCCTCTTGGACAGGTTGAGAGATAAAAAAATAATAATTCCCGTGCAGTCTCAATGGCGGGGTGCGGGCCGGGGAATAGGCCTCTTGGCCGGGGTGAATATGTTGGAACGCGGCGCGCATAAATAGAAGCGGCTGGAGGTACCGGGGGCGAAGCCCGCCCCGGCCCGGAGGCCGAGTTAAAAAAAATAATAATCCTCGTTCAGTCTCAATGGCGGGGTGCGGGCCGGCCCGGCGGCGATTGCGGCGGGCAGCAGGCCTCTTGGACAGGTTGAGAGATAAAAAAATAATAATTCCCGTGCAGTCTCAATGGCGGGGTGCGGGCCGGGGAATAGGCCTCTTGGCCGGGGTGAATAGTGTTGGAACACGGCCCGCGGAAATAGTAGCGGCTGGAGGTACCGGGGGCGATGCCCGCCCCGGCCCGGCGGCCAAGTTAAAAAAATAAATAATCCCGTTCAGTCTCAATGGCAGGGTGCGGGCCGGCCCGGCGGCGATTGCGGCGGGCAGCAGGCCTCTTGGACAGGTTGAGAGATAAAAAAAAAAATAATTCCCATGCAGTCTCATTGGCGGGGTGCGGGCCGGGGAACAGGCCTCTTGGCCGGGGTGAATATGTTGGAACGCGGCGCGCGTAAATAGAAGCGGCTGGAGGTACCGGGGGCGAAGCCCGCCCCGGCCCGGAGGCCGAGTTAAAAAAAATAAAAATCCCCGTTCAGTCTCAATGGCGGGGTGCGGGCCGGCCCGGCGGCGAGTGCGGCGGGCAGCAGGCCTCTTGGACAGGTTGAGAGATAAAAAAATAATAATTCCGGTGCAGTCTCAATGGCGGGGTGCGGGCCGGGGAATAGGCCTCTTGGCCGGGGTGAATAGTGTTGGAACACGGCCCGCGGAAATAGTAGCGGCTGGAGGTACCGGGGGCGATGCCCGCCCCGGCCCGGAGGCGAGTTAAAAAAAATAATAATCCCCGTTCAGTCTCAATGGCAGGGTGCGGGCCGGCCCAGCGGCGATTGCGGCGGGCAGCAGGCCTCTTGGACAGGTTGAGAGATAAAAAAATAATAATTCCCGTTCAGTCTCAATGGCAGGGTGCGGGCCGGCCCGGCGGCAATTGCGGCGGGCAGCAGGCCTCTTGGACAGGTTGAGAGATAAAAAAATAATAATTCCCATGCAGTCTCAATGGCGGGGTGCGGGCCGGGGAATAGGCCTCTTGGCCGGGGTGAATATGTTGGAACGCGGCGCGCGTAAATAGAAGCGGCTGGAGGTACCGGGGGCGAAGCCCGCCCCGGCCCGGAGGCGAGTTAAAAAAAATAATAATCCCCGTTCAGTCTCAATGGCGGGGTGCGGGCCGGCCCGGCGGCGAGTGCGGCGGGCAGCAGGCCTCTTGGACAGGTTGAGAGATAAAAAAATAATAATTCCCGTGCAGTCTCAATGGCGGGGTGCGGGCCGGGGAATAGGCCTCTTGGCCGGGGTGAATATGTTGGAACGCGGCGCGCGTAAATAGAAGCGGCTGGAGGTACCGGGGGCGAAGCCCGCCCCGGCCCGGAGGCCGAGTTAAAAAAAATAATAATCCCCGTTCAGTCTCAATGGCGGGGTGCGGGCCGGCCCGGCGGCGATTGCGGCGGGCAGCAGGCCTCTTGGACAGGTTGAGAGATAAAAAAATAATAATTCCCGTGCAGTCTCAATGGCGGGGTGCGGGCCGGGGAATAGGCCTCTTGGCCGGGGTGAATATGTTGGAACGCGGCGCGCGTAAATAGAAGCGGCTGGAGGTACCGGGGGCGAAGCCCGCCCCGGCCCGGAGGCCGAGTTAAAAAAAATAATAATCCCCGTTCAGTCTCAATGGCGGGGTGCGGGCCGGCCCGGCGGCGATTGCGGCGGGCAGCAGGCCTCTTGGACAGGTTGAGAGATAAAAAAATAATAATTCCCGTGCAGTCTCAATGGCGGGGTGCGGGCCGGGGAATAGGCCTCTTGGCCGGGGTGAATATGTTGGAACGCGGCGCGCGTAAATAGAAGCGGCTGGAGGTACCGGGGGCGAAGCCCGCCCCGGCCCGGAGGCCGAGTTAAAAAAAATAATAATCCTCGTTCAGTCTCAATGGCGGGGTGCGGGCCGGCCCGGCGGCGATTGCGGCGGGCAGCAGGCCTCTTGGACAGGTTGAGAGATAAAAAAATAATAATTCCCGTGCAGTCTCAATGGCGGGGTGCGGGCCGGGGAATAGGCCTCTTGGCCGGGGTGAATAGTGTTGGAACACGGCCCGCGGAAATAGTAGCGGCTGGAGGTACCGGGGGCGATGCCCGCCCCGGCCCGGCGGCCAAGTTAAAAAAATAAATAATCCCGTTCAGTCTCAATGGCAGGGTGCGGGCCGGCCCGGCGGCGATTGCGGCGGGCAGCAGGCCTCTTGGACAGGTTGAGAGATAAAAAAAAAATAATTCCCATGCAGTCTCATTGGCGGGGTGCGGGCCGGGGAACAGGCCTCTTGGCCGGGGTGAATATGTTGGAACGCGGCGCGCGTAAATAGAAGCGGCTGGAGGTACCGGGGGCGAAGCCCGCCCCGGCCCGGAGGCCGAGTTAAAAAAAATAATAATCCCCGTTCAGTCTCAATGGCGGGGTGCGGGCCGGCCCGGCGGCGAGTGCGGCGGGCAGCAGGCCTCTTGGACAGGTTGAGAGATAAAAAAATAATAATTCCGGTGCAGTCTCAATGGCGGGGTGCGGGCCGGGGAATAGGCCTCTTGGCCGGGGTGAATATGTTGGAACGCGGCGCGCGTAAATAGAAGCGGCTGGAGGTACCGGGGGCGAAGCCCGCCCCGGCCCGGAGGCCGAGTTAAAAAAAATAATAATCCCCGTTCAGTCTCAATGGCGGGGTGCGGGCCGGCCCGGCGGCGAGTGCGGCGGGCAGCAGGCCTCTTGGACAGGTTGAGAGATAAAAAAATAATAATTCCCGTGCAGTCTCAATGGCGGGGTGCGGGCCGGGGAATAGGCCTCTTGGCCGGGGTGAATATGTTGGAACGCGGCGCGCGTAAATAGAAGCGGCTGGAGGTACCGGGGGCGAAGCCCGCCCCGGCCCGGAGGCCGAGTTAAAAAAAATAATAATCCTCGTTCAGTCTCAATGGCGGGGTGCGGGCCGGCCCGGCGGCGATTGCGGCGGGCAGCAGGCCTCTTGGACAGGTTGAGAGATAAAAAAATAATAATTCCCGTGCAGTCTCAATGGCGGGGTGCGGGCCGGGGAATAGGCCTCTTGGCCGGGGTGAATAGTGTTGGAACACGGCCCGCGGAAATAGTAGCGGCTGGAGGTACCGGGGGCGATGCCCGCCCCGGCCCGGCGGCCAAGTTAAAAAAATAAATAATCCCGTTCAGTCTCAATGGCAGGGTGCGGGCCGGCCCGGCGGCGATTGCGGCGGGCAGCAGGCCTCTTGGACAGGTTGAGAGATAAAAAAAAAATAATTCCCATGCAGTCTCATTGGCGGGGTGCGGGCCGGGGAACAGGCCTCTTGGCCGGGGTGAATATGTTGGAACGCGGCGCGCGTAAATAGAAGCGGCTGGAGGTACCGGGGGCGAAGCCCGCCCCGGCCCGGAGGCCGAGTTAAAAAAAATAATAATCCCCGTTCAGTCTCAATGGCGGGGTGCGGGCCGGCCCGGCGGCGAGTGCGGCGGGCAGCAGGCCTCTTGGACAGGTTGAGAGATAAAAAAATAATAATTCCGGTGCAGTCTCAATGGCGGGGTGCGGGCCGGGGAATAGGCCTCTTGGCCGGGGTGAATATGTTGGAACGCGGCGCGCGTAAATAGAAGCGGCTGGAGGTACCGGGGGCGAAGCCCGCCCCGGCCCGGAGGCCGAGTTAAAAAAAATAATAATCCCCGTTCAGTCTCAATGGCGGGGTGCGGGCCGGCCCGGCGGCGAGTGCGGTGGGCAGCAGGCCTCTTGGACAGGTTGAGAGATAAAAAAATAATAATTCCCGTGCAGTCTCATTGGCGGGGTGCGGGCCGGGGAATAGGCCTCTTGGCCGGGGTGAATAGTGTTGGAACACGGCCCGCGGAAATAGTAGCGGCTGGAGGTACCGGGGGCGATGCCCGCCCCGGCCCGGCGGCCAAGTTAAAAAAATAAATAATCCCGTTCAGTCTCAATGGCAGGGTGCGGGCCGGCCCGGCGGCGATTGCGGCGGGCAGCAGGCCTCTTGGACAGGTTAAGAGATAAAAAAAAAATAATTCCCATGCAGTCTCAATGGCGGGGTGCGGGCCGGGGAATAGGCCTCTTGGCCGGGGTGAATATGTTGGAACGCGGCGCGCGTAAATAGAAGCGGCTGGAGGTACCGGGGGCGAAGCCCGCCCCGGCCCGGAGGCCGAGTTAAAAAAAATAATAATCCCCGTTCAGTCTCAATGGCGGGGTGCGGGCCGGCCCGGCGGCGAGTGCGGCGGGCAGCAGGCCTCTTGGACAGGTTGAGAGATAAAAAAATAATAATTCCCGTGCAGTCTCAATGGCGGGGTGCGGGCCGGGGAATAGGCCTCTTGGCCGGGGTGAATATGTTGGAACGCGGCGCGCGTAAATAGAAGCGGCTGGAGGTACCGGGGGCGAAGCCCGCCCCGGCCCCGAGGCCGAGTTAAAAAAAATAATAATCCCCGTTCAGTCTCAATGGCAGGGTGCGGGCCGGCCCGGCGGCGATTGCGGCGGGCAGCAGGCCTCTTGGACAGGTTGAGAGATAAAAAAATAATAATTCCCGTTCAGTCTCAATGGCAGGGTGCGGGCCGGCCCGGCGGCAATTGCGGCGGGCAGCAGGCCTCTTGGACAGGTTGAGAGATAAAAAAATAATAATTCCCATGCAGTCTCAATGGCGGGGTGCGGGCCGGGGAATAGGCCTCTTGGCCGGGGTGAATATGTTGGAACGCGGCGCGCGTAAATAGAAGCGGCTGGAGGTACCGGGGGCGAAGCCCGCCCCGGCCCGGAGGCCGAGTTAAAAAAAATAATAATCCCCGTTCAGTCTCAATGGCGGGGTGCGGGCCGGCCCGGCGGCGAGTGCGGCGGGCAGAAGGCCTCTTGGACAGGTTGAGAGATAAAAAAATAATAATTCCCGTGCAGTCTCAATGGCGGGGTGCGGGCCGGGGAATAGGCCTCTTGGCCGGGGTGAATATGTTGGAACGCGGCGCGCGTAAATAGAAGCGGCTGGAGGTACCGGGGGCGAAGCCCGCCCCGGCCCGGAGGCCGAGTTAAAAAAAATAATAATCCCCGTTCAGTCTCAATGGCGGGGTGCGGGCCGGCACGGCGGCGATTGCGGCGGGCAGCAGGCCTCTTGGACAGGTTGAGAGATAAAAAAATAATAATTCCCATGCAGTCTCAATGGCGGGGTGCGGGCCGGGGAATAGGCCTCTTGGCCGGGGTGAATATGTTGGAACGCGGCGCGCGTAAATAGAAGCGGCTGGAGGTACCGGGGGCGAAGCCCGCCCCGGCCCGGAGGCCGAGTTAAAAAAAATAATAATCCCCGTTCAGTCTCAATGGCGGGGTGCGGGCCGGCCCGGCGGCGATTGCGGCGGGCAGCAGGCCTCTTGGACAGGTTGAGAGATAAAAAAATAATAATTCCCATGCAGTCTCAATGGCGGGGTGCGGGCCGGGGAATAGGCCTCTTGGCCGGGGTGAATATGTTGGAACGCGGCGCGCGTAAATAGAAGCGGCTGGAGGTACCGGGGGCGAAGCCCGCCCCGGCCCGGAGGCCGAGTTAAAAAAAATAATAATCCCCGTTCAGTCTCAATGGCGGGGTGCGGGCCGGCCCGGCGGCGAGTGCGGCGGGCAGCAGGCCTCTTGGACAGGTTGAGAGATAAAAAAATAATAATTCCCGTGCAGTCTCAATGGCGGGGTGCGGGCCGGGGAATAGGCCTCTTGGCCGGGGTGAATATGTTGGAACGCAGCGCGCGTAAATAGAAGCGGCTGGAGGTACCGGGGGCGAAGCCCGCCCCGGTCCGGAGGCCGAGTTAAAAAAAATAATAATCCCCGTTCAGTCTCAATGGCAGGGTGCGGGCCGGCCCGGCGGCGATTGCGGCGGGCAGCAGGCCTCTTGGACAGGTTGAGAGATAAAAAAATAATAATTCCCATGCAGTCTCAATGGCGGGGTGCGGGCCGGGGAATAGGCCTCTTGGCCGGGGTGAATAGTGTTGGAACACGGCCCGCGGAAATAGTAGCGGCTGGAGGTACCGGGGGCGATGGCCGCCCCGGCCCGGCGGCCAAGTTAAAAAAATAAATAATCCCCGTTCAGTCTCAATGGCAGGGTGCGGGCCGGCCCGGCGGCGATTGCGGCGGGCAGCAGGCCTCTTGGACAGGTTGAGAGATAAAAAAATAATAATTCCCATGCAGTCTCAATGGCGGGGTGCGGGCCGGGGAATAGGCCTCTTGGCCGGGGTGAATAGTGTTGGAACACGGCCCGCGGAAATAGTAGCGGCTGGAGGTACCGGGGGCGATGCCCGCCCCGGGCCGGCGGCCAAGTTAAAAAAATAAATAATCCCGTTCAGTCTCAATGGCAGGGTGCGGGCCGGCCCGGCGGCGAGTGCGGCGGGCAGCAGGCCTCTTGGACAGGTTGAGAGATAAAAAAATAATAATTCCCGTTCAGTCTCAATGGCAGGGTGCGGGCCGGCCCGGCGGCGATTGCGGCGGGCAGCAGGCCTCTTGGACAGGTTGAGAGATAAAAAAATAATAATTCCCATGCAGTCTCAATGGCGGGGTGCGGGCCGGGGAATAGGCCTCTTGGCCGGGGTGAATATGTTGGAACGCGGCGCGCGTAAATAGAAGCGGCTGGAGGTACCGGGGGCGAAGCCCGCCCCGGCCCGGAGGCCGAGTTAAAAAAAATAATAATCCCCGTTCAGTCTCAATGGCGGGGTGCGGGCCGGCCCGGCGGCGAGTGCGGCGGGCAGCAGGCCTCTTGGACAGGTTGAGAGATAAAAAAATAATAATTCCCGTGCAGTCTCAATGGCGGGGTGCGGGCCGGGGAATAGGCCTCTTGGCCGGGGTGAATATGTTGGAACGCGGCGCGCGTAAATAGAAGCGGCTGGAGGTACCGGGGGCGAAGCCCGCCCCGGCCCGGAGGCCGAGTTAAAAAAAATAATAATCCCCGTTCAGTCTCAATGGCGGGGTGCGGGCCGGCCCGGCGGCGAGTGCGGCGGGCAGCAGGCCTCTTGGACAGGTTGAGAGATAAAAAAATAATAATTCCCGTGCAGTCTCAATGGCGGGGTGCGGGCCGGGGAATAGGCCTCTTGGCCGGGGTGAATATGTTGGAACGCGGCGCGCGTAAATAGAAGCGGCTGGAGGTACCGGGGGCGAAGCCCGCCCCGGCCCGGAGGCCGAGTTAAAAAAAATAATAATCCCCGTTCAGTCTCAATGGCAGGGTGCGGGCCGGCCCGGCGGCGATTGCGGCGGGCAGCAGGCCTCTTGGACAGGTTGAGAGATAAAAAAATAATAATTCCCGTTCAGTCTCAATGGCAGGGTGCGGGCCGGCCCGGCGGCAATTGCGGCGGGCAGCAGGCCTCTTGGACAGGTTGAGAGATAAAAAAATAATAATTCCCAAGCAGTCTCAATGGCGGGGTGCGGGCCGGGGAATAGGCCTCTTGGCCGGGGTGAATATGTTGGAACGCGGCGCGCGTAAATAGAAGCGGCTGGAGGTACCGGGGGCGAAGCCCGCCCCGGCCCGGAGGCGAGTTAAAAAAAATAATAATCCCCGTTCAGTCTCAATGGCGGGGTGCGGGCCGGCCCGGCGGCGAGTGCGGCGGGCAGCAGGCCTCTTGGACAGGTTGAGAGATAAAAAAATAATAATTCCCGTGCAGTCTCAATGGCGGGGTGCGGGCCGGGGAATAGGCCTCTTGGCCGGGGTGAATATGTTGGAACGCGGCGCGCGTAAATAGAAGCGGCTGGAGGTACCGGGGGCGAAGCCCGCCCCGGCCCGGAGGCCGAGTTAAAAAAAATAATAATCCCCGTTCAGTCTCAATGGCGGGGTGCGGGCCGGCCCGGCGGCGATTGCGGCGGGCAGCAGGCCTCTTGGACAGGTTGAGAGATAAAAAAATAATAATTCCCGTGCAGTCTCAATGGCGGGGTGCGGGCCGGGGAATAGGCCTCTTGGCCGGGGTGAATAGTGTTGGAACACGGCCCGCGGAAATAGTAGCGGCTGGAGGTACCGGGGGCGATGCCCGCCCCGGGCCGGCGGCCAAGTTAAAAAAATAAATAATCCCGTTCAGTCTCAATGGCAGGGTGCGGGCCGGCCCGGCGGCGATTGCGGCGGGCAGCAGGCCTCTTGGACAGGTTGAGAGATAAAAAAAAAATAATTCCCATGCAGTCTCATTGGCGGGGTGCGGGCCGGGGAATAGGCCTCTTGGCCGGGGTGAATATGTTGGAACGCGGCGCGCGTAAATAGAAGCGGCTCGAGGTACCGGGGGCGAAGCCCGCCCCGGCCCGGAGGCCGAGTTAAAAAAAATAATAATCCCCGTTCAGTCTCAATGGCGGGGTGCGGGCCGGCCCGGCGGCGAGTGCGGCGGGCAGCAGGCCTCTTGGACAGGTTGAGAGATAAAAAAATAATAATTCCGGTGCAGTCTCAATGGCGGGGTGCGGGCCGGGGAATAGGCCTCTTGGCCGGGGTGAATAGTGTTGGAACACGGCCCGCGGAAATAGTAGCGGCTGGAGGTACCGGGGGCGATGCCCGCCCCGGCCCGGCGGCCAAGTTAAAAAAATAAATAATCCCGTTCAGTCTCAATGGCAGGGTGCGGGCCGGCCCGGCGGCGATTGCGGCGGGCAGCAGGCCTCTTGGACAGGTTGAGAGATAAAAAAAAAATAATTCCCATGCAGTCTCATTGGCGGGGTGCGGGCCGGGGAACAGGCCTCTTGGCCGGGGTGAATATGTTGGAACGCGGCGCGCGTAAATAGAAGCGGCTGGAGGTACCGGGGGCGAAGCCCGCCCCGGCCCGGAGGCCGAGTTAAAAAAAATAATAATCCCCGTTCAGTCTCAATGGCGGGGTGCGGGCCGGCCCGGCGGCGAGTGCGGCGGGCAGCAGGCCTCTTGGACAGGTTGAGAGATAAAAAAATAATAATTCCGGTGCAGTCTCAATGGCGGGGTGCGGGCCGGGGAATAGGCCTCTTGGCCGGGGTGAATATGTTGGAACGCGGCGCGCGTAAATAGAAGCGGCTGGAGGTACCGGGGGCGAAGCCCGCCCCGGCCCGGAGGCCGAGTTAAAAAAAATAATAATCCCCGTTCAGTCTCAATGGCGGGGTGCGGGCCGGCCCGGCGGCGAGTGCGGTGGGCAGCAGGCCTCTTGGACAGGTTGAGAGATAAAAAAATAATAATTCCCGTTCAGTCTCAATGGCAGGGTGCGGGCCGGCCCGGCGGCAATTGCGGCGGGCAGCAGGCCTCTTGGACAGGTTGAGAGATAAAAAAATAATAATTCCCATGCAGTCTCAATGGCGGGGTGCGGGCCGGGGAATAGGCCTCTTGGCCGGGGTGAATATGTTGGAACGCGGCGCGCGTAAATAGAAGCGGCTGGAGGTACCGGGGGCGAAGCCCGCCCCGGCCCGGAGGCCGAGTTAAAAAAAATAATAATCCCCGTTCAGTCTCAATGGCGGGGTGCGGGCCGGCCCGGCGGCGAGTGCGGCGGGCAGCAGGCCTCTTGGACAGGTTGAGAGATAAAAAAATAATAATTCCCGTGCAGTCTCAATGGCGGGGTGCGGGCCGGCCCGGCGGCGATTGCGGCGGGCAGCAGGCCTCTTGGACAGGTTGAGAGATAAAAAAATAATAATTCCCATGCAGTCTCAATGGCGGGGTGCGGGCCGGGGAATAGGCCTCTTGGCCGGGGTGAATATGTTGGAACGCGGCGCGCGTAAATAGAAGCGGCTGGAGGTACCGGGGGCGAAGCCCGCCCCGGCCCGGAGGCCGAGTTAAAAAAAATAATAATCCCCGTTCAGTCTCAATGGCGGGGTGCGGGCCGGCCCGGCGGCGATTGCGGCGGGCAGCAGGCCTCTTGGACAGGTTGAGAGATAAAAAAATAATAATTCCCGTGCAGTCTCAATGGCGGGGTGCGGGCCGGGGAATAGGCCTCTTGGCCGGGGTGAATAGTGTTGGAACACGGCCCGCGGAAATAGTAGCGGCTGGAGGTACCGGGGGCGATGCCCGCCCCGGGCCGGCGGCCAAGTTAAAAAAATAAATAATCCCGTTCAGTCTCAATGGCAGGGTGCGGGCCGGCCCGGCGGCGATTGCGGCGGGCAGCAGGCCTCTTGGACAGGTTGAGAGATAAAAAAAAAATAATTCCCATGCAGTCTCATTGGCGGGGTGCGGGCCGGGGAATAGGCCTCTTGGCCGGGGTGAATATGTTGGAACGCGGCGCGCGTAAATAGAAGCGGCTCGAGGTACCGGGGGCGAAGCCCGCCCCGGCCCGGAGGCCGAGTTAAAAAAAATAATAATCCCCGTTCAGTCTCAATGGCGGGGTGCGGGCCGGCCCGGCGGCGAGTGCGGCGGGCAGCAGGCCTCTTGGACAGGTTGAGAGATAAAAAAATAATAATTCCGGTGCAGTCTCAATGGCGGGGTGCGGGCCGGGGAATAGGCCTCTTGGCCGGGGTGAATAGTGTTGGAACACGGCCCGCGGAAATAGTAGCGGCTGGAGGTACCGGGGGCGATGCCCGCCCCGGCCCGGCGGCCAAGTTAAAAAAATAATAATCCCCGTTCAGTCTCAATGGCGGGGTGCGGGCCGGCCCGGCGGCGATTGCGGCGGGCAGCAGGCCTCTTGGACAGGTTGAGAGATAAAAAAAAAATAATTCCCATGCAGTCTCATTGGCGGGGTGCGGGCCGGGGAACAGGCCTCTTGGCCGGGGTGAATATGTTGGAACGCGGCGCGCGTAAATAGAAGCGGCTGGAGGTACCGGGGGCGAAGCCCGCCCCGGCCCGGAGGCCGAGTTAAAAAAAATAATAATCCCCGTTCAGTCTCAATGGCGGGGTGCGGGCCGGCCCGGCGGCGAGTGCGGCGGGCAGCAGGCCTCTTGGAAAGGTTGAGAGATAAAAAAAAAATAATTCCGGGGCAGTCTCAATGGCGGGGTGCGGGCCGGGGAATAGGCCTCTTGGCCGGGGTGAATATGTTGGAACGCGGCGCGCGTAAATAGAAGCGGCTGGAGGTACCGGGGGCGAAGCCCGCCCCGGCCCGGAGGCCGAGTTAAAAAAAATAATAATCCCCGTTCAGTCTCAATGGCGGGGTGCGGGCCGGCCCGGCGGCGAGTGCGGTGGGCAGCAGGCCTCTTGGACAGGTTGAGAGATAAAAAAATAATAATTCCCGTTCAGTCTCAATGGCAGGGTGCGGGCCGGCCCGGCGGCAATTGCGGCGGGCAGCAGGCCTCTTGGACAGGTTGAGAGATAAAAAAATAATAATTCCCATGCAGTCTCAATGGCGGGGTGCGGGCCGGGGAATAGGCCTCTTGGCCGGGGTGAATATGTTGGAACGCGGCGCGCGTAAATAGAAGCGGCTGGAGGTACCGGGGGCGAAGCCCGCCCCGGCCCGGAGGCCGAGTTAAAAAAAATAATAATCCCCGTTCAGTCTCAATGGCGGGGTGCGGGCCGGCCCGGCGGCGAGTGCGGCGGGCAGCAGGCCTCTTGGACAGGTTGAGAGATAAAAAAATAATAATTCCCGTGCAGTCTCAATGGCGGGGTGCGGGCCGGGGAATAGGCCTCTTGGCCGGGGTGAATATGTTGGAACGCGGCGCGCGTAAATAGAAGCGGCTGGAGGTACCGGGGGCGAAGCCCGCCCCGGCCCGGAGGCCGAGTTAAAAAAAATAATAATCCCCGTTCAGTCTCAATGGCGGGGTGCGGGCCGGCCCGGCGGCGATTGCGGCGGGCAGCAGGCCTCTTGGACAGGTTGAGAGATAAAAAAATAATAATTCCCATGCAGTCTCAATGGCGGGGTGCGGGCCGGGGAATAGGCCTCTTGGCCGGGGTGAATATGTTGGAACGCGGCGCGCGTAAATAGAAGCGGCTGGAGGTACCGGGGGCGAAGCCCGCCCCGGCCCGGAGGCCGAGTTAAAAAAAATAATAATCCCCGTTCAGTCTCAATGGCGGGGTGCGGGCCGGCCCGGCGGCGATTGCGGCGGGCAGCAGGCCTCTTGGACAGGTTGAGAGATAAAAAAAAAATAATTCCCATGCAGTCTCAATGGCGGGGTGCGGGCCGGGGAATAGGCCTCTTGGCCGGGGTGAATATGTTGGAACGCGGCGCGCGTAAATAGAAGCGGCTGGAGGTACCGGGGGCGAAGCCCGCCCCGGCCCGGAGGCCGAGTTAAAAAAAATAATAATCCCCGTTCAGTCTCAATGGCGGGGTGCGGGCCGGCCCGGCGGCGAGTGCGGCGGGCAGCAGGCCTCTTGGACAGGTTGAGAGATAAAAAAATAATAATTCCCGTGCAGTCTCAATGGCGGGGTGCGGGCCGGGGAATAGGCCTCTTGGCCGGGGTGAATATGTTGGAACGCGGCGCGCGTAAATAGAAGCGGCTGGAGGTACCGGGGGCGAAGCCCGCCCCGGCCCGGAGGCCGAGTTAAAAAAAATAATAATCCCCGTTCAGTCTCAATGGCAGGGTGCGGGCCGGCCCGGCGGCGATTGCGGCGGGCAGCAGGCCTCTTGGACAGGTTGAGAGATAAAAAAATAATAATTCCCGTTCAGTCTCAATGGCAGGGTGCGGGCCGGCCCGGCGGCAATTGCGGCGGGCAGCAGGCCTCTTGGACAGGTTGAGAGATAAAAAAAAAATAATTCCCATGCAGTCTCATTGGCGGGGTGCGGGCCGGGGAATAGGCCTCTTGGCCGGGGTGAATAGTGTTGGAACACGGCCCGCGGAAATAGTAGCGGCTGGAGGTACCGGGGGCGATGCCCGCCCCGGCCCGGCGGCCAAGTTAAAAAAATAAATAATCCCCGTTCAGTCTCAATGGCAGGGTGCGGGCCGGCCCGGCGGCGATTGCGGCGGGCAGCAGGCCTCTTGGACAGGTTGAGAGATAAAAAAATAATAATTCCCATGCAGTCTCAATGGCGGGGTGCGGGCCGGGGAATAGGCCTCTTGGCCGGGGTGAATAGTGTTGGAACACGGCCCGCGGAAATAGTAGCGGCTGGAGGTACCGGGGGCGATGCCCGCCCCGGCCCGGCGGCCAAGTTAAAAAAATAAATAATCCCCGTTCAGTCTCAATGGCAGGGTGCGGGCCGGCCCGGCGGCGATTGCGGCGGGCAGCAGGCCTCTTGGACAGGTTGAGAGATATAAAAATAATAATTCCCGTGCAGTGTCAATGGCGGGGTGCGGGCCGGCCCGGCGGCGAGTGCGGCGGGCTGCAGGCCTCTTGGACAGGTTGAGAGATAAAAAAATAATAATTCCCGTGCAGTCTCAATGGCGGGGTGCGGGCCGGGGAATAGGCCTCTTGGCCGGGGTGAATATGTTGGAACGCGGCGAGCGTAAATAGAAGCGGCTGGAGGTACCGGGGGCGAAGCCCGCCCCGGCCCGGAGGCCGAATTAAAAAAAATAATAATCCCCGTTCAGTCTCAATGGCGGGGTGCGGGCCGGCCCGGCGGCGAGTGCGGCGGGCAGCAGGCCTCTTGGACAGGTTGAGAGATAAAAAAATAATAATTCCCGTGCAGTCTCAATGGCGGGGTGCGGGCCGGGGAATAGGCCTCTTGGCCGGGGTGAAGATGTTGGAACGCGGCGCGCGTAAATAGAAGCGGCTGGAGGTACCGGGGGCGAAGCCCGCCCCGGCCCGGAGGCCGAGTTAAAAAAAATAATAATCCCCGTTCAGTCTCAATGGCGGGGTGCGGGCCGGCCCGGCGGCGAGTGCGGCGGGCAGCAGGCCTCTTGGACAGGTTGAGAGATAAAAAAATAATAATTCCCGTGCAGTCTCAATGGCGGGGTGCGGGCCGCTGAATAGGCCTCTTGGCCGGGGTGAATAGTGTTGGAACACGGCCCGCGGAAATAGTAGCGGCTGGAGGTACCGGGGGCGATGCCCGCCCCGGCCTGGCGGCCAAGTTAAAAAAATAAATAATCCCAATCAGTCTCAATGGCAGGGTGCGGGCCGGCCCGGCGGCGATTGCGGCGGGCAGCAGGCCTCTTGGACAGGTTGAGAGATAAAAAAATAATAATTCCCATGCAGTCTCAATGGCGGGGTGCGGGCCGGGGAATAGGCCTCTTGGCCGGGGTGAATATGTTGGAACGCGGCGCGCGTAAATAGAAGCGGCTGGAGGTACCAGGGGCGAAGCCCGCCCCGGCTCGGAGGCCGAGTTAAAAAAAATAATAATCCCCGTTCAGTCTCAATGGCGGGGTGCGGGCCGGCCCGGCGGCGAGTGCGGCGGGCAGCAGGCCTCTTGGACAGGTTGAGAGATAAAAAAATAATAATTCCCGTGCAGTCTCAATGGCGGGGTGCGGGCCGGGGAATAGGCCTCTTGGCCGGGGTGAATATGTTGGAACGCGGCGCGCGTAAATAGAAGCGGCTGGAGGTACCGGGGGCGAAGCCCGCCCCGGCCCGGAGGCCGAGTTAAAAAAAATAATAATCCCCGTTCAGTCTCAATGGCGGGGTGCGGGCCGGCCCGGCGGCGAGTGCGGCGGGCAGCAGGCCTCTTGGACAGGTTGAGAGATAAAAAAAATAATAATTCCCGTGCAGTCTCAATGGCGGGGTGCGGGCCGGGGAATAGGCCTCTTGGCCGGGGTGAATAGTGTTGGAACACGGCCCGCGGAAATAGTAGCGGCTGGAGGTACCGGGGGCGATGCCCGCCCCGGCCCGGCGGCCAAGTTAAAAAAATAAATAATCCCCGTTCAGTCTCAATGGCAGGGTGCGGGCCGGCCCGGCGGCGATTGCGGCGGGCAGCAGGCCTCTTGGACAGGTTGAGAGATAAAAAAATAATAATTCCCGTGCAGTCTCAATGGCGGGGTGCGGGCCGGGGAATAGGCCTCTTGGCCGGGGTGAATAGTGTTGGAACACGGCCCGCGGAAATAGTAGCGGCTGGAGGTACCGGGGGCGATGCCCGCCCCGGGCCGGCGGCCAAGTTAAAAAAATAAATAATCCCCGTTCAGTCTCAATGGCAGGGTGCGGGCCGGCCCGGCGGCGAGTGCGGCGGGCAGCAGGCCTCTTGGACAGGTTGAGAGATAAAAAAATAATAATTCCCGTTCAGTCTCAATGGCAGGGTGCGGGCCGGCCCGGCGGCGATTGCGGCGGGCAGCAGGCCTCTTGGACAGGTTGAGAGATAAAAAAATAATAATTCCCATGCAGTCTCAATGGCGGGGTGCGGGCCGGGGAATAGGCCTCTTGGCCGGGGTGAATATGTTGGAACGCGGCGCGCGTAAATAGAAGCGGCTGGAGGTACCGGGGGCGAAGCCCGCCCCGGCCCGGAGGCCGAGTTAAAAAAAATAATAATCCCCGTTCAGTCTCAATGGCGGGGTGCGGGCCGGCCCGGCGGCGAGTGCGGCGGGCAGCAGGCCTCTTGGACAGGTTGAGAGATAAAAAAAATAATAATTCCCGTGCAGTCTCAATGGCGGGGTGCGGGCCGGGGAATAGGCCTCTTGGCCGGGGTGAATATGTTGGAACGCGGCGCGCGTAAATAGAAGCGGCTGGAGGTACCGGGGGCGAAGCCCGCCCCGGCCCGGAGGCCGAGTTAAAAAAAATAATAATCCCCGTTCAGTCTCAATGGCGGGGTGCGGGCCGGCCCGGCGGCGAGTGCGGCGGGCAGCAGGCCTCTTGGACAGGTTGAGAGATAAAAAAATAATAATTCCCGTGCAGTCTCAATGGCGGGGTGCGGGCCGGGGAATAGGCCTCTTGGCCGGGGTGAATAGTGTTGGAACACGGCCCGCGGAAATAGTAGCGGCTGGAGGTACCGGGGGCGATGCCCGCCCCGGCCCGGCGGCCAAGTTAAAAAAATAAATAATCCCGTTCAGTCTCAATGGCAGGGTGCGGGCCGGCCCGGCGGCGATTGCGGCGGGCAGCAGGCCTCTTGGACAGGTTGAGAGATAAAAAAATAATAATTCCCATGCAGTCTCAATGGCGGGGTGCGGGCCGGGGAATAGGCCTCTTGGCCGGGGTGAATAGTGTTGGAACACGGCCCGCGGAAATAGTAACGGCTGGAGGTACCGGGGGCGATGCCCGCCCCGGCCCGGCGGCCAAGTTAAAAAAATAAATAATCCCCGTTCAGTCTCAATGGCAGGGTGCGGGCCGGCCCGGCGGCGATTGCGGCGGGCAGCAGGCCTCTTGGACAGGTTGAGAGATATAAAAATAATAATTCCCGTGCAGTCTCAATGGCGGGGTGCGGGCCGGCCCGGCGGACGAGTGTGGCCGGGGAAGAGGCCTCTTGGCCGGGGTGAATATGTTGGAACGCGGCGCGCGTAAATAGAAGCGGCTGGAGGTACCGGGGGCGAAGCCCGCCCCGGCCCGGAGGCCGAGTTAAAAAAAATAATAATCCCCGTTCAGTCTCAATGGCGGGGTGCGGGCCGGCCCGGCGGCGAGTGCGGCGGGCTGCAGGCCTCTTGGACAGGTTGAGAGATAAAAAAATAATAATTCCCGTGCAGTCTCAATGGCGGGGTGCGGGCCGGCTCGGCGGACGAGTGTGGCCGGGGAAGAGGCCTCTCTGCCGGGGTGAATATGTTGGAACGCGGCGCGCGTAAATAGAAGCGGCTGGAGGTACCGGGGGCGAAGCCCGCCCCGGCCCGGAGGCCGAGTTAAAAAAAATAATAATCCCCGTTCAGTCTCAATGGCGGGGTGCGGGCCGGCCCGGCGGCGAGTGCGGCGGGCAGCAGGCCTCTTGGACAGGTTGAGAGATAAAAAAATAATAATTCCCGTGCAGTCTCAATGGCGGGGTGCGGGCCGGGGAATAGGCCTCTTGGCCGGGGTGAATAGTGTTGGAACACGGCCCGCGGAAATAGTAGCGGCTGGAGGTACCGGGGGCGATGCCCGCCCCGGCCCGGCGGCCAAGTTAAAAAAATAAATAATCCCCGTTCAGTCTCAATGGCAGGGTGCGGGCCGGCCCGGCGGCGATTGCGGCGGGCAGCAGGCCTCTTGGACAGGTTGAGAGATAAAAAAATAATAATTCCCGTTCAGTCTCAATGGCAGGGTGCGGGCCGGCCCGGCGGCAATTGCGGCGGGCAGCAGGCCTCTTGGACAGGTTGAGAGATAAAAAAATAATAATTCCCATGCAGTCTCAATGGCGGGGTGCGGGCCGGGGAATAGGCCTCTTGGCCGGGGTGAATATGTTGGAACGCGGCGCGCGTAAATAGAAGCGGCTGGAGGTACCGGGGGCGAAGCCCGCCCCGGCCCGGAGGCCGAGTTAAAAAAAATAATAATCCCCGTTCAGTCTCAATGGCGGGGTGCGGGCCGGCCCGGCGGCGAGTGCGGCAGGCAGCAGGCCTCTTGGACAGGTTGAGAGATAAAAAAATAATAATTCCCGTGCAGTCTCAATGGCGGGGTGCGGGCCGGGGAATAGGCCTCTTGGCCGGGGTGAATATGTTGGAACGCGGCGCGCGTAAATAGAAGCGGGTGGAGGTACCGGGGGCGAAGCCCGCCCCGGCCCGGAGGCCGAGTTAAAAAAAATAATAATCCCCGTTCAGTCTCAATGGCGGGGTGCGGGCCGGCCCGGCGGCGAGTGCGGCGGGCAGCAGGCCTCTTGGACAGGTTGAGAGATAAAAAAATAATAATTCCCGTGCAGTCTCAATGGCGGGGTGCGGGCCGGGGAATAGGCCTCTTGGCCGGGGTGAATAGTGTTGGAACACCGCCCGCGGAAATAGTAGCGGCTGGAGGTACCGGGGGCGATGCCCGCCCCGGCCCGGCGGCCAAGTTAAAAAAATAAATAATCCCGTTCAGTCTCAATGGCAGGGTGCGGGCCGGCCCGGCGGCGATTGCGGCGGGCAGCAGGCCTCTTGGACAGGTTGAGAGATAAAAAATAATAATTCCCATGCAGTCTCAATGGCGGGGTGCGGGCCGGGGAATAGGCCTCTTGGCCGGGGTGAATATGTTGGAACGCGGCGCGCGTAAATAGAAGCGGCTGGAGGTACCGGGGGCGAAGCCCGCCCCGGCCCGGAGGCCGAGTTAAAAAAAAAAAAAATCCCCGTTCAGTCTCAATGGCGGGGTGCGGGCCGGCCCGGCGGCGAGTGCGGCGGGCAGCAGGCCTCTTGGACAGGTTGAGAGATAAAAAAATTATAATTCCCGTGCAGTCTCAATGGCGGGGTGCGGGCCGGGGAATAGGCCTCTTGGCCGGGGTGAATATGTTGGAACGCGGCGCGCGTAAATAGAAGCGGCTGGAGGTACCGGGGGCGAAGCCCGCCCCGGCCCGGAGGCCGAGTTAAAAAAAATAATAATCCCCGTTCAGTCTCAATGGCGGGGTGCGGGCCGGCCCGGCGGCGATTGCGGCGGGCAGCAGGCCTCTTGGACAGGTTGAGAGATAAAAAAATAATAATTCCCGTGCAGTCTCAATGGCGGGGTGCGGGCCGGGGAATAGGCCTCTTGGCCGGGGTGAATAGTGTTGGAACACGGCCCGCGGAAATAGTAGCGGCTGGAGGTACCGGGGGCGATGCCCGCCCCGGCCCGGCGGCCAAGTTAAAAAAATAAATAATCCCGTTCAGTCTCAATGGCAGGGTGCGGGCCGGCCCGGCGGCGATTGCGGCGGGCAGCAGGCCTCTTGGACAGGTTGAGAGATAAAAAAAAAATAATTCCCATGCAGTCTCAATGGCGGGGTGCGGGCCGGGGAATAGGCCTCTTGGCCGGGGTGAATATGTTGGAACGCGGCGCGCGTAAATAGAAGCGGCTGGAGGTACCGGGGGCGAAGCCCGCCCCGGCCCGGAGGCCGAGTTAAAAAAAATAATAATCCCCGTTCAGTCTCAATGGCGGGGTGCGGGCCGGCCCGGCGGCGAGTGCGGCGGGCAGCAGGCCTCTTGGACAGGTTGAGAGATAAAAAAATAATAATTCCCGTGCAGTCTCAATGGCGGGGTGCGGGCCGGGGAATAGGCCTCTTGGCCGGGGTGAATATGTTGGAACGCGGCGCGCGTAAATAGAAGCGGCTGGAGGTACCGGGGGCGAAGCCCGCCCCGGCCCGGAGGCCGAGTTAAAAAAAATAATAATCCCCGTTCAGTCTCAATGGCAGGGTGCGGGCCGGCCCGGCGGCGATTGCGGCGGGCAGCAGGCCTCTTGGACAGGTTGAGAGATAAAAAAATAATAATTCCCGTTCAGTCTCAATGGCAGGGTGCGGGCCGGCCCGGCGGCAATTGCGGCGGGCAGCAGGCCTCTTGGACAGGTTGAGAGATAAAAAAATAATAATTCCCATGCAGTCTCAATGGCGGGGTGCGGGCCGGGGAATAGGCCTCTTGGCCGGGGTGAATATGTTGGAACGCGGCGCGCGTAAATAGAAGCGGCTGGAGGTACCGGGGGCGAAGCCCGCCCCGGCCCGGAGGCCGAGTTAAAAAAAATAATAATCCCCGTTCAGTCTCAATGGCGGGGTGCGGGCCGGCCCGGCGGCGAGTGCGGCGGGCAGCAGGCCTCTTGGACAGGTTGAGAGATAAAAAAATAATAATTCCCGTGCAGTCTCAATGGCGGGGTGCGGGCCGGGGAATAGGCCTCTTGGCCGGGGTGAATATGTTGGAACGCGGCGCGCGTAAATAGAAGCGGCTGGAGGTACCGGGGGCGAAGCCCGCCCCGGCCCGGAGGCCGAGTTAAAAAAAATAATAATCCCCGTTCAGTCTCAATGGCGGGGTGCGGGCCGGCCCGGCGGCGATTGCGGCGGGCAGCAGGCCTCTTGGACAGGTTGAGAGATAAAAAAATAATAATTCCCGTGCAGTCTCAATGGCGGGGTGCGGGCCGGGGAATAGGCCTCTTGGCCGGGGTGAATAGTGTTGGAACACGGCCCGCGGAAATAGTAGCGGCTGGAGGTACCGGGGGCGATGCCCGCCCCGGCCCGGCGGCCGAGTTAAAAAAATAAATAATCCCGTTCAGTCTCAATGGCAGGGTGCGGGCCGGCCCGGCGGCGATTGCGGCGGGCAGCAGGCCTCTTGGACAGGTTGAGAGATAAAAAAAAAAATAATTCCCATGCAGTCTCATTGGCGGGGTGCGGGCCGGGGAACAGGCCTCTTGGCCGGGGTGAATATGTTGGAACGCGGCGCGCGTAAATAGAAGCGGCTGGAGGTACCGGGGGCGAAGCCCGCCCCGGCCCGGAGGCCGAGTTAAAAAAAATAATAATCCCCGTTCAGTCTCAATGGCGGGGTGCGGGCCGGCCCGGCGGCGAGTGCGGCGGGCAGCAGGCCTCTTGGACAGGTTGAGAGATAAAAAAATAATAATTCCCGTGCAGTCTCAATGGCGGGGTGCGGGCCGGGGAATAGGCCTCTTGGCCGGGGTGAATATGTTGGAACGCGGCGCGCGTAAATAGAAGCGGCTGGAGGTACCGGGGGCGAAGCCCGCCCCGGCCCGGAGGCCGAGTTAAAAAAAATAATAATCCCCGTTCAGTCTCAATGGCGGGGTGCGGGCCGGCCCGGCGGCGAGTGCGGTGGGCAGCAGGCCTCTTGGACAGGTTGAGAGATAAAAAAATAATAATTCCCGTGCAGTCTCAATGGCGGGGTGCGGGCCGGGGAATAGGCCTCTTGGCCGGGGTGAATAGTGTTGGAACACGGCCCGCGGAAATAGTAGCGGCTGGAGGTACCGGGGGCGATGCCCGCCCCGGCCCGGCGGCCAAGTTAAAAAAATAAATAATCCCGTTCAGTCTCAATGGCAGGGTGCGGGACGGCCCGGCGGCGATTGCGGCGGGCAGCAGGCCTCTTGGACAGGTTGAGAGATAAAAAAATAATAATTCCCGTTCAGTCTCAATGGCAGGGTGCGGGCCGGCCCGGCGGCAATTGCGGCGGGCAGCAGGCCTCTTGGACAGGTTGAGAGATAAAAAAATAATAATTCCCATGCAGTCTCAATGGCGGGGTGCGGGCCGGGGAATAGGCCTCTTGGCCGGGGTGAATATGTTGGAACGCGGCGCGCGTAAATAGAAGCGGCTGGAGGTACCGGGGGCGAAGCCCGCCCCGGCCCGGAGGCCGAGTTAAAAAAAATAATAATCCCCGTTCAGTCTCAATGGCGGGGTGCGGGCCGGCCCGGCGGCGAGTGCGGCGGGCAGCAGGCCTCTTGGACAGGTTGAGAGATAAAAAAATAATAATTCCCGTGCAGTCTCAATGGCGGGGTGCGGGCCGGGGAATAGGCCTCTTGGCCGGGGTGAATATGTTGGAACGCGGCGCGCGTAAATAGAAGCGGCTGGAGGTACCGGGGGCGAAGCCCGCCCCGGCCCGGAGGCCGAGTTAAAAAAAATAATAATCCCCGTTCAGTCTCAATGGCGGGGTGCGGGCCGGCCCGGCGGCGATTGCGGCGGGCAGCAGGCCTCTTGGACAGGTTGAGAGATAAAAAAATAATAATTCCCGTGCAGTCTCAATGGCGGGGTGCGGGCCGGGGAATAGGCCTCTTGGCCGGGGTGAATAGTGTTGGAACACGGCCCGCGGAAATAGTAGCGGCTGGAGGTACCGGGGGCGATGCCCGCCCCGGCCCGGCGGCCAAGTTAAAAAAATAAATAATCCCCGTTCAGTCTCAATGGCAGGGTGCGGGCCGGCCCGGCGGCGATTGCGGCGGGCAGCAGGCCTCTTGGACAGGTTGAGAGATAAAAAAAAAATAATTCCCATGCAGTCTCATTGGCGGGGTGCGGGCCGGGGAATAGGCCTCTTGGCCGGGGTGAATATGTTGGAACGCGGCGCGCGTAAATAGAAGCGGCTCGAGGTACCGGGGGCGAAGCCCGCCCCGGCCCGGAGGCCGAGTTAAAAAAAATAATAATCCCCGTTCAGTCTCAATGGCGGGGTGCGGGCCGGCCCGGCGGCGAGTGCGGCGGGCAGCAGGCCTCTTGGACAGGTTGAGAGATAAAAAAATAATAATTCCGGTGCAGTCTCAATGGCGGGGTGCGGGCCGGGGAATAGGCCTCTTGGCCGGGGTGAATATGTTGGAACGCGGCGCGCGTAAATAGAAGCGGCTGGAGGTACCGGGGGCGAAGCCCGCCCCGGCCCGGAGGCCGAGTTAAAAAAAATAATAATCCCCGTTCAGTCTCAATAGCGGGGTGCGGGCCGGCCCGGCGGCGAGTGCGGCGGGCAGCAGGCCTCTCGGACAGGTTGAGAGATAAAAAAATAATAATTCCCGTGCAGTCTCAATGGCGGGGTGCGGGCCGGGGAATAGGCCTCTTGGCCGGGGTGAATATGTTGGAACGCGGCGCGCGTAAATAGAAGCGGCTGGAGGTACCGGGGGCGAAGCCCGCCCCGGCCCGGAGGCCGAGTTAAAAAAAATAATAATCCCCGTTCAGTCTCAATGGCGGGGTGCGGGCCGGCCCGGCGGCGAGTGCGGCGGGCAGCAGGCCTCTTGGACAGGTTGAGAGATAAAAAAATAATAATTCCCGTGCAGTCTCAATGGCGGGGTGCGGGCCGGGGAATAGGCCTCTTGGCCGGGGTGAATATGTTGGAACGCGGCGCGCGTAAATAGAAGCGGCTGGAGGTACCGGGGGCGAAGCCCGCCCCGGCCCGGAGGCCGAGTTAAAAAAAAGAATAATCCCCGTTCAGTCTCAATGGCGGGGTGCGGGCCGGCCCGGCGGCGATTGCGGCGGGCAGCAGGCCTCTTGGACAGGTTGTGAGATAAAAAAATAATAATTCCCGTGCAGTCTCAATGGCGGGGTGCGGGCCGGGGAATAGGCCTCTTGGCCGGGGTGAATAGTGTTGGAACACGGCCCGCGGAAATAGTAGCGGCTGGAGGTACCGGGGGCGATGCCCGCCCCGGCCCGGCGGCCAAGTTAAAAAAATAAATAATCCCCGTTCAGTCTCAATGGCAGGGTGCGGGCCGGCCCAGCGGCGATTGCGGCGGGCAGCAGGCCTCTTGGACAGGTTGAGAGATAAAAAAATAATAATTCCCGTTCAGTCTCAATGGCAGGGTGCGGGCCGGCCCGGCGGCAATTGCGGCGGGCAGCAGGCCTCTTGGACAGGTTGAGAGATAAAAAAATAATAATTCCCATGCAGTCTCAATGGCGGGGTGCGGGCCGGGGAATAGGCCTCTTGGCCGGGGTGAATATGTTGGAACGCGGCGCGCGTAAATAGAAGCGGCTGGAGGTACCGGGGGCGAAGCCCGCCCCGGCCCGGAGGCCGAGTTAAAAAAAATAATAATCCCCGTTCAGTCTCAATGGCGGGGTGCGGGCCGGCCCGGCGGCGAGTGCGGCGGGCAGCAGGCCTCTTGGACAGGTTGAGAGATAAAAAAATAATAATTCCCGTGCAGTCTCAATGGCGGGGTGCGGGCCGGGGAATAGGCCTCTTGGCCGGGGTGAATATGTTGGAACGCGGCGCGCGTAAATAGAAGCGGCTGGAGGTACCGGGGGCGAAGCCCGCCCCGGCCCGGAGGCCGAGTTAAAAAAAATAATAATCCCCGTTCAGTCTCAATGGCGGGGTGCGGGCCGGCCCGGCGGCGAGTGCGGCGGGCAGCAGGCCTCTTGGACAGGTTGAGAGATAAAAAAATAATAATTCCCGTGCAGTCTCAATGGCGGGGTGCGGGCCGGGGAATAGGCCTCTTGGCCGGGGTGAATATGTTGGAACGCGGCGCGCGTAAATAGAAGCGGCTGGAGGTACCGGGGGCGAAGCCCGCCCCGGCCCGGAGGCCGAGTTAAAAAAAATAATAATCCCCGTTCAGTCTCAATGGCGGGGTGCGGGCCGGCCCGGCGGCGATTGCGGCGGGCAGCAGGCCTCTTGGACAGGTTGAGAGATAAAAAAATAATAATTCCCATGCAGTCTCATTGGCGGGGTGCGGGCCGGGGAATAGGCCTCTTGGCCGGGGTGAATATGTTGGAACGCGGCGCGCGTAAATAGAAGCGGCTCGAGGTACCGGGGGCGAAGCCCGCCCCGGCCCGGAGGCCGAGTTAAAAAAAATAATAATCCCCGTTCAGTCTCAATGGCGGGGTGCGGGCCGGCCCGGCGGCGAGTGCGGCGGGCAGCAGGCCTCTTGGACAGGTTGAGAGATAAAAAAATAATAATTCCCGTTCAGTCTCAATGGCAGGGTGCGGGCCGGCCCGGCGGCGATTGCGGCGGGCAGCAGGCCTCTTGGACAGGTTGAGAGATAAAAAAATAATAATTCCCATGCAGTCTCAATGGCGGGGTGCGGGCCGGGGAATAGGCCTCTTGGCCGGGGTGAATATGTTGGAACGCGGCGCGCGTAAATAGAAGCGGCTGGAGGTACCGGGGGCGAAGCCCGCCCCGGCCCGGAGGCCTAGTTAAAAAAAATAATAATCCCCGTTCAGTCTCAATGGCGGGGTGCGGGCCGGCCCGGCGGCGAGTGCGGCGGGCAGCAGGCCTCTTGGACAGGTTGAGAGATAAAAAAATAATAATTCCCGTGCAGTCTCAATGGCGGGGTGCGGGCCGGGGAATAGGCCTCTTGGCCGGGGTGAATATGTTGGAACGCGGCGCGCGTAAATAGAAGCGGCTGGAGGTACCGGGGGCGAAGCCCGCCCGGGCCCGGAGGCCGAGTTAAAAAAAATAATAATCCCCGTTCAGTCTCAATGGCGGGGTGCGGGCCGGCCCGGCGGCGAGTGCGGCGGGCAGCAGGCCTCTTGGACAGGTTGAGAGATAAAAAAATAATAATTCCCGTGCAGTCTCAATGGCGGGGTGCGGGCCGGGGAATAGGCCTCTTGGCCGGGGTGAATAGTGTTGGAACACGGCCCGCGGAAATAGTAGCGGCTGGAGGTACCGGGGGCGATGCCCGCCCCGGCCCGGCGGCCAAGTTAAAAAAATAAATAATCCCGTTCAGTCTCAATGGCAGGGTGCGGGCCGGCCCGGCGGCGATTGCGGCGGGCATCAGGCCTCTTGGACAGGTTGAGAGATAAAAAAATAATAATTCCCATGCAGTCTCAATGGCGGGGTGCGGGCCGGGGAATAGGCCTCTTGGCCGGGGTGAATAGTGTTGGAACACGGCCCGCGGAAATAGTAACGGCTGGAGGTACCGGGGGCGATGCCCGCCCCGGCCCGGCGGCCAAGTTAAAAAAATAAATAATCCCCGTTCAGTCTCAATGGCAGGGTGCGGGCCGGCCCGGCGGCGATTGCGGCGGGCAGCAGGCCTCTTGGACAGGTTGAGAGATATAAAAATAATAATTCCCGTGCAGTCTCAATGGCGGGGTGCGGGCCGGCCCGGCGGACGAGTGTGGCCGGGGAAGAGGCCTCTTGGCCGGGGTGAATATGTTGGAACGCGGCGCGCGTAAATAGAAGCGGCTGGAGGTACCGGGGGCGAAGCCCGCCCCGGCCCGGAGGCCGAGTTAAAAAAAATAATAATCCCCGTTCAGTCTCAATGGCGGGGTGCGGGCCGGCCCGGCGGCGAGTGCGGCGGGCTGCAGGCCTCTTGGACAGGTTGAGAGATAAAAAAATAATAATTCCCGTGCAGTCTCAATGGCGGGGTGCGGGCCGGCCCGGCGGACGAGTGTGGCCGGGGAAGAGGCCTCTTGGCCGGGGTGAATATGTTGGAACGCGGCGCGCGTAAATAGAAGCGGCTGGAGGTACCGGGGGCGAAGCCCGCCCCGGCCCGGAGGCCGAGTTAAAAAAAATAATAATCCCCGTTCAGTCTCAATGGCGGGGTGCGGGCCGGCCCGGCGGCGAGTGCGGCGGGCAGCAGGCCTCTTGGACAGGTTGAGAGATAAAAAAATAATAATTCCCGTGCAGTCTCAATGGCGGGGTGCGGGCCGGGGAATAGGCCTCTTGGCCGGGGTGAATAGTGTTGGAACACGGCCCGCGGAAATAGTAGCGGCTGGAGGTACCGGGGGCGATGCCCGCCCCGGCCCGGCGGCCAAGTTAAAAAAATAAATAATCCCCGTTCAGTCTCAATGGCAGGGTGCGGGCCGGCCCGGCGGCGATTGCGGCGGGCAGCAGGCCTCTTGGACAGGTTGAGAGATAAAAAAATAATAATTCCCATGCAGTCTCAATGGCGGGGTGCGGGCCGGGGAATAGGCCTCTTGGCCGGGGTGAATAGTGTTGGAACACGGCCCGCGGAAATAGTAGCGGCTGGAGGTACCGGGGGCGATGCCCGCCCCGGCCCGGAGGCCGAGTTAAAAAAAATAATAATCCCCGTTCAGTCTCAATGGCGGGGTGCGGGCCGGCCCGGCGGCGAGTGCGGCGGGCAGCAGGCCTCTTGGACAGGTTGAGAGATAAAAAAATAATAATTCCCGTTCAGTCTCAATGGCAGGGTGCGGGCCGGCCCGGCGGCGATTGCGGCGGGCAGCAGGCCTCTTGGACAGGTTGAGAGATAAAAAAATAATAATTCCCATGCAGTCTCAATGGCGGGGTGCGGGCCGGGGATAGGCCTCTTGGCCGGGGTGAATATGTTGGAACGCGGCGCGCGTAAATAGAAGCGGCTGGAGGTACCGGGGGCGAAGCCCGCCCCGGCCCGGAGGCCGAGTTAAAAAAAATAATAATCCCCGTTCAGTCTCAATGGCGGGGTGCGGGCCGGCCCGGCGGCGAGTGCGGCGGGCAGCAGGCCTCTTGGACAGGTTGAGAGATAAAAAAATAATAATTCCCGTGCAGTCTCAATGGCGGGGTGCGGGCCGGGGAATAGGCCTCTTGGCCGGGGTGAATATGTTGGAACGCGGCGCGCGTAAATAGAAGCGGCTGGAGGTACCGGGGGCGAAGCCCGCCCCGGCCCGGAGGCCGAGTTAAAAAAAAAAATAATCCCCGTTCAGTCTCAATGGCGGGGTGCGGGCCGGCCCGGCGGCGAGTGCGGCGGGCAGCAGGCCTCTTGGACAGGTTGAGAGATAAAAAAATAATAATTCCCGTGCAGTCTCAATGGCGGGGTGCGGGCCGGGGAATAGGCCTCTTGGCCGGGGTGAATAGTGTTGGAACACGGCCCGCGGAAATAGTAACGGCTGGAGGTACCGGGGGCGATGCCCGCCCCGGCCCGGCGGCCAAGTTAAAAAAATAAATAATCCCCGTTCAGTCTCAATGGCAGGGTGCGGGCCGGCCCGGCGGCGATTGCGGCGGGCAGCAGGCCTCTTGGACAGGTTGAGAGATATAAAAATAATAATTCCCGTGCAGTGTCAATGGCGGGGTGCGGGCCGGCCCGGCGGCGAGTGCGGCGGGCTGCAGGCCTCTTGGACAGGTTGAGAGATAAAAAAATAATAATTCCCGTGCAGTCTCAATGGCGGGGTGCGGGCCGGGGAATAGGCCTCTTGGCCGGGGTGAATATGTTGGAACGCGGCGAGCGTAAATAGAAGCGGCTGGAGGTACCGGGGGCGAAGCCCGCCCCGGCCCGGAGGCCGAATTAAAAAAAATAATAATCCCCGTTCAGTCTCAATGGCGGGGTGCGGGCCGGCCCGGCGGCGAGTGCGGCGGGCAGCAGGCCTCTTGGACAGGTTGAGAGATAAAAAAATAATAATTCCCGTGCAGTCTCAATGGCGGGGTGCGGGCCGGGGAATAGGCCTCTTGGCCGGGGTGAAGATGTTGGAACGCGGCGCGCGTAAATAGAAGCGGCTGGAGGTACCGGGGGCGAAGCCCGCCCCGGCCCGGAGGCCGAGTTAAAAAAAATAATAATCCCCGTTCAGTCTCAATGGCGGGGTGCGGGCCGGCCCGGCGGCGAGTGCGGCGGGCAGCAGGCCTCTTGGACAGGTTGAGAGATAAAAAAATAATAATTCCCGTGCAGTCTCAATGGCGGGGTGCGGGCCGCTGAATAGGCCTCTTGGCCGGGGTGAATAGTGTTGGAACACGGCCCGCGGAAATAGTAGCGGCTGGAGGTACCGGGGGCGATGCCCGCCCCGGCCCGGCGGCCAAGTTAAAAAAATAAATAATCCCAATCAGTCTCAATGGCAGGGTGCGGGCCGGCCCGGCGGCGATTGCGGCGGGCAGCAGGCCTCTTGGACAGGTTGAGAGATAAAAAAATAATAATTCCCATGCAGTCTCAATGGCGGGGTGCGGGCCGGGGAATAGGCCTCTTGGCCGGGGTGAATATGTTGGAACGCGGCGCGCGTAAATAGAAGCGGCTGGAGGTACCGGGGGCGAAGCCCGCCCCGGCTCGGAGGCCGAGTTAAAAAAAATAATAATCCCCGTTCAGTCTCAATGGCGGGGTGCGGGCCGGCCCGGCGGCGAGTGCGGCGGGCAGCAGGCCTCTTGGACAGGTTGAGAGATAAAAAAATAATAATTCCCGTGCAGTCTCAATGGCGGGGTGCGGGCCGGGGAATAGGCCTCTTGGCCGGGGTGAATATGTTGGAACGCGGCGCGCGTAAATAGAAGCGGCTGGAGGTACCGGGGGCGAAGCCCGCCCCGGCCCGGAGGCCGAGTTAAAAAAAATAATAATCCCCGTTCAGTCT
The DNA here is from genome assembly GCF_025434085.1 of Hippocampus zosterae. Lineage (NCBI taxonomy): Eukaryota > Metazoa > Chordata > Actinopteri > Syngnathiformes > Syngnathidae > Hippocampus > Hippocampus zosterae. The sequence continues at coordinate 125,147 of NW_026262948.1, forward strand.
CAATGGCGGGGTGCGGGCCGGCCCGGCGGCGAGTGCGGCGGGCAGCAGGCCTCTTGGACAGGTTGAGAGATAAAAAAAATAATAATTCCCGTGCAGTCTCAATGGCGGGGTGCGGGCCGGGGAATAGGCCTCTTGGCCGGGGTGAATAGTGTTGGAACACGGCCCGCGGAAATAGTAGCGGCTGGAGGTACCGGGGGCGATGCCCGCCCCGGCCCGGCGGCCAAGTTAAAAAAATAAATAATCCCCGTTCAGTCTCAATGGCAGGGTGCGGGCCGGCCCGGCGGCGATTGCGGCGGGCAGCAGGCCTCTTGGACAGGTTGAGAGATAAAAAAATAATAATTCCCGTGCAGTCTCAATGGCGGGGTGCGGGCCGGGGAATAGGCCTCTTGGCCGGGGTGAATAGTGTTGGAACACGGCCCGCGGAAATAGTAGCGGCTGGAGGTACCGGGGGCGATGCCCGCCCCGGGCCGGCGGCCAAGTTAAAAAAATAAATAATCCCCGTTCAGTCTCAATGGCAGGGTGCGGGCCGGCCCGGCGGCGAGTGCGGCGGGCAGCAGGCCTCTTGGACAGGTTGAGAGATAAAAAAATAATAATTCCCGTTCAGTCTCAATGGCAGGGTGCGGGCCGGCCCGGCGGCGATTGCGGCGGGCAGCAGGCCTCTTGGACAGGTTGAGAGATAAAAAAATAATAATTCCCATGCAGTCTCAATGGCGGGGTGCGGGCCGGGGAATAGGCCTCTTGGCCGGGGTGAATATGTTGGAACGCGGCGCGCGTAAATAGAAGCGGCTGGAGGTACCGGGGGCGAAGCCCGCCCCGGGCCCGGAGGCCGAGTTAAAAAAAATAATAATCCCCGTTCAGTCTCAATGGCGGGGTGCGGGCCGGCCCGGCGGCGAGTGCGGCGGGCAGCAGGCCTCTTGGACAGGTTGAGAGATAAAAAAAATAATAATTCCCGTGCAGTCTCAATGGCGGGGTGCGGGCCGGGGAATAGGCCTCTTGGCCGGGGTGAATATGTTGGAACGCGGCGCGCGTAAATAGAAGCGGCTGGAGGTACCGGGGGCGAAGCCCGCCCCGGCCCGGAGGCCGAGTTAAAAAAAATAATAATCCCCGTTCAGTCTCAATGGCGGGGTGCGGGCCGGCCCGGCGGCGAGTGCGGCGGGCAGCAGGCCTCTTGGACAGGTTGAGAGATAAAAAAATAATAATTCCCGTGCAGTCTCAATGGCGGGGTGCGGGCCGGGGAATAGGCCTCTTGGCCGGGGTGAATAGTGTTGGAACACGGCCCGCGGAAATAGTAGCGGCTGGAGGTACCGGGGGCGATGCCCGCCCCGGCCCGGCGGCCAAGTTAAAAAAATAAATAATCCCGTTCAGTCTCAATGGCAGGGTGCGGGCCGGCCCGGCGGCGATTGCGGCGGGCAGCAGGCCTCTTGGACAGGTTGAGAGATAAAAAAATAATAATTCCCATGCAGTCTCAATGGCGGGGTGCGGGCCGGGGAATAGGCCTCTTGGCCGGGGTGAATAGTGTTGGAACACGGCCCGCGGAAATAGTAACGGCTGGAGGTACCGGGGGCGATGCCCGCCCCGGCCCGGCGGCCAAGTTAAAAAAATAAATAATCCCCGTTCAGTCTCAATGGCAGGGTGCGGGCCGGCCCGGCGGCGATTGCGGCGGGCAGCAGGCCTCTTGGACAGGTTGAGAGATATAAAAATAATAATTCCCGTGCAGTCTCAATGGCGGGGTGCGGGCCGGCCCGGCGGACGAGTGTGGCCGGGGAAGAGGCCTCTTGGCCGGGGTGAATATGTTGGAACGCGGCGCGCGTAAATAGAAGCGGCTGGAGGTACCGGGGGCGAAGCCCGCCCCGGCCCGGAGGCCGAGTTAAAAAAAATAATAATCCCCGTTCAGTCTCAATGGCGGGGTGCGGGCCGGCCCGGCGGCGAGTGCGGCGGGCTGCAGGCCTCTTGGACAGGTTGAGAGATAAAAAAATAATAATTCCCGTGCAGTCTCAATGGCGGGGTGCGGGCCGGCTCGGCGGACGAGTGTGGCCGGGGAAGAGGCCTCTCTGCCGGGGTGAATATGTTGGAACGCGGCGCGCGTAAATAGAAGCGGCTGGAGGTACCGGGGGCGAAGCCCGCCCCGGCCCGGAGGCCGAGTTAAAAAAAATAATAATCCCCGTTCAGTCTCAATGGCGGGGTGCGGGCCGGCCCGGCGGCGAGTGCGGCGGGCAGCAGGCCTCTTGGACAGGTTGAGAGATAAAAAAATAATAATTCCCGTGCAGTCTCAATGGCGGGGTGCGGGCCGGGGAATAGGCCTCTTGGCCGGGGTGAATAGTGTTGGAACACGGCCCGCGGAAATAGTAGCGGCTGGAGGTACCGGGGGCGATGCCCGCCCCGGCCCGGCGGCCAAGTTAAAAAAATAAATAATCCCCGTTCAGTCTCAATGGCAGGGTGCGGGCCGGCCCGGCGGCGATTGCGGCGGGCAGCAGGCCTCTTGGACAGGTTGAGAGATAAAAAAATAATAATTCCCGTTCAGTCTCAATGGCAGGGTGCGGGCCGGCCCGGCGGCAATTGCGGCGGGCAGCAGGCCTCTTGGACAGGTTGAGAGATAAAAAAATAATAATTCCCATGCAGTCTCAATGGCGGGGTGCGGGCCGGGGAATAGGCCTCTTGGCCGGGGTGAATATGTTGGAACGCGGCGCGCGTAAATAGAAGCGGCTGGAGGTACCGGGGGCGAAGCCCGCCCCGGCCCGGAGGCCGAGTTAAAAAAAATAATAATCCCCGTTCAGTCTCAATGGCGGGGTGCGGGCCGGCCCGGCGGCGAGTGCGGCAGGCAGCAGGCCTCTTGGACAGGTTGAGAGATAAAAAAATAATAATTCCCGTGCAGTCTCAATGGCGGGGTGCGGGCCGGGGAATAGGCCTCTTGGCCGGGGTGAATATGTTGGAACGCGGCGCGCGTAAATAGAAGCGGGTGGAGGTACCGGGGGCGAAGCCCGCCCCGGCCCGGAGGCCGAGTTAAAAAAAATAATAATCCCCGTTCAGTCTCAATGGCGGGGTGCGGGCCGGCCCGGCGGCGAGTGCGGCGGGCAGCAGGCCTCTTGGACAGGTTGAGAGATAAAAAAATAATAATTCCCGTGCAGTCTCAATGGCGGGGTGCGGGCCGGGGAATAGGCCTCTTGGCCGGGGTGAATAGTGTTGGAACACCGCCCGCGGAAATAGTAGCGGCTGGAGGTACCGGGGGCGATGCCCGCCCCGGCCCGGCGGCCAAGTTAAAAAAATAAATAATCCCGTTCAGTCTCAATGGCAGGGTGCGGGCCGGCCCGGCGGCGATTGCGGCGGGCAGCAGGCCTCTTGGACAGGTTGAGAGATAAAAAAATAATAATTCCCGTTCAGTCACAATGGCAGGGTGCGGGCTGGCCCGGCGGCAATTGCGGCGGGCAGCAGGCCTCTTGGACAGGTTGAGAGATAAAAAAATAATAATTCCCATGCAGTCTCAATGGCGGGGTGCGGGCCGGGGAATAGGCCTCTTGGCCGCGGTGAATATGTTGGAACGCGGCGCGCGTAAATAGAAGCGGCTGGAGGTACCGGGGGCGAAGCCCGCCCCGGCCCGGAGGCCGAGTTAAAAAAAATAATAATCCCCGTTCAGTCTCAATGGCGGGGTGCGGGCCGGCCCGGCAGCGAGTGCGGCGGGCAGCAGGCCTCTTGGACAGGTTGAGAGATAAAAAAATAATAATTCCCGTGCAGTCTCAATGGCGGGGTGCGGGCCGGGGAATAGGCCTCTTGGCCGGGGTGAATAGTGTTGGAACACGGCCCGCGGAAATAGTAGCGGCTGGAGGTACCGGGGGCGATGCCCGCCCCGGCCCAGCGGCCAAGTTAAAAAAATAAATAATCCCCGTTCAGTCTCAATGGCAGGGTGCGGGCCGGCCCGGCGGCGATTGCGGCGGGCAGCAGGCCTCTTGGACAGGTTGAGAGATAAAAAAATAATAATTCCCGTTCAGTCTCAATGGCAGGGTGCGGGCCGGCCCGGCGGCCATTGCGGCGGGCAGCAGGCCTCTTGGACAGGTTGAGAGATAAAAAAATAATAATTCCCATGCAGTCTCAATGGCGGGGTGCGGGCCGGGGAATAGGCCTCTTGGCCGGGGTGAATATGTTGGAACGCGGCGCGCGTAAATAGAAGCGGCTGGAGGTACCGGGGGCGAAGCCCGCCCCGGCCCGGAGGCCGAGTTAAAAAAAAAAATAATCCCCGTTCAGTCTCAATGGCGGGGTGCGGGCCGGCCCGGCGGCGAGTGCGGCGGGCAGCAGGCCTCTTGGACAGGTTGAGAGATAAAAAAATAATAATTCCTGTGCAGTCTCAATGGCGGGGTGCGGGCCGGGGAATAGGCCTCTTGGCCGGGGTGAATAGTGTTGGAACACGGCCCGCGGAAATAGTAGCGGCTGGAGGTACCGGGGGCGATGCCCGCCCCGGCCCGGCGGCCAAGTTAAAAAAATAAATAATCCCGTTCAGTCTCAATGGCAGGGTGCGGGCCGGCCCGGCGGCGATTGCGGCGGGCAGCAGGCCTCTTGGACAGGTTGAGAGATAAAAAATAATAATTCCCATGCAGTCTCAATGGCGGGGTGCGGGCCGGGGAATAGGCCTCTTGGCCGGGGTGAATATGTTGGAACGCGGCGCGCGTAAATAGAAGCGGCTGGAGGTACCGGGGGCGAAGCCCGCCCCGGCCCGGAGGCCGAGTTAAAAAAAATAATAATCCCCGTTCAGTCTCAATGGCGGGGTGCGGGCCGGCCCGGCGGCGAGTGCGGCGGGCAGCAGGCCTCTTGGACAGGTTGAGAGATAAAAAAATAATAATTCCCGTGCAGTCTCAATGGCGGGGTGCGGGCCGGGGAATAGGACTCTTGGCCGGGGTGAATAGTGTTGGAACACGGCCCGCGGAAATAGTAGCGGCTGGAGGTACCGGGGGCGATGCCCGCCCCGGCCCGGCGGCCAAGTTAAAAAAATAAATAATCCCCGTTCAGTCTCAATGGCAGGGTGCGGGCCGGCCCGGCGGCGATTGCGGCGGGCAGCAGGCCTCTTGGACAGGTTGAGAGATAAAAAAATAATAATTCCCGTTCAGTCTCAATGGCAGGGTGCGGGCCGGCCCGGCGGCAATTGCGGCGGGCAGCAGGCCTCTTGGACAGGTTGAGAGATAAAAAAATAATAATTCCCATGCAGTCTCAATGGCGGGGTGCGGGCCGGGGAATAGGCCTCTTGGCCGGGGTGAATATGTTGGAACGCGGCGCGCGTAAATAGAAGCGGCTGGAGGTACCGGGGGCGAAGCCCGCCCCGGCCCGGAGGCCGAGTTAAAAAAAATAATAATCCCCGTTCAGTCTCAATGGCGGGGTGCGGGCTGGCCCGGCGGCGAGTGCGGCGGGCAGCAGGCCTCTTGGACAGGTTGAGAGATAAAAAAATAATAATTCCCGTGCAGTCTCAATGGCGGGGTGCGGGCCGGGGAATAGGCCTCTTGGCCGGGGTGAATATGTTGGAACGCGGCGCGCGTAAATAGAAGCGGCTGGAGGTACCGGGGGCGAAGCCCGCCCCGGCCCGGAGGCCGAGTTAAAAAAAATAATAATCCCCGTTCAGTCTCAATGGCGGGGTGCGGGCCGGCCCGGCGGCGATTGCGGCGGGCAGCAGGCCTCTTGGACAGGTTGAGAGATAAAAAAATAATAATTCCCGTGCAGTCTCAATGGCGGGGTGCGGGCCGGGGAATAGGCCTCTTGGCCGGGGTGAATAGTGTTGGAACACGGCCCGCGGAAATAGTAGCGGCTGGAGGTACCGGGGGCGATGCCCGCCCCGGCCCGGCGGCCAAGTTAAAAAAATAAATAATCCCGTTCAGTCTCAATGGCAGGGTGCGGGCCGGCCCGGCGGCGATTGCGGCGGGCAGCAGGCCTCTTGGACAGGTTGAGAGATAAAAAAATAATAATTCCCATGCAGTCTCAATGGCGGGGTGCGGGCCGGGGAATAGGCCTCTTGGCCGGGGTGAATATGTTGGAACGCGGCGCGCGTAAATAGAAGCGGCTGGAGGTACCGGGGGCGAAGCCCGCCCCGGCCCGGAGGCCGAGTTAAAAAAAATAATAATCCCCGTTCAGTCTCAATGGCGGGGTGCGGGCCGGCCCGGCGGCGAGTGCGGCGGGCAGCAGGCCTCTTGGACAGGTTGAGAGATAAAAAAATAATAATTCCCGTGCAGTCTCAATGGCGGGGTGCGGGCCGGGGAATAGGCCTCTTGGCCGGGGTGAATATGTTGGAACGCGGCGCGCGTAAATAGAAGCGGCTGGAGGTACCGGGGGCGAAGCCCGCCCCGGCCCGGAGGCCGAGTTAAAAAAAATAATAATCCCCGTTCAGTCTCAATGGCGGGGTGCGGGCCGGCCCGGCGGCGAGTGCGGCGGGCAGCAGGCCTCTTGGACAGGTTGAGAGATAAAAAAATAATAATTCCCGTGCAGTCTCAATGGCGGGGTGCGGGCCGGGGAATAGGCCTCTTGGCCGGGGTGAATAGTGTTGGAACACGGCCCGCGGAAATAGTAGCGGCTGGAGGTACCGGGGGCGATGCCCGCCCCGGCCCGGCGGCCAAGTTAAAAAAATAAATAATCCCCGTTCAGTCTCAATGGCAGGGTGCGGGCCGGCCCAGCGGCGATTGCGGCGGGCAGCAGGCCTCTTGGACAGGTTGAGAGATAAAAAAATAATAATTCCCGTTCAGTCTCAATGGCAGGGTGCGGGCCGGCCCGGCGGCAATTGCGGCGGGCAGCAGGCCTCTTGGACAGGTTGAGAGATAAAAAAATAATAATTCCCATGCAGTCTCAATGGCGGGGTGCGGGCCGGGGAATAGGCCTCTTGGCCGGGGTGAATATGTTGGAACGCGGCGCGCGTAAATAGAAGCGGCTGGAGGTACCGGGGGCGAAGCCCGCCCCGGCCCGGAGGCCGAGTTAAAAAAAATAATAATCCCCGTTCAGTCTCAATGGCGGGGTGCGGGCCGGCCCGGCGGCGAGTGCGGCGGGCAGCAGGCCTCTTGGACAGGTTGAGAGATAAAAAAATAATAATTCCCGTGCAGTCTCAATGGCGGGGTGCGGGCCGGGGAATAGGCCTCTTGGCCGGGGTGAATATGTTGGAACGCGGCGCGCGTAAATAGAAGCGGCTGGAGGTAGCGGGGGCGAAGCCCGCCCCGGCCCGGAGGCCGAGTTAAAAAAAATAATAATCCCCGTTCAGTCTCAATGGCGGGGTGCGGGCCGGCCCGGCGGCGAGTGCGGCGGGCAGCAGGCCTCTTGGACAGGGTGAGAGATAAAAAAATAATAATTCCCGTGCAGTCTCAATGGCGGGGTGCGGGCCGGGGAATAGGCCTCTTGGCCGGGGTGAATAGTGTTGGAACACGGCCCGCGGAAATAGTAGCGGCTGGAGGTACCGGGGGCGATGCCCGCCCCGGCCCGGCGGCCAAGTTAAAAAAATAAATAATCCCCGTTCAGTCTCAATGGCAGGGTGCGGGCCGGCCCAGCGGCGATTGCGGCGGGCAGCAGGCCTCTTGGACAGGTTGAGAGATAAAAAAATAATAATTCCCGTTCAGTCTCAATGGCAGGGTGCGGGCCGGCCCGGCGGCAATTGCGGCGGGCAGCAGGCCTCTTGGACAGGTTGAGAGATAAAAAAATAATAATTCCCATGCAGTCTCAATGGCGGGGTGCGGGCCGGGGAATAGGCCTCTTGGCCGGGGTGAATATGTTGGAACGCGGCGCGCGTAAATAGAAGCAGCTGGAGGTACCGGGGGCGAAGCCCGCCCCGGCCCGGAGGCCGAGTTAAAAAAAATAATAATCCCCGTTCAGTCTCAATGGCGGGGTGCGGGCCGGCCCGGCGGCGAGTGCGGCGGGCAGCAGGCCTCTTGGACAGGTTGAGAGATAAAAAAATAATAATTCCCGTGCAGTCTCAATGGCGGGGTGCGGGCCGGGGAATAGGCCTCTTGGCCGGGGTGAATATGTTGGAACGCGGCGCGCGTAAATAGAAGCGGCTGGAGGTACCGGGGGCGAAGCCCGCCCCGGCCCGGAGGCCGAGTTAAAAAAAATAATAATCCCGTTCAGTCTCAATGGCGGGGTGCGGGCCGGCCCGGCGGCGATTGCGGCGGGCAGCAGGCCTCTTGGACAGGTTGAGAGATAAAAAAATAATAATTCCCGTGCAGTCTCAATGGCGGGGTGCGGGCCGGGGAATAGGCCTCTTGGCCGGGGTGAATAGTGTTGGAACACGGCCCGCGGAAATAGTAGCGGCTGGAGGTACCGGGGGCGATGCCCGCCCCGGCCCGGCGGCCAAGTTAAAAAAATAAATAATCCCGTTCAGTCTCAATGGCAGGGTGCGGGCCGGCCCGGCGGCGATTGCGGCGGGCAGCAGGCCTCTTGGACAGGTTGAGAGATAAAAAAAAAATAATTCCCTTGCAGTCTCATTGGCGGGGTGCGGGCCGGGGAATAGGCCTCTTGGCCGGGGTGAATATGTTGGAACGCGGCGCTCGTAAATAGAAGCGGCTGGAGGTACCGGGGGCGAAGCCCGCCCCGGCCCGGAGGCCGAGTTAAAAAAAATAATAATCCCCGTTCAGTCTCAATGGCGGGGTGCGGGCCGGCCCGGCGGCGAGTGCGGCGGGCAGCAGGCCTCTTGGACAGGTTGAGAGATAAAAAAATAATAATTCCGGTGCAGTCTCAATGGCGGGGTGCGGGCCGGGGAATAGGCCTCTTGGCCGGGGTGAATATGTTGGAACGCGGCGCGCGTAAATAGAAGCGGCTGGAGGTACCGGGGGCGAAGCCCGCCCCGGCCCGGAGGCCGAGTTAAAAATAATAATAATCCCCGTTCAGTCTCAATGGCGGGGTGCGGGCCGGCCCGGCGGCGAGTGCGGCGGGCAGCAGGCCTCTTGGACAGGTTGAGAGATAAAAAAATAATAATTCCCGTGCAGTCTCAATGGCGGGGTGCGGGCCGGGGAATAGGCCTCTTGGCCGGGGTGAATATGTTGGAACGCGGCGCGCATAAATAGAAGCGGCTGGAGGTACCGGGGGCGAAGCCCGCCCCGGCCCGGAGGCCGAGTTAAAAAAAATAATAATCCTCGTTCAGTCTCAATGGCGGGGTGCGGGCCGGCCCGGCGGCGATTGCGGCGGGCAGCAGGCCTCTTGGACAGGTTGAGAGATAAAAAAATAATAATTCCCGTGCAGTCTCAATGGCGGGGTGCGGGCCGGGGAATAGGCCTCTTGGCCGGGGTGAATAGTGTTGGAACACGGCCCGCGGAAATAGTAGCGGCTGGAGGTACCGGGGGCGATGCCCGCCCCGGCCCGGCGGCCAAGTTAAAAAAATAAATAATCCCGTTCAGTCTCAATGGCAGGGTGCGGGCCGGCCCGGCGGCGATTGCGGCGGGCAGCAGGCCTCTTGGACAGGTTGAGAGATAAAAAAAAAAATAATTCCCATGCAGTCTCATTGGCGGGGTGCGGGCCGGGGAACAGGCCTCTTGGCCGGGGTGAATATGTTGGAACGCGGCGCGCGTAAATAGAAGCGGCTGGAGGTACCGGGGGCGAAGCCCGCCCCGGCCCGGAGGCCGAGTTAAAAAAAATAAAAATCCCCGTTCAGTCTCAATGGCGGGGTGCGGGCCGGCCCGGCGGCGAGTGCGGCGGGCAGCAGGCCTCTTGGACAGGTTGAGAGATAAAAAAATAATAATTCCGGTGCAGTCTCAATGGCGGGGTGCGGGCCGGGGAATAGGCCTCTTGGCCGGGGTGAATAGTGTTGGAACACGGCCCGCGGAAATAGTAGCGGCTGGAGGTACCGGGGGCGATGCCCGCCCCGGCCCGGCGGCCAAGTTAAAAAAATAAATAATCCCCGTTCAGTCTCAATGGCAGGGTGCGGGCCGGCCCAGCGGCGATTGCGGCGGGCAGCAGGCCTCTTGGACAGGTTGAGAGATAAAAAAATAATAATTCCCGTTCAGTCTCAATGGCAGGGTGCGGGCCGGCCCGGCGGCAATTGCGGCGGGCAGCAGGCCTCTTGGACAGGTTGAGAGATAAAAAAATAATAATTCCCATGCAGTCTCAATGGCGGGGTGCGGGCCGGGGAATAGGCCTCTTGGCCGGGGTGAATATGTTGGAACGCGGCGCGCGTAAATAGAAGCGGCTGGAGGTACCGGGGGCGAAGCCCGCCCCGGCCCGGAGGCGAGTTAAAAAAAATAATAATCCCCGTTCAGTCTCAATGGCGGGGTGCGGGCCGGCCCGGCGGCGAGTGCGGCGGGCAGCAGGCCTCTTGGACAGGTTGAGAGATAAAAAAATAATAATTCCCGTGCAGTCTCAATGGCGGGGTGCGGGCCGGGGAATAGGCCTCTTGGCCGGGGTGAATATGTTGGAACGCGGCGCGCGTAAATAGAAGCGGCTGGAGGTACCGGGGGCGAAGCCCGCCCCGGCCCGGAGGCCGAGTTAAAAAAAATAATAATCCCCGTTCAGTCTCAATGGCGGGGTGCGGGCCGGCCCGGCGGCGATTGCGGCGGGCAGCAGGCCTCTTGGACAGGTTGAGAGATAAAAAAATAATAATTCCCGTGCAGTCTCAATGGCGGGGTGCGGGCCGGGGAATAGGCCTCTTGGCCGGGGTGAATAGTGTTGGAACACGGCCCGCGGAAATAGTAGCGGCTGGAGGTACCGGGGGCGATGCCCGCCCCGGGCCGGCGGCCAAGTTAAAAAAATAAATAATCCCGTTCAGTCTCAATGGCAGGGTGCGGGCCGGCCCGGCGGCGATTGCGGCGGGCAGCAGGCCTCTTGGACAGGTTGAGAGATAAAAAAAAAATAATTCCCATGCAGTCTCATTGGCGGGGTGCGGGCCGGGGAATAGGCCTCTTGGCCGGGGTGAATATGTTGGAACGCGGCGCGCGTAAATAGAAGCGGCTCGAGGTACCGGGGGCGAAGCCCGCCCCGGCCCGGAGGCCGAGTTAAAAAAAATAATAATCCCCGTTCAGTCTCAATGGCGGGGTGCGGGCCGGCCCGGCGGCGAGTGCGGCGGGCAGCAGGCCTCTTGGACAGGTTGAGAGATAAAAAAATAATAATTCCGGTGCAGTCTCAATGGCGGGGTGCGGGCCGGGGAATAGGCCTCTTGGCCGGGGTGAATATGTTGGAACGCGGCGCGCGTAAATAGAAGCGGCTGGAGGTACCGGGGGCGAAGCCCGCCCCGGCCCGGAGGCCGAGTTAAAAAAAATAATAATCCCCGTTCAGTCTCAATGGCGGGGTGCGGGCCGGCCCGGCGGCGAGTGCGGCGGGCAGCAGGCCTCTTGGACAGGTTGAGAGATAAAAAAATAATAATTCCCGTTCAGTCTCAATGGCAGGGTGCGGGCCGGCCCGGCGGCAATTGCGGCGGGCAGCAGGCCTCTTGGACAGGTTGAGAGATAAAAAAATAATAATTCCCATGCAGTCTCAATGGCGGGGTGCGGGCCGGGGAATAGGCCTCTTGGCCGGGGTGAATATGTTGGAACGCGGCGCGCGTAAATAGAAGCGGCTGGAGGTACCGGGGGCGAAGCCCGCCCCGGCCCGGAGGCCGAGTTAAAAAAAATAATAATCCCCGTTCAGTCTCAATGGCGGGGTGCGGGCCGGCCCGGCGGCGAGTGCGGCGGGCAGCAGGCCTCTTGGACAGGTTGAGAGATAAAAAAATAATAATTCCCGTGCAGTCTCAATGGCGGGGTGCGGGCCGGGGAATAGGCCTCTTGGCCGGGGTGAATATGTTGGAACGCGGCGCGCGTAAATAGAAGCGGCTGGAGGTACCGGGGGCGAAGCCCGCCCCGGCCCGGAGGCCGAGTTAAAAAAAATAATAATCCCCGTTCAGTCTCAATGGCGGGGTGCGGGCCGGCCCGGCGGCGATTGCGGCGGGCAGCAGGCCTCTTGGACAGGTTGAGAGATAAAAAAATAATAATTCCCATGCAGTCTCAATGGCGGGGTGCGGGCCGGGGAATAGGCCTCTTGGCCGGGGTGAATATGTTGGAACGCGGCGCGCGTAAATAGAAGCGGCTGGAGGTACCGGGGGCGAAGCCCGCCCCGGCCCGGAGGCCGAGTTAAAAAAAATAATAATCCCCGTTCAGTCTCAATGGCGGGGTGCGGGCCGGCCCGGCGGCGATTGCGGCGGGCAGCAGGCCTCTTGGACAGGTTGAGAGATAAAAAAATAATAATTCCCATGCAGTCTCAATGGCGGGGTGCGGGCCGGGGAATAGGCCTCGTGGCCGGGGTGAATATGTTGGAACGCGGCGCGCGTAAATAGAAGCGGCTGGAGGTACCGGGGGCGAAGCCCGCCCCGGCCCGGAGGCCGAGTTAAAAAAAATAATAATCCCCGTTCAGTCTCAATGGCGGGGTGCGGGCCGGCCCGGCGGCGAGTGCGGCGGGCAGCAGGCCTCTTGGACAGGTTGAGAGATAAAAAAATAATAATTCCCGTGCAGTCTCAATGGCGGGGTGCGGGCCGGGGAATAGGCCTCTTGGCCGGGGTGAATATGTTGGAACGCAGCGCGCGTAAATAGAAGCGGCTGGAGGTACCGGGGGCGAAGCCCGCCCCGGCCCGGAGGCCGAGTTAAAAAAAATAATAATCCCCGTTCAGTCTCAATGGCGGGGTGCGGGCCGGCCCGGCGGCGAGTGCGGCGGGCAGCAGGCCTCTTGGACAGGTTGAGAGATAAAAAAATAATAATTCCCGTGCAGTCTCAATGGCGGGGTGCGGGCCGGGGAATAGGCCTCTTGGCCGGGGTGAATATGTTGGAACGCGGCGCGCGTAAATAGAAGCGGCTGGAGGTACCGGGGGCGAAGCCCGCCCCGGCCCGGAGGCCGAGTTAAAAAAAATAATAATCCCCGTTCAGTCTCAATGGCGGGGTGCGGGCCGGCCCGGCGGCGAGTGCGGCGGGCAGCAGGCCTCTTGGACAGGTTGAGAGATAAAAAAATAATAATTCCCGTGCAGTCTCAATGGCGGGGTGCGGGCCGGGGAATAGGCCTCTTGGCCGGGGTGAATATGTTGGAACGCGGCGCGCGTAAATAGAAGCGGCTGGAGGTACCGGGGGCGAAGCCCGCCCCGGCCCGGAGGCCGAGTTAAAAAAAATAATAATCCCCGTTCAGTCTCAATGGCAGGGTGCGGGCCGGCCCGGCGGCGATTGCGGCGGGCAGCAGGCCTCTTGGACAGGTTGAGAGATAAAAAAATAATAATTCCCGTTCAGTCTCAATGGCAGGGTGCGGGCCGGCCCGGCGGCAATTGCGGCGGGCAGCAGGCCTCTTGGACAGGTTGAGAGATAAAAAAATAATAATTCCCAAGCAGTCTCAATGGCGGGGTGCGGGCCGGGGAATAGGCCTCTTGGCCGGGGTGAATATGTTGGAACGCGGCGCGCGTAAATAGAAGCGGCTGGAGGTACCGGGGGCGAAGCCCGCCCCGGCCCGGAGGCGAGTTAAAAAAAATAATAATCCCCGTTCAGTCTCAATGGCGGGGTGCGGGCCGGCCCGGCGGCGAGTGCGGCGGGCAGCAGGCCTCTTGGACAGGTTGAGAGATAAAAAAATAATAATTCCCGTGCAGTCTCAATGGCGGGGTGCGGGCCGGGGAATAGGCCTCTTGGCCGGGGTGAATATGTTGGAACGCGGCGCGCGTAAATAGAAGCGGCTGGAGGTACCGGGGGCGAAGCCCGCCCCGGCCCGGAGGCCGAGTTAAAAAAAATAATAATCCCCGTTCAGTCTCAATGGCGGGGTGCGGGCCGGCCCGGCGGCGATTGCGGCGGGCAGCAGGCCTCTTGGACAGGTTGAGAGATAAAAAAATAATAATTCCCGTGCAGTCTCAATGGCGGGGTGCGGGCCGGGGAATAGGCCTCTTGGCCGGGGTGAATAGTGTTGGAACACGGCCCGCGGAAATAGTAGCGGCTGGAGGTACCGGGGGCGATGCCCGCCCCGGGCCGGCGGCCAAGTTAAAAAAATAAATAATCCCGTTCAGTCTCAATGGCAGGGTGCGGGCCGGCCCGGCGGCGATTGCGGCGGGCAGCAGGCCTCTTGGACAGGTTGAGAGATAAAAAAAAAATAATTCCCATGCAGTCTCATTGGCGGGGTGCGGGCCGGGGAATAGGCCTCTTGGCCGGGGTGAATATGTTGGAACGCGGCGCGCGTAAATAGAAGCGGCTCGAGGTACCGGGGGCGAAGCCCGCCCCGGCCCGGAGGCCGAGTTAAAAAAAATAATAATCCCCGTTCAGTCTCAATGGCGGGGTGCGGGCCGGCCCGGCGGCGAGTGCGGCGGGCAGCAGGCCTCTTGGACAGGTTGAGAGATAAAAAAATAATAATTCCGGTGCAGTCTCAATGGCGGGGTGCGGGCCGGGGAATAGGCCTCTTGGCCGGGGTGAATAGTGTTGGAACACGGCCCGCGGAAATAGTAGCGGCTGGAGGTACCGGGGGCGATGCCCGCCCCGGCCCGGCGGCCAAGTTAAAAAAATAAATAATCCCGTTCAGTCTCAATGGCAGGGTGCGGGCCGGCCCGGCGGCGATTGCGGCGGGCAGCAGGCCTCTTGGACAGGTTGAGAGATAAAAAAAAAATAATTCCCATGCAGTCTCATTGGCGGGGTGCGGGCCGGGGAACAGGCCTCTTGGCCGGGGTGAATATGTTGGAACGCGGCGCGCGTAAATAGAAGCGGCTGGAGGTACCGGGGGCGAAGCCCGCCCCGGCCCGGAGGCCGAGTTAAAAAAAATAATAATCCCCGTTCAGTCTCAATGGCGGGGTGCGGGCCGGCCCGGCGGCGAGTGCGGCGGGCAGCAGGCCTCTTGGACAGGTTGAGAGATAAAAAAATAATAATTCCGGTGCAGTCTCAATGGCGGGGTGCGGGCCGGGGAATAGGCCTCTTGGCCGGGGTGAATATGTTGGAACGCGGCGCGCGTAAATAGAAGCGGCTGGAGGTACCGGGGGCGAAGCCCGCCCCGGCCCGGAGGCCGAGTTAAAAAAAATAATAATCCCCGTTCAGTCTCAATGGCGGGGTGCGGGCCGGCCCGGCGGCGAGTGCGGTGGGCAGCAGGCCTCTTGGACAGGTTGAGAGATAAAAAAATAATAATTCCCGTTCAGTCTCAATGGCAGGGTGCGGGCCGGCCCGGCGGCAATTGCGGCGGGCAGCAGGCCTCTTGGACAGGTTGAGAGTTAAAAAAATAATAATTCCCATGCAGTCTCAATGGCGGGGTGCGGGCCGGGGAATAGGCCTCTTGGCCGGGGTGAATATGTTGGAACGCGGCGCGCGTAAATAGAAGCGGCTGGAGGTACCGGGGGCGAAGCCCGCCCCGGCCCGGAGGCCGAGTTAAAAAAAATAATAATCCCCGTTCAGTCTCAATGGCGGGGTGCGGGCCGGCCCGGCGGCGAGTGCGGCGGGCAGCAGGCCTCTTGGACAGGTTGAGAGATAAAAAAATAATAATTCCCGTGCAGTCTCAATGGCGGGGTGCGGGCCGGGGAATAGGCCTCTTGGCCGGGGTGAATATGTTGGAACGCGGCGCGCGTAAATAGAAGCGGCTGGAGGTACCGGGGGCGAAGCCCGCCCCGGCCCGGAGGCCGAGTTAAAAAAAATAATAATCCCCGTTCAGTCTCAATGGCGGGGTGCGGGCCGGCCCGGCGGCGATTGCGGCGGGCAGCAGGCCTCTTGGACAGGTTGAGAGATAAAAAAATAATAATTCCCATGCAGTCTCAATGGCGGGGTGCGGGCCGGGGAATAGGCCTCTTGGCCGGGGTGAATATGTTGGAACGCGGCGCGCGTAAATAGAAGCGGCTGGAGGTACCGGGGGCGAAGCCCGCCCCGGCCCGGAGGCCGAGTTAAAAAAAATAATAATCCCCGTTCAGTCTCAATGGCGGGGTGCGGGCCGGCCCGGCGGCGATTGCGGCGGGCAGCAGGCCTCTTGGACAGGTTGAGAGATAAAAAAATAATAATTCCCATGCAGTCTCAATGGCGGGGTGCGGGCCGGGGAATAGGCCTCGTGGCCGGGGTGAATATGTTGGAACGCGGCGCGCGTAAATAGAAGCGGCTGGAGGTACCGGGGGCGAAGCCCGCCCCGGCCCGGAGGCCGAGTTAAAAAAAATAATAATCCCCGTTCAGTCTCAATGGCGGGGTGCGGGCCGGCCCGGCGGCGAGTGCGGCGGGCAGCAGGCCTCTTGGACAGGTTGAGAGATAAAAAAATAATAATTCCCGTGCAGTCTCAATGGCGGGGTGCGGGCCGGGGAATAGGCCTCTTGGCCGGGGTGAATATGTTGGAACGCAGCGCGCGTAAATAGAAGCGGCTGGAGGTACCGGGGGCGAAGCCCGCCCCGGTCCGGAGGCCGAGTTAAAAAAAATAATAATCCCCGTTCAGTCTCAATGGCAGGGTGCTGGCCGGCCCGGCGGCGATTGCGGCGGGCAGCAGGCCTCTTGGACAGGTTGAGAGATAAAAAAATAATAATTCCCATGCAGTCTCAATGGCGGGGTGCGGGCCGGGGAATAGGCCTCTTGGCCGGGGTGAATAGTGTTGGAACACGGCCCGCGGAAATAGTAGCGGCTGGAGGTACCGGGGGCGATGCCCGCCCCGGGCCGGCGGCCAAGTTAAAAAAATAAATAATCCCGTTCAGTCTCAATGGCAGGGTGCGGGCCGGCCCGGCGGCGAGTGCGGCGGGCAGCAGGCCTCTTGGACAGGTTGAGAGATAAAAAAATAATAATTCCCGTTCAGTCTCAATGGCAGGGTGCGGGCCGGCCCGGCGGCGATTGCGGCGGGCAGCAGGCCTCTTGGACAGGTTGAGAGATAAAAAAATAATAATTCCCATGCAGTCTCAATGGCGGGGTGCGGGCCGGGGAATAGGCCTCTTGGCCGGGGTGAATATGTTGGAACGCGGCGCGCGTAAATAGAAGCGGCTGGAGGTACCGGGGGCGAAGCCCGCCCCGGCCCGGAGGCCGAGTTAAAAAAAATAATAATCCCCGTTCAGTCTCAATGGCGGGGTGCGGGCCGGCCCGGCGGCGAGTGCGGCGGGCAGCAGGCCTCTTGGACAGGTTGAGAGATAAAAAAATAATAATTCCCGTGCAGTCTCAATGGCGGGGTGCGGGCCGGGGAATAGGCCTCTTGGCCTGGGTGAATATGTTGGAACGCGGCGCGCGTAAATAGAAGCGGCTGGAGGTACCGGGGGCGAAGCCCGCCCCGGCCCGGAGGCCGAGTTAAAAAAAATAATAATCCCCGTTCAGTCTCAATGGCGGGGTGCGGGCCGGCCCGGCGGCGAGTGCGGCGGGCAGCAGGCCTCTTGGACAGGTTGAGAGATAAAAAAATAATAATTCCCGTGCAGTCTCAATGGCGGGGTGCGGGCCGGGGAATAGGCCTCTTGGCCGGGGTGAATAGTGTTGGAACACGGCCCGCGGAAATAGTAGCGGCTGGAGGTACCGGGGGCGATGCCCGCTCCGGCCCGGCGGCCAAGTTAAAAAAATAAATAATCCCGTTCAGTCTCAATGGCAGGGTGCGGGCCGGCCCGGCGGCGATTGCGGCGGGCAGCAGGCCTCTTGGACAGGTTGAGAGATAAAAAAAAAATAATTTCCATGCAGTCTCAAAGGCGGGGTGCGGGCCGGGGAATAGGCCTCTTGGCCGGGGTGAATATGTTGGAACGCGGCGCGCGTAA
This sequence comes from Hippocampus zosterae, assembly GCF_025434085.1. Classification (NCBI taxonomy): domain Eukaryota; kingdom Metazoa; phylum Chordata; class Actinopteri; order Syngnathiformes; family Syngnathidae; genus Hippocampus; species Hippocampus zosterae. The sequence continues at coordinate 142,737 of NW_026262948.1, forward strand.
ATAGAAGCGGCTGGAGGTACCGGGGGCGAAGCCCGCCCCGGCCCGGAGGCCGAGTTAAAAAAAATAATAATCCCCGTTCAGTCTCAATGGCGGGGTGCGGGCCGGCCCGGCGGCGAGTGCGGCGGGCAGCAGGCCTCTTGGACAGGTTGAGAGATAAAAAAATAATAATTCCCGTGCAGTCTCAATGGCGGGGTGCGGGCCGGGGAATAGGCCTCTTGGCCGGGGTGAATATGTTGGAACGCGGCGCGCGTAAATAGAAGCGGCTGGAGGTACCGGGGGCGAAGCCCGCCCCGGCCCGGAGGCCGAGTTAAAAAAAATAATAATCCCCGTTCAGTCTCAATGGCAGGGTGCGGGCCGGCCCGGCGGCGATTGCGGCGGGCAGCAGGCCTCTTGGACAGGTTGAGAGATAAAAAAATAATAATTCCCGTTCAGTCTCAATGGCAGGGTGCGGGCCGGCCCGGCGGCAATTGCGGCGGGCAGCAGGCCTCTTGGACAGGTTGAGAGATAAAAAAAAAATAATTCCCATGCAGTCTCATTGGCGGGGTGCGGGCCGGGGAATAGGCCTCTTGGCCGGGGTGAATAGTGTTGGAACACGGCCCGCGGAAATAGTAGCGGCTGGAGGTACCGGGGGCGATGCCCGCCCCGGCCCGGCGGCCAAGTTAAAAAAATAAATAATCCCCGTTCAGTCTCAATGGCAGGGTGCGGGCCGGCCCGGCGGCGATTGCGGCGGGCAGCAGGCCTCTTGGACAGGTTGAGAGATAAAAAAATAATAATTCCCATGCAGTCTCAATGGCGGGGTGCGGGCCGGGGAATAGGCCTCTTGGCCGGGGTGAATAGTGTTGGAACACGGCCCGCGGAAATAGTAGCGGCTGGAGGTACCGGGGGCGATGCCCGCCCCGGGCCGGCGGCCAAGTTAAAAAAATAAATAATCCCGTTCAGTCTCAATGGCAGGGTGCGGGCCGGCCCGGCGGCGAGTGCGGCGGGCAGCAGGCCTCTTGGACAGGTTGAGAGATAAAAAAATAATAATTCCCGTTCAGTCTCAATGGCAGGGTGCGGGCCGGCCCGGCGGCGATTGCGGCGGGCAGCAGGCCTCTTGGACAGGTTGAGAGATAAAAAAATAATAATTCCCATGCAGTCTCAATGGCGGGGTGCGGGCCGGGGAATAGGCCTCTTGGCCGGGGTGAATATGTTGGAACGCGGCGCGCGTAAATAGAAGCGGCTGGAGGTACCGGGGGCGAAGCCCGCCCCGGCCCGGAGGCCGAGTTAAAAAAAATAATAATCCCCGTTCAGTCTCAATGGCGGGGTGCGGGCCGGCCCGGCGGCGAGTGCGGCGGGCAGCAGGCCTCTTGGACAGGTTGAGAGATAAAAAAATAATAATTCCCGTGCAGTCTCAATGGCGGGGTGCGGGCCGGGGAATAGGCCTCTTGGCCGGGGTGAATATGTTGGAACGCGGCGCGCGTAAATAGAAGCGGCTGGAGGTACCGGGGGCGAAGCCCGCCCCGGCCCGGAGGCCGAGTTAAAAAAAATAATAATCCCCGTTCAGTCTCAATGGCGGGGTGCGGGCCGGCCCGGCGGCGAGTGCGGTGGGCAGCAGGCCTCTTGGACAGGTTGAGAGATAAAAAAATAATAATTCCCGTGCAGTCTCAATGGCGGGGTGCGGGCCGGGGAATAGGCCTCTTGGCCGGGGTGAATAGTGTTGGAACACGGCCCGCGGAAATAGTAGCGGCTGGAGGTACCGGGGGCGATGCCCGCCCCGGCCCGGCGGCCAAGTTAAAAAAATAAATAATCCCGTTCAGTCTCAATGGCAGGGTGCGGGCCGGCCCGGCGGCGATTGCGGCGGGCAGCAGGCCTCTTGGACAGGTTGAGAGATAAAAAAAAAATAATTCCCATGCAGTCTCAATGGCGGGGTGCGGGCCGGGGAATAGGCCTCTTGGCCGGGGTGAATATGTTGGAACGCGGCGCGCGTAAATAGAAGCGGCTGGAGGTACCGGGGGCGAAGCCCGCCCCGGCCCGGAGGCCGAGTTAAAAAAAATAATAATCCCCGTTCAGTCTCAATGGCGGGGTGCGGGCCGGCCCGGCGGCGAGTGCGGCGGGCAGCAGGCCTCTTGGACAGGTTGAGAGATAAAAAAATAATAATTCCCGTGCAGTCTCAATGGCGGGGTGCGGGCCGGGGAATAGGCCTCTTGGCCGGGGTGAATATGTTGGAACGCGGCGCGCGTAAATAGAAGCGGCTGGAGGTACCGGGGGCGAAGCCCGCCCCGGCCCGGAGGCCGAGTTAAAAAAAATAATAATCCCCGTTCAGTCTCAATGGCAGGGTGCGGGCTGGCCCGGCGGCGATTGCGGCGGGCAGCAGGCCTCTTGGACAGGTTGAGAGATAAAAAAATAATAATTCCCATGCAGTCTCAATGGCGGGGTGCGGGCCGGGGAATAGGCCTCTTGGCCGGGGTGAATAGTGTTGGAACACGGCCCGCGGAAATAGTAGCGGCTGGAGGTACCGGGGGCGATGCCCGCCCTGGCCCGGCGGCCAAGTTAAAAAAATAAATAATCCCCGTTCAGTCTCAATGGCAGGGTGCGGGCCGGCCCGGCGGCGATTGCGGCGGGCAGCAGGCCTCTTGGACAGGTTGAGAGATAAAAAAATAATAATTCCCGTTCAGTCTCAATGGCAGGGTGCGGGCCGGCCCGGCGGCAATTGCGGCGGGCAGCAGGCCTCTTGGACAGGTTGAGAGATAAAAAAATGATAATTCCCTTGCAGTCTCAATGGCGGGGTGCGGGCCGGGGAATAGTCCTCTTGGCCGGGGTGAATATGTTGGAACGCGGCGAGCGTAAATAGAAGCGGCTGGAGGTACCGGGGGCGAAGCCCGCCCCGGCCCGGAGGCCGAGTTAAAAAAAATAATAATCCCCGTTCAGTCTCAATGGCGGGGTGCGGGCCGGCCCGGCGGCGAGTGCGGCGGGCAGCAGGCCTCTTGGACAGGTTGAGAGATAAAAAAATAATAATTCCCGTGCAGTCTCAATGGCGGGGTGCGGGCCGGGGAATAGGCCTCTTGGCCGGGGTGAATATGTTGGAACGCGGCGCGCGTAAATAGAAGCGGCTGGAGGTACCGGGGGCGAAGCCCGCCCCGGCCCGGAGGCCGAGTTAAAAAAAATAATAATCCCCGTTCAGTCTCAATGGCGGGGTGCGGGCCGGCCCGGCGGCGATTGCGGCGGGCAGCAGGCCTCTTGGACAGGTTGAGAGATAAAAAAATAATAATTCCCGTGCAGTCTCAATGGCGGGGTGCGGGCCGGGGAATAGGCCTCTTGGCCGGGGTGAATAGTGTTGGAACACGGCCCGCGGAAATAGTAGCGGCTGGAGGTACCGGGGGCGATGCCCGCCCCGGCCCGGCGGCCAAGTTAAAAAAATAAATAATCCCCGTTCAGTCTCAATGGCAGGGTGCGGGCCGGCCCAGGCGATTGCGGCGGGCAGCAGGCCTCTTGGACAGGTTGAGAGATAAAAAAATAATAATTCCCGTTCAGTCTCAATGGCAGGGTGCGGGCCGGCCCGGCGGCAATTGCGGCGGGCAGCAGGCCTCTTGGACAGGTTGAGAGATAAAAAAATAATAATTCCCATGCAGTCTCAATGGCGGGGTGCGGGCCGGGGAATAGGCCTCTTGGCCGGGGTGAATATGTTGGAACGCGGCGCGCGTAAATAGAAGCGGCTGGAGGTACCGGGGGCGAAGCCCGCCCCGGCCCGGAGGCCGAGTTAAAAAAAATAATAATCCCCGTTCAGTCTCAATGGCGGGGTGCGGGCCGGCCCGGCGGCGAGTGCGGCGGGCAGCAGGCCTCTTGGACAGGTTGAGAGATAAAAAAATAATAATTCCCGTGCAGTCTCAATGGCGGGGTGCGGGCCGGGGAATAGGCCTCTTGGCCGGGGTGAATATGTTGGAACGCGGCGCGCGTAAATAGAAGCGGCTGGAGGTACCGGGGGCGAAGCCCGCCCCGGCCCGGAGGCCGAGTTAAAAAAAATAATAATCCCCGTTCAGTCTCAATGGCGGGGTGCGGGCCGGCCCGGCGGCGAGTGCGGCGGGCAGCAGGCCTCTTGGACAGGTTGAGAGATAAAAAAATAATAATTCCCGTGCAGTCTCAATGGCGGGGTGCGGGCCGGGGAATAGGCCTCTTGGCCGGGGTGAATAGTGTTGGAACACGGCCCGCGGAAATAGTAGCGGCTGGAGGTACCGGGGGCGATGCCCGCCCCGGCCCGGCGGCCAAGTTAAAAAAATAAATAATCCCCGTTCAGTCTCAATGGCAGGGTGCGGGCCGGCCCGGCGGCGATTGCGGCGGGCAGCAGGCCTCTTGGACAGGTTGAGAGATAAAAAAATAATAATTCCCATGCAGTCTCAATGGCGGGGTGCGGGCCGGGGAATAGGCCTCTTGGCCGGGGTGAATAGTGTTGGAACACGGCCCGCGGAAATAGTAGCGGCTGGAGGTACCGGGGGCGATGCCCGCCCCGGCCCGGAGGCCGAGTTAAAAAAAATAATAATCCCCGTTCAGTCTCAATGGCGGGGTGCGGGCCGGCCCGGCGGCGAGTGCGGCGGGCAGCAGGCCTCTTGGACAGGTTGAGAGATAAAAAAATAATAATTCCCGTGCAGTCTCAATGGCGGGGTGCGGGCCGGGGAATAGGCCTCTTGGCCGGGGTGAATAGTGTTGGAACACGGCCCGCGGAAATAGTAGCTGCTGGAGGTACCGGGGGCGATGCCCGCCCCGGCCCGGCGGCCAAGTTAAAAAAATAAATAATCCCCGTTCAGTCTCAATGGCAGGGTGCGGGCCGGCCCGGCGGCGATTGCGGCGGGCAGCAGGCCTCTTGGACAGGTTGAGAGATAAAAAAATAATAATTCCCATGCAGTCTCAATGGCGGGGTGCGGGCCGGGGAATAGGCCTCTTGGCCGGGGTGTATAGTGTTGGAACACGGCCCGCGGAAATAGTAGCGGCTGGAGGTACCGGGGGCGATGCCCGCCCCGGGCTGGCGGCCAAGTTAAAAAAATAAATAATCCCCGTTCAGTCTCAATGGCAGGGTGCGGGCCGGCCCGGCGGCGAGTGCGGCGGGCAGCAGGCCTCTTGGACAGGTTGAGAGATAAAAAAATAATAATTCCCGTTCAGTCTCAATGGCAGGGTGCGGGCCGGCCCGGCGGCGATTGCGGCGGGCAGCAGGCCTCTTGGACAGGTTGAGAGATAAAAAAATAATAATTCCCATGCAGTCTCAATGGCGGGGTGCGGGCCGGGGATAGGCCTCTTGGCCGGGGTGAATATGTTGGAACGCGGCGCGCGTAAATAGAAGCGGCTGGAGGTACCGGGGGCGAAGCCCGCCCCGGCCCGGAGGCCGAGTTAAAAAAAATAATAATCCCCGTTCAGTCTCAATGGCGGGGTGCGGGCCGGCCCGGCGGCGAGTGCGGCGGGCAGCAGGCCTCTTGGACAGGTTGAGAGATAAAAAAATAATAATTCCCGTGCAGTCTCAATGGCGGGGTGCGGGCCGGGGAATAGGCCTCTTGGCCGGGGTGAATATGTTGGAACGCGGCGCGCGTAAATAGAAGCGGCTGGAGGTACCGGGGGCGAAGCCCGCCCCGGCCCGGAGGCCGAGTTAAAAAAAAAAATAATCCCCGTTCAGTCTCAATGGCGGGGTGCGGGCCGGCCCGGCGGCGAGTGCGGCGGGCAGCAGGCCTCTTGGACAGGTTGAGAGATAAAAAAATAATAATTCCCGTGCAGTCTCAATGGCGGGGTGCGGGCCGGGGAATAGGCCTCTTGGCCGGGGTGAATAGTGTTGGAACACGGCCCGCGGAAATAGTAACGGCTGGAGGTACCGGGGGCGATGCCCGCCCCGGCCCGGCGGCCAAGTTAAAAAAATAAATAATCCCCGTTCAGTCTCAATGGCAGGGTGCGGGCCGGCCCGGCGGCGATTGCGGCGGGCAGCAGGCCTCTTGGACAGGTTGAGAGATATAAAAATAATAATTCCCGTGCAGTCTCAATGGCGGGGTGCGGGCCGGCCCGGCGGCGAGTGCGGCGGGCTGCAGGCCTCTTGGACAGGTTGAGAGATAAAAAAATAATAATTCCCGTGCAGTCTCAATGGCGGGGTGCGGGCCGGCCCGGCGGACGAGTGTGGCCGGGGAAGAGGCCTCTTGGCCGGGGTGAATATGTTGGAACGCGGCGCGCGTAAATAGAAGCGGCTGGAGGTACCGGGGGCGAAGCCCGCCCCGGCCCGGAGGCCGAGTTAAAAAAAATAATAATCCCCGTTCAGTCTCAATGGCGGGGTGCGGGCCGGCCCGGCGGCGAGTGCGGCGGGCAGCAGGCCTCTTGGACAGGTTGAGAGATAAAAAAATAATAATTCCCGTGCAGTCTCAATGGCGGGGTGCGGGCCGGGGAATAGGCCTCTTGGCCGGGGTGAATAGTGTTGGAACACGGCCCGCGGAAATAGTAGCGGCTGGAGGTACCGGGGGCGATGCCCGCCCCGGCCCGGCGGCCAAGTTAAAAAAATAAATAATCCCCGTTCAGTCTCAATGGCAGGGTGCGGGCCGGCCCGGCGGCGATTGCGGCGGGCAGCAGGCCTCTTGGACAGGTTGAGAGATAAAAAAATAATAATTCCCATGCAGTCTCAATGGCGGGGTGCGGGCCGGGGAATAGGCCTCTTGGCCGGGGTGAATAGTGTTGGAACACGGCCCGCGGAAATAGTAGCGGCTGGAGGTACCGGGGGCGATGCCCGCCCTGGCCCGGCGGCCAAGTTAAAAAAATAAATAATCCCCGTTCAGTCTCAATGGCAGGGTGCGGGCCGGCCCGGCGGCGATTGCGGCGGGCAGCAGGCCTCTTGGACAGGTTGAGAGATAAAAAAATAATAATTCCCGTTCAGTCTCAATGGCAGGGTGCGGGCCGGCCCGGCGGCAATTGCGGCGGGCAGCAGGCCTCTTGGACAGGTTGAGAGATAAAAAAATAATAATTCCCTTGCAGTCTCAATGGCGGGGTGCGGGCCGGGGAATAGGCCTCTTGGCCGGGGTGAATATGTTGGAACGCGGCGAGCGTAAATAGAAGCGGCTGGAGGTACCGGGGGCGAAGCCCGCCCCGGCCCGGAGGCCGAATTAAAAAAAATAATAATCCCCGTTCAATCTCAATGGCGGGGTGCGGGCCGGCCCGGCGGCGAGTGCGGCGGGCAGCAGGCCTCTTGGACAGGTTGAGAGATAAAAAAATAATAATTCCCGTGCAGTCTCAATGGCGGGGTGCGGGCCGGGGAATAGGCCTCTTGGCCGGGGTGAAGATGTTGGAACGCGGCGCGCGTAAATAGAAGCGGCTGGAGGTACCGGGGGCGAAGCCCGCCCCGGCCCGGAGGCCGAGTTAAAAAAAATAATAATCCCCGTTCAGTCTCAATGGCGGGGTGCGGGCCGGCCCGGCGGCGAGTGCGGCGGGCAGCAGGCCTCTTGGACAGGTTGAGAGATAAAAAAATAATAATTCCCGTGCAGTCTCAATGGCGGGGTGCGGGCCGCTGAATAGGCCTCTTGGCCGGGGTGAATAGTGTTGGAACACGGCCCGCGGAAATAGTAGCGGCTGGAGGTACCGGGGGCGATGCCCGCCCCGGCCCGGCGGCCAAGTTAAAAAAATAAATAATCCCAATCAGTCTCAATGGCAGGGTGCGGGCCGGCCCGGCGGCGATTGCGGCGGGCAGCAGGCCTCTTGGACAGGTTGAGAGATAAAAAAATAATAATTCCCATGCAGTCTCAATGGCGGGGTGCGGGCCGGGGAATAGGCCTCTTGGCCGGGGTGAATATGTTGGAACGCGGCGCGCGTAAATAGAAGCGGCTGGAGGTACCGGGGGCGAAGCCCGCCCCGGCCCGGAGGCCGAGTTAAAAAAAATAATAATCCCCGTTCAGTCTCAATGGCGGGGTGCGGGCCGGCCCGGCGGCGAGTGCGGCGGGCAGCAGGCCTCTTGGACAGGTTGAGAGATAAAAAAATAATAATTCCCGTGCAGTCTCAATGGCGGGGTGCGGGCCGGGGAATAGGCCTCTTGGCCGGGGTGAATATGTTGGAACGCGGCGCGCGTAAATAGAAGCGGCTGGAGGTACCGGGGGCGAAGCCCGCCCCGGCCCGGAGGCCGAGTTAAAAAAAATAATAATCCCCGTTCAGTCTCAATGGCGGGGTGCGGGCCGGCCCGGCGGCGAGTGCGGCGGGCAGCAGGCCTCTTGGACAGGTTGAGAGATAAAAAAAATAATAATTCCCGTGCAGTCTCAATGGCGGGGTGCGGGCCGGGGAATAGGCCTCTTGGCCGGGGTGAATAGTGTTGGAACACGGCCCGCGGAAATAGTAGCGGCTGGAGGTACCGGGGGCGATGCCCGCCCCGGCCCGGCGGCCAAGTTAAAAAAATAAATAATCCTCGTTCAGTCTCAATGGCAGGGTGCGGGCCGGCCCGGCGGCGATTGCGGCGGGCAGCAGGCCTCTTGGACAGGTTGAGAGATAAAAAAATAATAATTCCCGTGCAGTCTCAATGGCGGGGTGCGGGCCGGGGAATAGGCCTCTTGGCCGGGGTGAATAGTGTTGGAACACGGCCCGCGGAAATAGTAGCGGCTGGAGGTACCGGGGGCGATGCCCGCCCCGGGCCGGCGGCCAAGTTAAAAAAATAAATAATCCCCGTTCAGTCTCAATGGCAGGGTGCGGGCCGGCCCGGCGGCGAGTGCGGCGGGCAGCAGGCCTCTTGGACAGGTTGAGAGATAAAAAAATAATAATTCCCGTTCAGTCTCAATGGCAGGGTGCGGGCCGGCCCGGCGGCGATTGCGGCGGGCAGCAGGCCTCTTGGACAGGTTGAGAGATAAAAAAATAATAATTCCCATGCAGTCTCAATGGCGGGGTGCGGGCCGGGGAATAGGCCTCTTGGCCGGGGTGAATATGTTGGAACGCGGCGCGCGTAAATAGAAGCGGCTGGAGGTACCGGGGGCGAAGCCCGCCCCGGCCCGGAGGCCGAGTTAAAAAAAATAATAATCCCCGTTCAGTCTCAATGGCGGGGTGCGGGCCGGCCCGGCGGCGAGTGCGGCGGGCAGCAGGCCTCTTGGACAGGTTGAGAGATAAAAAAAATAATAATTCCCGTGCAGTCTCAATGGCGGGGTGCGGGCCGGGGAATAGGCCTCTTGGCCGGGGTGAATATGTTGGAACGCGGCGCGCGTAAATAGAAGCGGCTGGAGGTACCGGGGGCGAAGCCCGCCCCGGCCCGGAGGCCGAGTTAAAAAAAATAATAATCCCCGTTCAGTCTCAATGGCGGGGTGCGGGCCGGCCCGGCGGCGAGTGCGGCGGGCAGCAGGCCTCTTGGACAGGTTGAGAGATAAAAAAATAATAATTCCCGTGCAGTCTCAATGGCGGGGTGCGGGCCGGGGAATAGGCCTCTTGGCCGGGGTGAATAGTGTTGGAACACGGCCCGCGGAAATAGTAGCGGCTGGAGGTACCGGGGGCGATGCCCGCCCCGGCCCGGCGGCCAAGTTAAAAAAATAAATAATCCCGTTCAGTCTCAATGGCAGGGTGCGGGCCGGCCCGGCGGCGATTGCGGCGGGCAGCAGGCCTCTTGGACAGGTTGAGAGATAAAAAAATAATAATTCCCATGCAGTCTCAATGGCGGGGTGCGGGCCGGGGAATAGGCCTCTTGGCCGGGGTGAATAGTGTTGGAACACGGCCCGCGGAAATAGTAACGGCTGGAGGTACCGGGGGCGATGCCCGCCCCGGCCCGGCGGCCAAGTTAAAAAAATAAATAATCCCCGTTCAGTCTCAATGGCAGGGTGCGGGCCGGCCCGGCGGCGATTGCGGCGGGCAGCAGGCCTCTTGGACAGGTTGAGAGATATAAAAATAATAATTCCCGTGCAGTCTCAATGGCGGGGTGCGGGCCGGCCCGGCGGACGAGTGTGGCCGGGGAAGAGGCCTCTTGGCCGGGGTGAATATGTTGGAACGCGGCGCGCGTAAATAGAAGCGGCTGGAGGTACCGGGGGCGAAGCCCGCCCCGGCCCGGAGGCCGAGTTAAAAAAAATAATAATCCCCGTTCAGTCTCAATGGCGGGGTGCGGGCCGGCCCGGCGGCGAGTGCGGCGGGCTGCAGGCCTCTTGGACAGGTTGAGAGATAAAAAAATAATAATTCCCGTGCAGTCTCAATGGCGGGGTGCGGGCCGGCTCGGCGGACGAGTGTGGCCGGGGAAGAGGCCTCTCTGCCGGGGTGAATATGTTGGAACGCGGCGCGCGTAAATAGAAGCGGCTGGAGGTACCGGGGGCGAAGCCCGCCCCGGCCCGGAGGCCGAGTTAAAAAAAATAATAATCCCCGTTCAGTCTCAATGGCGGGGTGCGGGCCGGCCCGGCGGCGAGTGCGGCGGGCAGCAGGCCTCTTGGACAGGTTGAGAGATAAAAAAATAATAATTCCCGTGCAGTCTCAATGGCGGGGTGCGGGCCGGGGAATAGGCCTCTTGGCCGGGGTGAATAGTGTTGGAACACGGCCCGCGGAAATAGTAGCGGCTGGAGGTACCGGGGGCGATGCCCGCCCCGGCCCGGCGGCCAAGTTAAAAAAATAAATAATCCCCGTTCAGTCTCAATGGCAGGGTGCGGGCCGGCCCGGCGGCGATTGCGGCGGGCAGCAGGCCTCTTGGACAGGTTGAGAGATAAAAAAATAATAATTCCCGTTCAGTCTCAATGGCAGGGTGCGGGCCGGCCCGGCGGCAATTGCGGCGGGCAGCAGGCCTCTTGGACAGGTTGAGAGATAAAAAAATAATAATTCCCATGCAGTCTCAATGGCGGGGTGCGGGCCGGGGAATAGGCCTCTTGGCCGGGGTGAATATGTTGGAACGCGGCGCGCGTAAATAGAAGCGGCTGGAGGTACCGGGGGCGAAGCCCGCCCCGGCCCGGAGGCCGAGTTAAAAAAAATAATAATCCCCGTTCAGTCTCAATGGCGGGGTGCGGGCCGGCCCGGCGGCGAGTGCGGCAGGCAGCAGGCCTCTTGGACAGGTTGAGAGATAAAAAAATAATAATTCCCGTGCAGTCTCAATGGCGGGGTGCGGGCCGGGGAATAGGCCTCTTGGCCGGGGTGAATATGTTGGAACGCGGCGCGCGTAAATAGAAGCGGGTGGAGGTACCGGGGGCGAAGCCCGCCCCGGCCCGGAGGCCGAGTTAAAAAAAATAATAATCCCCGTTCAGTCTCAATGGCGGGGTGCGGGCCGGCCCGGCGGCGAGTGCGGCGGGCAGCAGGCCTCTTGGACAGGTTGAGAGATAAAAAAATAATAATTCCCGTGCAGTCTCAATGGCGGGGTGCGGGCCGGGGAATAGGCCTCTTGGCCGGGGTGAATAGTGTTGGAACACCGCCCGCGGAAATAGTAGCGGCTGGAGGTACCGGGGGCGATGCCCGCCCCGGCCCGGCGGCCAAGTTAAAAAAATAAATAATCCCGTTCAGTCTCAATGGCAGGGTGCGGGCCGGCCCGGCGGCGATTGCGGCGGGCAGCAGGCCTCTTGGACAGGTTGAGAGATAAAAAAATAATAATTCCCGTTCAGTCACAATGGCAGGGTGCGGGCTGGCCCGGCGGCAATTGCGGCGGGCAGCAGGCCTCTTGGACAGGTTGAGAGATAAAAAAATAATAATTCCCATGCAGTCTCAATGGCGGGGTGCGGGCCGGGGAATAGGCCTCTTGGCCGCGGTGAATATGTTGGAACGCGGCGCGCGTAAATAGAAGCGGCTGGAGGTACCGGGGGCGAAGCCCGCCCCGGCCCGGAGGCCGAGTTAAAAAAAATAATAATCCCCGTTCAGTCTCAATGGCGGGGTGCGGGCCGGCCCGGCAGCGAGTGCGGCGGGCAGCAGGCCTCTTGGACAGGTTGAGAGATAAAAAAATAATAATTCCCGTGCAGTCTCAATGGCGGGGTGCGGGCCGGGGAATAGGCCTCTTGGCCGGGGTGAATAGTGTTGGAACACGGCCCGCGGAAATAGTAGCGGCTGGAGGTACCGGGGGCGATGCCCGCCCCGGCCCGGCGGCCAAGTTAAAAAAATAAATAATCCCGTTCAGTCTCAATGGCAGGGTGCGGGCCGGCCCGGCGGCGATTGCGGCGGGCAGCAGGCCTCTTGGACAGGTTGAGAGATAAAAAATAATAATTCCCATGCAGTCTCAATGGCGGGGTGCGGGCCGGGGAATAGGCCTCTTGGCCGGGGTGAATATGTTGGAACGCGGCGCGCGTAAATAGAAGCGGCTGGAGGTACCGGGGGCGAAGCCCGCCCCGGCCCGGAGGCCGAGTTAAAAAAAATAATAATCCCCGTTCAGTCTCAATGGCGGGGTGCGGGCCGGCCCGGCGGCGAGTGCGGCGGGCAGCAGGCCTCTTGGACAGGTTGAGAGATAAAAAAATAATAATTCCCGTGCAGTCTCAATGGCGGGGTGCGGGCCGGGGAATAGGCCTCTTGGCCGGGGTGAATAGTGTTGGAACACGGCCCGCGGAAATAGTAGCGGCTGGAGGTACCGGGGGCGATGCCCGCCCCGGCCCGGCGGCCAAGTTAAAAAAATAAATAATCCCCGTTCAGTCTCAATGGCAGGGTGCGGGCCGGCCCGGCGGCGATTGCGGCGGGCAGCAGGCCTCTTGGACAGGTTGAGAGATAAAAAAATAATAATTCCCGTTCAGTCTCAATGGCAGGGTGCGGGCCGGCCCGGCGGCAATTGCGGCGGGCAGCAGGCCTCTTGGACAGGTTGAGAGATAAAAAAATAATAATTCCCATGCAGTCTCAATGGCGGGGTGCGGGCCGGGGAATAGGCCTCTTGGCCGGGGTGAATATGTTGGAACGCGGCGCGCGTAAATAGAAGCGGCTGGAGGTACCGGGGGCGAAGCCCGCCCCGGCCCGGAGGCCGAGTTAAAAAAAATAATAATCCCCGTTCAGTCTCAATGGCGGGGTGCGGGCTGGCCCGGCGGCGAGTGCGGCGGGCAGCAGGCCTCTTGGACAGGTTGAGAGATAAAAAAATAATAATTCCCGTGCAGTCTCAATGGCGGGGTGCGGGCCGGGGAATAGGCCTCTTGGCCGGGGTGAATATGTTGGAACGCGGCGCGCGTAAATAGAAGCGGCTGGAGGTACCGGGGGCGAAGCCCGCCCCGGCCCGGAGGCCGAGTTAAAAAAAATAATAATCCCCGTTCAGTCTCAATGGCGGGGTGCAGGCCGGCCCGGCGGCGATTGCGGCGGGCAGCAGGCCTCTTGGACAGGTTGAGAGATAAAAAAATAATAATTCCCGTGCAGTCTCAATGGCGGGGTGCGGGCCGGGGAATAGGCCTCTTGGCCGGGGTGAATAGTGTTGGAACACGGCCCGCGGAAATAGTAGCGGCTGGAGGTACCGGGGGCGATGCCCGCCCCGGCCCGGCGGCCAAGTTAAAAAAATAAATAATCCCGTTCAGTCTCAATGGCAGGGTGCGGGCCGGCCCGGCGGCGATTGCGGCGGGCAGCAGGCCTCTTGGACAGGTTGAGAGATAAAAAAATAATAATTCCCATGCAGTCTCAATGGCGGGGTGCGGGCCGGGGAATAGGCCTCTTGGCCGGGGTGAATATGTTGGAACGCGGCGCGCGTAAATAGAAGCGGCTGGAGGTACCGGGGGCGAAGCCCGCCCCGGCCCGGAGGCCGAGTTAAAAAAAATAATAATCCCCGTTCAGTCTCAATGGCGGGGTGCGGGCCGGCCCGGCGGCGAGTGCGGCGGGCAGCAGGCCTCTTGGACAGGTTGAGAGATAAAAAAATAATAATTCCCGTGCAGTCTCAATGGCGGGGTGCGGGCCGGGGAATAGGCCTCTTGGCCGGGGTGAATATGTTGGAACGCGGCGCGCGTAAATAGAAGCGGCTGGAGGTACCGGGGGCGAAGCCCGCCCCGGCCCGGAGGCCGAGTTAAAAAAAATAATAATCCCCGTTCAGTCTCAATGGCGGGGTGCGGGCCGGCCCGGCGGCGAGTGCGGCGGGCAGCAGGCCTCTTGGACAGGTTGAGAGATAAAAAAATAATAATTCCCGTGCAGTCTCAATGGCGGGGTGCGGGCCGGGGAATAGGCCTCTTGGCCGGGGTGAATAGTGTTGGAACACGGCCCGCGGAAATAGTAGCGGCTGGAGGTACCGGGGGCGATGCCCGCCCCGGCCCGGCGGCCAAGTTAAAAAAATAAATAATCCCCGTTCAGTCTCAATGGCAGGGTGCGGGCCGGCCCAGCGGCGATTGCGGCGGGCAGCAGGCCTCTTGGACAGGTTGAGAGATAAAAAAATAATAATTCCCGTTCAGTCTCAATGGCAGGGTGCGGGCCGGCCCGGCGGCAATTGCGGCGGGCAGCAGGCCTCTTGGACAGGTTGAGAGATAAAAAAATAATAATTCCCATGCAGTCTCAATGGCGGGGTGCGGGCCGGGGAATAGGCCTCTTGGCCGGGGTGAATATGTTGGAACGCGGCGCGCGTAAATAGAAGCGGCTGGAGGTACCGGGGGCGAAGCCCGCCCCGGCCCGGAGGCCGAGTTAAAAAAAATAATAATCCCCGTTCAGTCTCAATGGCGGGGTGCGGGCCGGCCCGGCGGCGAGTGCGGCGGGCAGCAGGCCTCTTGGACAGGTTGAGAGATAAAAAAATAATAATTCCCGTGCAGTCTCAATGGCGGGGTGCGGGCCGGGGAATAGGCCTCTTGGCCGGGGTGAATATGTTGGAACGCGGCGCGCGTAAATAGAAGCGGCTGGAGGTAGCGGGGGCGAAGCCCGCCCCGGCCCGGAGGCCGAGTTAAAAAAAATAATAATCCCCGTTCAGTCTCAATGGCGGGGTGCGGGCCGGCCCGGCGGCGAGTGCGGCGGGCAGCAGGCCTCTTGGACAGGTTGAGAGATAAAAAAATAATAATTCCCGTGCAGTCTCAATGGCGGGGTGCGGGCCGGGGAATAGGCCTCTTGGCCGGGGTGAATAGTGTTGGAACACGGCCCGCGGAAATAGTAGCGGCTGGAGGTACCGGGGGCGATGCCCGCCCCGGCCCGGCGGCCAAGTTAAAAAAATAAATAATCCCCGTTCAGTCTCAATGGCAGGGTGCGGGCCGGCCCAGCGGCGATTGCGGCGGGCAGCAGGCCTCTTGGACAGGTTGAGAGATAAAAAAATAATAATTCCCGTTCAGTCTCAATGGCAGGGTGCGGGCCGGCCCGGCGGCAATTGCGGCGGGCAGCAGGCCTCTTGGACAGGTTGAGAGATAAAAAAATAATAATTCCCATGCAGTCTCAATGGCGGGGTGCGGGCCGGGGAATAGGCCTCTTGGCCGGGGTGAATATGTTGGAACGCGGCGCGCGTAAATAGAAGCAGCTGGAGGTACCGGGGGCGAAGCCCGCCCCGGCCCGGAGGCCGAGTTAAAAAAAATAATAATCCCCGTTCAGTCTCAATGGCGGGGTGCGGGCCGGCCCGGCGGCGAGTGCGGCGGGCAGCAGGCCTCTTGGACAGGTTGAGAGATAAAAAAATAATAATTCCCGTGCAGTCTCAATGGCGGGGTGCGGGCCGGGGAATAGGCCTCTTGGCCGGGGTGAATATGTTGGAACGCGGCGCGCGTAAATAGAAGCGGCTGGAGGTACCGGGGGCGAAGCCCGCCCCGGCCCGGAGGCCGAGTTAAAAAAAATAATAATCCCGTTCAGTCTCAATGGCGGGGTGCGGGCCGGCCCGGCGGCGATTGCGGCGGGCAGCAGGCCTCTTGGACAGGTTGAGAGATAAAAAAATAATAATTCCCGTGCAGTCTCAATGGCGGGGTGCGGGCCGGGGAATAGGCCTCTTGGCCGGGGTGAATAGTGTTGGAACACGGCCCGCGGAAATAGTAGCGGCTGGAGGTACCGGGGGCGATGCCCGCCCCGGCCCGGCGGCCAAGTTAAAAAAATAAATAATCCCGTTCAGTCTCAATGGCAGGGTGCGGGCCGGCCCGGCGGCGATTGCGGCGGGCAGCAGGCCTCTTGGACAGGTTGAGAGATAAAAAAAAAATAATTCCCTTGCAGTCTCATTGGCGGGGTGCGGGCCGGGGAATAGGCCTCTTGGCCGGGGTGAATATGTTGGAACGCGGCGCTCGTAAATAGAAGCGGCTGGAGGTACCGGGGGCGAAGCCCGCCCCGGCCCGGAGGCCGAGTTAAAAAAAATAATAATCCCCGTTCAGTCTCAATGGCGGGGTGCGGGCCGGCCCGGCGGCGAGTGCGGCGGGCAGCAGGCCTCTTGGACAGGTTGAGAGATAAAAAAATAATAATTCCGGTGCAGTCTCAATGGCGGGGTGCGGGCCGGGGAATAGGCCTCTTGGCCGGGGTGAATATGTTGGAACGCGGCGCGCGTAAATAGAAGCGGCTGGAGGTACCGGGGGCGAAGCCCGCCCCGGCCCGGAGGCCGAGTTAAAAATAATAATAATCCCCGTTCAGTCTCAATGGCGGGGTGCGGGCCGGCCCGGCGGCGAGTGCGGCGGGCAGCAGGCCTCTTGGACAGGTTGAGAGATAAAAAAATAATAATTCCCGTGCAGTCTCAATGGCGGGGTGCGGGCCGGGGAATAGGCCTCTTGGCCGGGGTGAATATGTTGGAACGCGGCGCGCATAAATAGAAGCGGCTGGAGGTACCGGGGGCGAAGCCCGCCCCAGCCCGGAGGCCGAGTTAAAAAAAATAATAATCCTCGTTCAGTCTCAATGGCGGGGTGCGGGCCGGCCCGGCGGCGATTGCGGCGGGCAGCAGGCCTCTTGGACAGGTTGAGAGATAAAAAAATAATAATTCCCGTGCAGTCTCAATGGCGGGGTGCGGGCCGGGGAATAGGCCTCTTGGCCGGGGTGAATAGTGTTGGAACACGGCCCGCGGAAATAGTAGCGGCTGGAGGTACCGGGGGCGATGCCCGCCCCGGCCCGGCGGCCAAGTTAAAAAAATAAATAATCCCGTTCAGTCTCAATGGCAGGGTGCGGGCCGGCCCGGCGGCGATTGCGGCGGGCAGCAGGCCTCTTGGACAGGTTGAGAGATAAAAAAAAAAAATAATTCCCATGCAGTCTCATTGGCGGGGTGCGGGCCGGGGAACAGGCCTCTTGGCCGGGGTGAATATGTTGGAACGCGGCGCGCGTAAATAGAAGCGGCTGGAGGTACCGGGGGCGAAGCCCGCCACGGCCCGGAGGCCGAGTTAAAAAAAATAAAAATCCCCGTTCAGTCTCAATGGCGGGGTGCGGGCCGGCCCGGCGGCGAGTGCGGCGGGCAGCAGGCCTCTTGGACAGGTTGAGAGATAAAAAAATAATAATTCCGGTGCAGTCTCAATGGCGGGGTGCGGGCCGGGGAATAGGCCTCTTGGCCGGGGTGAATAGTGTTGGAACACGGCCCGCGGAAATAGTAGCGGCTGGAGGTACCGGGGGCGATGCCCGCCCCGGCCCGGCGGCCAAGTTAAAAAAATAAATAATCCCCGTTCAGTCTCAATGGCAGGGTGCGGGCCGGCCCAGCGGCGATTGCGGCGGGCAGCAGGCCTCTTGGACAGGTTGAGAGATAAAAAAATAATAATTCCCGTTCAGTCTCAATGGCAGGGTGCGGGCCGGGGAATAGGCCTCTTGGCCGGGGTGAATATGTTGGAACGCGGCGCGCGTAAATAGAAGCGGCTGGAGGTACCGGGGGCGAAGCCCGCCCCGGCCCGGAGGCCGAGTTAAAAAAAATAATAATCCCCGTTCAGTCTCAATGGCGGGGTGCGGGCCGGCCCGGCGGCGAGTGCGGTGGGCAGCAGGCCTCTTGGACAGGTTGAGAGATAAAAAAATAATAATTCCCGTTCAGTCTCAATGGCAGGGTGCGGGCCGGCCCGGCGGCAATTGCGGCGGGCAGCAGGCCTCTTGGACAGGTTGAGAGATAAAAAAATAATAATTCCCATGCAGTCTCAATGGCGGGGTGCGGGCCGGGGAATAGGCCTCTTGGCCGGGGTGAATATGTTGGAACGCGGCGCGCGTAAATAGAAGCGGCTGGAGGTACCGGGGGCGAAGCCCGCCCCGGCCCGGAGGCCGAGTTAAAAAAAATAATAATCCCCGTTCAGTCTCAATGGCGGGGTGCGGGCCGGCCCGGCGGCGAGTGCGGCGGGCAGCAGGCCTCTTGGACAGGTTGAGAGATAAAAAAATAATAATTCCCGTGCAGTCTCAATGGCGGGGTGCGGGCCGGGGAATAGGCCTCTTGGCCGGGGTGAATATGTTGGAACGCGGCGCGCGTAAATAGAAGCGGCTGGAGGTACCGGGGGCGAAGCCCGCCCCGGCCCGGAGGCCGAGTTAAAAAAAATAATAATCCCCGTTCAGTCTCAATGGCGGGGTGCGGGCCGGCCCGGCGGCGATTGCGGCGGGCAGCAGGCCTCTTGGACAGGTTGAGAGATAAAAAAATAATAATTCCCATGCAGTCTCAATGGCGGGGTGCGGGCCGGGGAATAGGCCTCTTGGCCGGGGTGAATATGTTGGAACGCGGCGCGCGTAAATAGAAGCGGCTGGAGGTACCGGGGGCGAAGCCCGCCCCGGCCCGGAGGCCGAGTTAAAAAAAATAATAATCCCCGTTCAGTCTCAATGGCGGGGTGCGGGCCGGCCCGGCGGCGATTGCGGCGGGCAGCAGGCCTCTTGGACAGGTTGAGAGATAAAAAAATAATAATTCCCATGCAGTCTCAATGGCGGGGTGCGGGCCGGGGAATAGGCCTCTTGGCCGGGGTGAATATGTTGGAACGCGGCGCGCGTAAATAGAAGCGGCTGGAGGTACCGGGGGCGAAGCCCGCCCCGGCCCGGAGGCCGAGTTAAAAAAAATAATAATCCCCGTTCAGTCTCAATGGCGGGGTGCGGGCCGGCCCGGCGGCGAGTGCGGCGGGCAGCAGGCCTCTTGGACAGGTTGAGAGATAAAAAAATAATAATTCCCGTGCAGTCTCAATGGCGGGGTGCGGGCCGGGGAATAGGCCTCTTGGCCGGGGTGAATATGTTGGAACGCAGCGCGCGTAAATAGAAGCGGCTGGAGGTACCGGGGGCGAAGCCCGCCCCGGTCCGGAGGCCGAGTTAAAAAAAATAATAATCCCCGTTCAGTCTCAATGGCAGGGTGCGGGCCGGCCCGGCGGCGATTGCGGCGGGCAGCAGGCCTCTTGGACAGGTTGAGAGATAAAAAAATAATAATTCCCATGCAGTCTCAATGGCGGGGTGCGGGCCGGGGAATAGGCCTCTTGGCCGGGGTGAATAGTGTTGGAACACGGCCCGCGGAAATAGTAGCGGCTGGAGGTACCGGGGGCGATGCCCGCCCCGGGCCGGCGGCCAAGTTAAAAAAATAAATAATCCCGTTCAGTCTCAATGGCAGGGTGCGGGCCGGCCCGGCGGCGAGTGCGGCGGGCAGCAGGCCTCTTGGACAGGTTGAGAGATAAAAAAATAATAATTCCCGTTCAGTCTCAATGGCAGGGTGCGGGCCGGCCCGGCGGCGATTGCGGCGGGCAGCAGGCCTCTTGGACAGGTTGAGAGATAAAAAAATAATAATTCCCATGCAGTCTCAATGGCGGGGTGCGGGCCGGGGAATAGGCCTCTTGGCCGGGGTGAATATGTTGGAACGCGGCGCGCGTAAATAGAAGCGGCTGGAGGTACCGGGGGCGAAGCCCGCCCCGGCCCGGAGGCCGAGTTAAAAAAAATAATAATCCCCGTTCAGTCTCAATGGCGGGGTGCGGGCCGGCCCGGCGGCGAGTGCGGCGGGCAGCAGGCCTCTTGGACAGGTTGAGAGATAAAAAAATAATAATTCCCGTGCAGTCTCAATGGCGGGGTGCGGGCCGGGGAATAGGCCTCTTGGCCTGGGTGAATATGTTGGAACGCGGCGCGCGTAAATAGAAGCGGCTGGAGGTACCGGGGGCGAAGCCCGCCCCGGCCCGGAGGCCGAGTTAAAAAAAATAATAATCCCCGTTCAGTCTCAATGGCGGGGTGCGGGCCGGCCCGGCGGCGAGTGCGGCGGGCAGCAGGCCTCTTGGACAGGTTGAGAGATAAAAAAATAATAATTCCCGTGCAGTCTCAATGGCGGGGTGCGGGCCGGGGAATAGGCCTCTTGGCCGGGGTGAATAGTGTTGGAACACGGCCCGCGGAAATAGTAGCGGCTGGAGGTACCGGGGGCGATGCCCGCCCCGGCCCGGCGGCCAAGTTAAAAAAATAAATAATCCCGTTCAGTCTCAATGGCAGGGTGCGGGCCGGCCCGGCGGCGATTGCGGCGGGCAGCAGGCCTCTTGGACAGGTTGAGAGATAAAAAAAAAATAATTCCCATGCAGTCTCAATGGCGGGGTGCGGGCCGGGGAATAGGCCTCTTGGCCGGGGTGAATATGTTGGAACGCGGCGCGCGTAAATAGAAGCGGCTGGAGGTACCGGGGGCGAAGCCCGCCCCGGCCCGGAGGCCGAGTTAAAAAAAAAAATAATCCCCGTTCAGTCTCAATGGCGGGGTGCGGGCCGGCCCGGCGGCGAGTGCGGCGGGCAGCAGGCCTCTTGGACAGGTTGAGAGATAAAAAAATAATAATTCCCGTGCAGTCTCAATGGCGGGGTGCGGGCCGGGGAATAGGCCTCTTGGCCGGGGTGAATATGTTGGAACGCGGCGCGCGTAAATAGAAGCGGCTGGAGGTACCGGGGGCGAAGCCCGCCCCGGCCCGGAGGCCGAGTTAAAAAAAATAATAATCCCCGTTCAGTCTCAATGGCAGGGTGCGGGCCGGCCCGGCGGCGATTGCGGCGGGCAGCAGGCCTCTTGGACAGGTTGAGAGATAAAAAAATAATAATTCCCGTTCAGTCTCAATGGCAGGGTGCGGGCCGGCCCGGCGGCAATTGCGGCGGGCAGCAGGCCTCTTGGACAGGTTGAGAGATAAAAAAAAAATAATTCCCATGCAGTCTCATTGGCGGGGTGCGGGCCGGGGAATAGGCCTCTTGGCCGGGGTGAATAGTGTTGGAACACGGCCCGCGGAAATAGTAGCGGCTGGAGGTACCGGGGGCGATGCCCGCCCCGGCCCGGCGGCCAAGTTAAAAAAATAAATAATCCCCGTTCAGTCTCAATGGCAGGGTGCGGGCCGGCCCGGCGGCGATTGCGGCGGGCAGCAGGCCTCTTGGACAGGTTGAGAGATAAAAAAATAATAATTCCCATGCAGTCTCAATGGCGGGGTGCGGGCCGGGGAATAGGCCTCTTGGCCGGGGTGAATAGTGTTGGAACACGGCCCGCGGAAATAGTAGCGGCTGGAGGTACCGGGGGCGATGCCCGCCCCGGGCCGGCGGCCAAGTTAAAAAAATAAATAATCCCGTTCAGTCTCAATGGCAGGGTGCGGGCCGGCCCGGCGGCGAGTGCGGCGGGCAGCAGGCCTCTTGGACAGGTTGAGAGATAAAAAAATAATAATTCCCGTTCAGTCTCAATGGCAGGGTGCGGGCCGGCCCGGCGGCGATTGCGGCGGGCAGCAGGCCTCTTGGACAGGTTGAGAGATAAAAAAATAATAATTCCCATGCAGTCTCAATGGCGGGGTGCGGGCCGGGGAATAGGCCTCTTGGCCGGGGTGAATATGTTGGAACGCGGCGCGCGTAAATAGAAGCGGCTGGAGGTACCGGGGGCGAAGCCCGCCCCGGCCCGGAGGCCGAGTTAAAAAAAATAATAATCCCCGTTCAGTCTCAATGGCGGGGTGCGGGCCGGCCCGGCGGCGAGTGCGGCGGGCAGCAGGCCTCTTGGACAGGTTGAGAGATAAAAAAATAATAATTCCCGTGCAGTCTCAATGGCAGGGTGCGGGCCGGGGAATAGGCCTCTTGGCCGGGGTGAATATGTTGGAACGCGGCGCGCGTAAATAGAAGCGGCTGGAGGTACCGGGGGCGAAGCCCGCCCCGGCCCGGAGGCCGAGTTAAAAAAAATAATAATCCCCGTTCAGTCTCAATGGCGGGGTGCGGGCCGGCCCGGCGGCGAGTGCGGTGGGCAGCAGGCCTCTTGGACAGGTTGAGAGATAAAAAAATAATAATTCCCGTGCAGTCTCAATGGCGGGGTGCGGGCCGGGGAATAGGCCTCTTGGCCGGGGTGAATAGTGTTGGAACACGGCCCGCGGAAATAGTAGCGGCTGGAGGTACCGGGGGCGATGCCCGCCCCGGCCCGGCGGCCAAGTTAAAAAAATAAATAATCCCGTTCAGTCTCAATGGCAGGGTGCGGGCCGGCCCGGCGGCGATTGCGGCGGGCAGCAGGCCTCTTGGACAGGTTGAGAGATAAAAAAAAAATAATTCCCATGCAGTCTCAATGGCGGGGTGCGGGCCGGGGAATAGGCCTCTTGGCCGGGGTGAATATGTTGGAACGCGGCGCGCGTAAATAGAAGCGGCTGGAGGTACCGGGGGCGAAGCCCGCCCCGGCCCGGAGGCCGAGTTAAAAAAAATAATAATCCCCGTTCAGTCTCAATGGCGGGGTGCGGGCCGGCCCGGCGGCGAGTGCGGCGGGCAGCAGGCCTCTTGGACAGGTTGAGAGATAAAAAAATAATAATTCCCGTGCAGTCTCAATGGCGGGGTGCGGGCCGGGGAATAGGCCTCTTGGCCGGGGTGAATATGTTGGAACGCGGCGCGCGTAAATAGAAGCGGCTGGAGGTACCGGGGGCGAAGCCCGCCCCGGCCCGGAGGCCGAGTTAAAAAAAATAATAATCCCCGTTCAGTCTCAATGGCAGGGTGCGGGCCGGCCCGGCGGCGATTGCGGCGGGCAGCAGGCCTCTTGGACAGGTTGAGAGATAAAAAAATAATAATTCCCGTTCAGTCTCAATGGCAGGGTGCGGGCCGGCCCGGCGGCAATTGCGGCGGGCAGCAGGCCTCTTGGACAGGTTGAGAGATAAAAAAATAATAATTCCCATGCAGTCTCAATGGCGGGGTGCGGGCCGGGGAATAGGCCTCTTGGCCGGGGTGAATATGTTGGAACGCAGCGCGCGTAAATAGAAGCGGCTGGAGGTACCGGGGGCGAAGCCCGCCCCGGCCCGGAGGCCGAGTTAAAAAAAATAATAATCCCCGTTCAGTCTCAATGGCGGGGTGCGGGCCGGCCCGGCGGCGAGTGCGGCGGGCAGCAGGCCTCTTGGACAGGTTGAGAGATAAAAAAATAATAATTCCCGTGCAGTCTCAATGGCGGGGTGCGGGCCGGGGAATAGGCCTCTTGGCCGGGGTGAATATGTTGGAACGCGGCGCGCGTAAATAGAAGCGGCTGGAGGTACCGGGGGCGAAGCCCGCCCCGGCCCGGAGGCCGAGTTAAAAAAAATAATAATCCCCGTTCAGTCTCAATGGCGGGGTGCGGGCCGGCCCGGCGGCGATTGCGGCGGGCAGAAGGCCTCTTGGACAGGTTGAGAGATAAAAAAATAATAATTCCCGTGCAGTCTCAATGGCGGGGTGCGGGCCGGGGAATAGGCCTCTTGGCCGGGGTGAATAGTGTTGGAACACGGCCCGCGGAAATAGTAGCGGCTGGAGGTACCGGGGGCGATGCCCGCCCCGGCCCGGCGGCCAAGTTAAAAAAATAAATAATCCCCGTTCAGTCTCAATGGCAGGGTGCGGGCCGGCCCAGCGGCGATTGCGGCGGGCAGCAGGCCTCTTGGACAGGTTGCGAGATAAAAAAATAATAATTCCCGTTCAGTCTCAATGGCAGGGTGCGGGCCGGCCCGGCGGCAATTGCGGCGGGCAGCAGGCCTCTTGGACAGGTTGAGAGATAAAAAAATAATAATTCCCATGCAGTCTCAATGGCGGGGTGCGGGCCGGGGAATAGGCCTCTTGGCCGGGGTGAATATGTTGGAACGCAGCGCGCGTAAATAGAAGCGGCTGGAGGTACCGGGGGCGAAGCCCGCCCCGGCCCGGAGGCCGAGTTAAAAAAAATAATAATCCCCGTTCAGTCTCAATGGCGGGGTGCGGGCCGGCCCGGCGGCGAGTGCGGCGGGCAGCAGGCCTCTTGGACAGGTTGAGAGATAAAAAAATGATAATTCCCATGCAGTCTCAATGGCGGGGTGCGGGCCGGCCCGGCGGACGAGTGTGGCCGGGGAAGAGGCCTCTTGGCCGGGGTGAATATGTTGGAACGCGGCGCGCGTAAATAGAAGCGGCTGGAGGTACCGGGGGCGAAGCCCGCCCCGGCCCGGAGGCCGAGTTAAAAAAAATAATAATCCCCGTTCAGTCTCAATGGCGGGGTGCGGGCCGGCCCGGCGGCGAGTGCGGCGGGCAGCAGGCCTCTTGGACAGGTTGAGAGATAAAAAAATAATAATTCCCGTGCAGTCTCAATGGCGGGGTGCGGGCCGGGGAATAGGCCTCTTGGCCGGGGTGAATAGTGTTGGAACACGGCCCGCGGAAATAGTAGCGGCTGGAGGTACCGGGGGCGATGCCCGCCCCGGCCCGGCGGCCAAGTTAAAAAAATAAATAATCCCCGTTCAGTCTCAATGGCAGGGTGCGGGCCGGCCCGGCGGCGATTGCGGCGGGCAGCAGGCCTCTTGGACAGGTTGAGAGATAAAAAAATAATAATTCCCATGCAGTCTCAATGGCGGGGTGCGGGCCGGGGAATAGGCCTCTTGGCCGGGGTGAATAGTGTTGGAACACGGCCCGCGGAAATAGTAGCGGCTGGAGGTACCGGGGGCGATGCCCGCCCTGGCCCGGCGGCCAAGTTAAAAAAATAAATAATCCCCGTTCAGTCTCAATGGCAGGGTGCGGGCCGGCCCGGCGGCGATTGCGGCGGGCAGCAGGCCTCTTGGACAGGTTGAGAGATAAAAAAATAATAATTCCCGTTCAGTCTCAATGGCAGGGTGCGGGCCGGCCCGGCGGCAATTGCGGCGGGCAGCAGGCCTCTTGGACAGGTTGAGAGATAAAAAAATGATAATTCCCTTGCAGTCTCAATGGCGGGGTGCGGGCCGGGGAATAGGCCTCTTGGCCGGGGTGAATATGTTGGAACGCGGCGAGCGTAAATAGAAGCGGCTGGAGGTACCGGGGGCGAAGCCCGCCCCGGCCCGGAGGCCGAGTTAAAAAAAATAATAATCCCCGTTCAGTCTCAATGGCGGGGTGCGGGCCGGCCCGGCGGCGAGTGCGGCGGGCAGCAGGCCTCTTGGACAGGTTGAGAGATAAAAAAATAATAATTCCCGTGCAGTCTCAATGGCGGGGTGCGGGCCGGGGAATAGGCCTCTTGGCCGGGGTGAATATGTTGGAACGCGGCGCGCGTAAATAGAAGCGGCTGGAGGTACCGGGGGCGAAGCCCGCCCCGGCCCGGAGGCCGAGTTAAAAAAAATAATAATCCCCGTTCAGTCTCAATGGCGGGGTGCGGGCCGGCCCGGCGGCGATTGCGGCGGGCAGCAGGCCTCTTGGACAGGTTGAGAGATAAAAAAATAATAATTCCCGTGCAGTCTCAATGGCGGGGTGCGGGCCGGGGAATAGGCCTCTTGGCCGGGGTGAATAGTGTTGGAACACGGCCCGCGGAAATAGTAGCGGCTGGAGGTACCGGGGGCGATGCCCGCCCCGGCCCGGCGGCCAAGTTAAAAAAATAAATAATCCCCGTTCAGTCTCAATGGCAGGGTGCGGGCCGGCCCAGGCGATTGCGGCGGGCAGCAGGCCTCTTGGACAGGTTGAGAGATAAAAAAATAATAATTCCCGTTCAGTCTCAATGGCAGGGTGCGGGCCGGCCCGGCGGCAATTGCGGCGGGCAGCAGGCCTCTTGGACAGGTTGAGAGATAAAAAAATAATAATTCCCATGCAGTCTCAATGGCGGGGTGCGGGCCGGGGAATAGGCCTCTTGGCCGGGGTGAATATGTTGGAACGCGGCGCGCGTAAATAGAAGCGGCTGGAGGTACCGGGGGCGAAGCCCGCCCCGGCCCGGAGGCCGAGTTAAAAAAAATAATAATCCCCGTTCAGTCTCAATGGCGGGGTGCGGGCCGGCCCGGCGGCGAGTGCGGCGGGCAGCAGGCCTCTTGGACAGGTTGAGAGATAAAAAAATAATAATTCCCGTGCAGTCTCAATGGCGGGGTGCGGGCCGGGGAATAGGCCTCTTGGCCGGGGTGAATATGTTGGAACGCGGCGCGCGTAAATAGAAGCGGCTGGAGGTACCGGGGGCGAAGCCCGCCCCGGCCCGGAGGCCGAGTTAAAAAAAATAATAATCCCCGTTCAGTCTCAATGGCGGGGTGCGGGCCGGCCCGGCGGCGAGTGCGGCGGGCAGCAGGCCTCTTGGACAGGTTGAGAGATAAAAAAATAATAATTCCGGTGCAGTCTCAATGGCGGGGTGCGGGCCGGGGAATAGGCCTCTTGGCCGGGGTGAATAGTGTTGGAACACGGCCCGCGGAAATAGTAGCGGCTGGAGGTACCGGGGGCGATGCCCGCCCCGGCCCGGCGGCCAAGTTAAAAAAATAAATAATCCCGTTCAGTCTCAATGGCAGGGTGCGGGCCGGCCCGGCGGCGATTGCGGCGGGCAGCAGGCCTCTTGGACAGGTTGAGAGATAAAAAAAAAATAATTCCCATGCAGTCTCATTGGCGGGGTGCGGGCCGGGGAACAGGCCTCTTGGCCGGGGTGAATATGTTGGAACGCGGCGCGCGTAAATAGAAGCGGCTGGAGGTACCGGGGGCGAAGCCCGCCCCGGCCCGGAGGCCGAGTTAAAAAAAATAATAATCCCCGTTCAGTCTCAATGGCGGGGTGCGGGCCGGCCCGGCGGCGAGTGCGGCGGGCAGCAGGCCTCTTGGACAGGTTGAGAGATAAAAAAATAATAATTCCGGTGCAGTCTCAATGGCGGGGTGCGGGCCGGGGAATAGGCCTCTTGGCCGGGGTGAATATGTTGGAACGCGGCGCGCGTAAATAGAAGCGGCTGGAGGTACCGGGGGCGAAGCCCGCCCCGGCCCGGAGGCCGAGTTAAAAAAAATAATAATCCCCGTTCAGTCTCAATGGCGGGGTGCGGGCCGGCCCGGCGGCGAGTGCGGTGGGCAGCAGGCCTCTTGGACAGGTTGAGAGATAAAAAAATAATAATTCCCGTTCAGTCTCAATGGCAGGGTGCGGGCCGGCCCGGCGGCAATTGCGGCGGGCAGCAGGCCTCTTGGACAGGTTGAGAGATAAAAAAATAATAATTCCCATGCAGTCTCAATGGCGGGGTGCGGGCCGGGGAATAGGCCTCTTGGCCGGGGTGAATATGTTGGAACGCGGCGCGCGTAAATAGAAGCGGCTGGAGGTACCGGGGGCGAAGCCCGCCCCGGCCCGGAGGCCGAGTTAAAAAAAATAATAATACCCGTTCAGTCTCAATGGCGGGGTGCGGGCCGGCCCGGCGGCGAGTGCGGCGGGCAGCAGGCCTCTTGGACAGGTTGAGAGATAAAAAAATAATAATTCCCGTGCAGTCTCAATGGCGGGGTGCGGGCCGGGGAATAGGCCTCTTGGCCGGGGTGAATATGTTGGAACGCGGCGCGCGTAAATAGAAGCGGCTGGAGGTACCGGGGGCGAAGCCCGCCCCGGCCCGGAGGCCGAGTTAAAAAAAATAATAATCCCCGTTCAGTCTCAATGGCGGGGTGCGGGCCGGCCCGGCGGCGATTGCGGCGGGCAGCAGGCCTCTTGGACAGGTTGAGAGATAAAAAAATAATAATTCCCATGCAGTCTCAATGGCGGGGTGCGGGCCGGGGAATAGGCCTCTTGGCCGGGGTGAATATGTTGGAACGCGGCGCGCGTAAATAGAAGCGGCTGGAGGTACCGGGGGCGAAGCCCGCCCCGGCCCGGAGGCCGAGTTAAAAAAAATAATAATCCCCGTTCAGTCTCAATGGCGGGGTGCGGGCCGGCCCGGCGGCGAGTGCGGCGGGCAGCAGGCCTCTTGGACAGGTTGAGAGATAAAAAAATAATAATTCCCGTGCAGTCTCAATGGCGGGGTGCGGGCCGGGGAATAGGCCTCTTGGCCGGGGTGAATATGTTGGAACGCGGCGCGCGTAAATAGAAGCGGCTGGAGGTACCGGGGGCGAAGCCCGCCCCGGCCCGGAGGCCGAGTTAAAAAAAATAATAATCCCCGTTCAGTCTCAATGGCGGGGTGCGGGCCGGCCCGGCGGCGAGTGCGGCGGGCAGCAGGCCTCTTGGACAGGTTGAGAGATAAAAAAAATAATAATTCCCGTGCAGTCTCAATGGCGGGGTGCGGGCCGGGGAATAGGCCTCTTGGCCGGGGTGAATAGTGTTGGAACACGGCCCGCGGAAATAGTAGCGGCTGGAGGTACCGGGGGCGATGCCCGCCCCGGCCCGGCGGCCAAGTTAAAAAAATAAATAATCCCCGTTCAGTCTCAATGGCAGGGTGCGGGCCGGCCCGGCGGCGATTGCGGCGGGCAGCAGGCCTCTTGGACAGGTTGAGAGATAAAAAAATAATAATTCCCGTGCAGTCTCAATGGCGGGGTGCGGGCCGGGGAATAGGCCTCTTGGCCGGGGTGAATAGTGTTGGAACACGGCCCGCGGAAATAGTAGCGGCTGGAGGTACCGGGGGCGATGCCCGCCCCGGGCCGGCGGCCAAGTTAAAAAAATAAATAATCCCCGTTCAGTCTCAATGGCAGGGTGCGGGCCGGCCCGGCGGCGAGTGCGGCGGGCAGCAGGCCTCTTGGACAGGTTGAGAGATAAAAAAATAATAATTCCCGTTCAGTCTCAATGGCAGGGTGCGGGCCGGCCCGGCGGCGATTGCGGCGGGCAGCAGGCCTCTTGGACAGGTTGAGAGATAAAAAAATAATAATTCCCATGCAGTCTCAATGGCGGGGTGCGGGCCGGGGAATAGGCCTCTTGGCCGGGGTGAATATGTTGGAACGCGGCGCGCGTAAATAGAAGCGGCTGGAGGTACCGGGGGCGAAGCCCGCCCCGGCCCGGAGGCCGAGTTAAAAAAAATAATAATCCCCGTTCAGTCTCAATGGCGGGGTGCGGGCCGGCCCGGCGGCGAGTGCGGCGGGCAGCAGGCCTCTTGGACAGGTTGAGAGATAAAAAAAATAATAATTCCCGTGCAGTCTCAATGGCGGGGTGCGGGCCGGGGAATAGGCCTCTTGGCCGGGGTGAATATGTTGGAACGCGGCGCGCGTAAATAGAAGCGGCTGGAGGTACCGGGGGCGAAGCCCGCCCCGGCCCGGAGGCCGAGTTAAAAAAAATAATAATCCCCGTTCAGTCTCAATGGCGGGGTGCGGGCCGGCCCGGCGGCGAGTGCGGCGGGCAGCAGGCCTCTTGGACAGGTTGAGAGATAAAAAAATAATAATTCCCGTGCAGTCTCAATGGCGGGGTGCGGGCCGGGGAATAGGCCTCTTGGCCGGGGTGAATAGTGTTGGAACACGGCCCGCGGAAATAGTAGCGGCTGGAGGTACCGGGGGCGATGCCCGCCCCGGCCCGGCGGCCAAGTTAAAAAAATAAATAATCCCGTTCAGTCTCAATGGCAGGGTGCGGGCCGGCCCGGCGGCGATTGCGGCGGGCAGCAGGCCTCTTGGACAGGTTGAGAGATAAAAAAATAATAATTCCCATGCAGTCTCAATGGCGGGGTGCGGGCCGGGGAATAGGCCTCTTGGCCGGGGTGAATAGTGTTGGAACACGGCCCGCGGAAATAGTAACGGCTGGAGGTACCGGGGGCGATGCCCGCCCCGGCCCGGCGGCCAAGTTAAAAAAATAAATAATCCCCGTTCAGTCTCAATGGCAGGGTGCGGGCCGGCCCGGCGGCGATTGCGGCGGGCAGCAGGCCTCTTGGACAGGTTGAGAGATATAAAAATAATAATTCCCGTGCAGTCTCAATGGCGGGGTGCGGGCCGGCCCGGCGGACGAGTGTGGCCGGGGAAGAGGCCTCTTGGCCGGGGTGAATATGTTGGAACGCGGCGCGCGTAAATAGAAGCGGCTGGAGGTACCGGGGGCGAAGCCCGCCCCGGCCCGGAGGCCGAGTTAAAAAAAATAATAATCCCCGTTCAGTCTCAATGGCGGGGTGCGGGCCGGCCCGGCGGCGAGTGCGGCGGGCTGCAGGCCTCTTGGACAGGTTGAGAGATAAAAAAATAATAATTCCCGTGCAGTCTCAATGGCGGGGTGCGGGCCGGCTCGGCGGACGAGTGTGGCCGGGGAAGAGGCCTCTCTGCCGGGGTGAATATGTTGGAACGCGGCGCGCGTAAATAGAAGCGGCTGGAGGTACCGGGGGCGAAGCCCGCCCCGGCCCGGAGGCCGAGTTAAAAAAAATAATAATCCCCGTTCAGTCTCAATGGCGGGGTGCGGGCCGGCCCGGCGGCGAGTGCGGCGGGCAGCAGGCCTCTTGGACAGGTTGAGAGATAAAAAAATAATAATTCCCGTGCAGTCTCAATGGCGGGGTGCGGGCCGGGGAATAGGCCTCTTGGCCGGGGTGAATAGTGTTGGAACACGGCCCGCGGAAATAGTAGCGGCTGGAGGTACCGGGGGCGATGCCCGCCCCGGCCCGGCGGCCAAGTTAAAAAAATAAATAATCCCCGTTCAGTCTCAATGGCAGGGTGCGGGCCGGCCCGGCGGCGATTGCGGCGGGCAGCAGGCCTCTTGGACAGGTTGAGAGATAAAAAAATAATAATTCCCGTTCAGTCACAATGGCAGGGTGCGGGCTGGCCCGGCGGCAATTGCGGCGGGCAGCAGGCCTCTTGGACAGGTTGAGAGATAAAAAAATAATAATTCCCATGCAGTCTCAATGGCGGGGTGCGGGCCGGGGAATAGGCCTCTTGGCCGCGGTGAATATGTTGGAACGCGGCGCGCGTAAATAGAAGCGGCTGGAGGTACCGGGGGCGAAGCCCGCCCCGGCCCGGAGGCCGAGTTAAAAAAAATAATAATCCCCGTTCAGTCTCAATGGCGGGGTGCGGGCCGGCCCGGCAGCGAGTGCGGCGGGCAGCAGGCCTCTTGGACAGGTTGAGAGATAAAAAAATAATAATTCCCGTGCAGTCTCAATGGCGGGGTGCGGGCCGGGGAATAGGCCTCTTGGCCGGGGTGAATAGTGTTGGAACACGGCCCGCGGAAATAGTAGCGGCTGGAGGTACCGGGGGCGATGCCCGCCCCGGCCCGGCGGCCAAGTTAAAAAAATAAATAATCCCCGTTCAGTCTCAATGGCAGGGTGCGGGCCGGCCCGGCGGCGATTGCGGCGGGCAGCAGGCCTCTTGGACAGGTTGAGAGATAAAAAAATAATAATTCCCGTTCAGTCTCAATGGCAGGGTGCGGGCCGGCCCGGCGGCCATTGCGGCGGGCAGCAGGCCTCTTGGACAGGTTGAGAGATAAAAAAATAATAATTCCCATGCAGTCTCAATGGCGGGGTGCGGGCCGGGGAATAGGCCTCTTGGCCGGGGTGAATATGTTGGAACGCGGCGCGCGTAAATAGAAGCGGCTGGAGGTACCGGGGGCGAAGCCCGCCCCGGCCCGGAGGCCGAGTTAAAAAAAAAAATAATCCCCGTTCAGTCTCAATGGCGGGGTGCGGGCCGGCCCGGCGGCGAGTGCGGCGGGCAGCAGGCCTCTTGGACAGGTTGAGAGATAAAAAAATAATAATTCCTGTGCAGTCTCAATGGCGGGGTGCGGGCCGGGGAATAGGCCTCTTGGCCGGGGTGAATAGTGTTGGAACACGGCCCGCGGAAATAGTAGCGGCTGGAGGTACCGGGGGCGATGCCCGCCCCGGCCCGGCGGCCAAGTTAAAAAAATAAATAATCCCGTTCAGTCTCAATGGCAGGGTGCGGGCCGGCCCGGCGGCGATTGCGGCGGGCAAGAGGCCTCTTGGACAGGTTGAGAGATAAAAAATAATAATTCCCATGCAGTCTCAATGGCGGGGTGCGGGCCGGGGAATAGGCCTCTTGGCCGGGGTGAATATGTTGGAACGCGGCGCGCGTAAATAGAAGCGGCTGGAGGTACCGGGGGCGAAGCCCGCCCCGGCCCGGAGGCCGAGTTAAAAAAAATAATAATCCCCGTTCAGTCTCAATGGCGGGGTGCGGGCCGGCCCGGCGGCGAGTGCGGCGGGCAGCAGGCCTCTTGGACAGGTTGAGAGATAAAAAAATAATAATTCCCGTGCAGTCTCAATGGCGGGGTGCGGGCCGGGGAATAGGCCTCTTGGCCGGGGTGAATAGTGTTGGAACACGGCCCGCGGAAATAGTAGCGGCTGGAGGTACCGGGGGCGATGCCCGCCCCGGCCCGGCGGCCAAGTTAAAAAAATAAATAATCCCCGTTCAGTCTCAATGGCAGGGTGCGGGCCGGCCCGGCGGCGATTGCGGCGGGCAGCAGGCCTCTTGGACAGGTTGAGAGATAAAAAAATAATAATTCCCGTTCAGTCTCAATGGCAGGGTGCGGGCCGGCCCGGCGGCAATTGCGGCGGGCAGCAGGCCTCTTGGACAGGTTGAGAGATAAAAAAATAATAATTCCCATGCAGTCTCAATGGCGGGGTGCGGGCCGGGGAATAGGCCTCTTGGCCGGGGTGAATATGTTGGAACGCGGCGCGCGTAAATAGAAGCGGCTGGAGGTACCGGGGGCGAAGCCCGCCCCGGCCCGGAGGCCGAGTTAAAAAAAATAATAATCCCCGTTCAGTCTCAATGGCGGGGTGCGGGCTGGCCCGGCGGCGAGTGCGGCGGGCAGCAGGCCTCTTGGACAGGTTGAGAGATAAAAAAATAATAATTCCCGTGCAGTCTCAATGGCGGGGTGCGGGCCGGGGAATAGGCCTCTTGGCCGGGGTGAATATGTTGGAACGC
Organism: Hippocampus zosterae; assembly: GCF_025434085.1. NCBI lineage: Eukaryota > Metazoa > Chordata > Actinopteri > Syngnathiformes > Syngnathidae > Hippocampus > Hippocampus zosterae. The sequence continues at coordinate 175,287 of NW_026262948.1, forward strand.
GGCGCGCGTAAATAGAAGCGGCTGGAGGTACCGGGGGCGAAGCCCGCCCCGGCCCGGAGGCCGAGTTAAAAAAAATAATAATCCCCGTTCAGTCTCAATGGCGGGGTGCAGGCCGGCCCGGCGGCGAGTGCGGCGGGCAGCAGGCCTCTTGGACAGGTTGAGAGATAAAAAAATAATAATTCCCGTGCAGTCTCAATGGCGGGGTGCGGGCCGGGGAATAGGCCTCTTGGCCGGGGTGAATATGTTGGAACGCGGCGCGCGTAAATAGAAGCGGCTGGAGGTACCGGGGGCGAAGCCCGCCCCGGCCCGGAGGCCGAGTTAAAAAAAATAATAATCCCGTTCAGTCTCAATGGCGGGGTGCGGGCCGGCCCGGCGGCGATTGCGGCGGGCAGCAGGCCTCTTGGACAGGTTGAGAGATAAAAAAATAATAATTCCCGTGCAGTCTCAATGGCGGGGTGCGGGCCGGGGAATAGGCCTCTTGGCCGGGGTGAATAGTGTTGGAACACGGCCCGCGGAAATAGTAGCGGCTGGAGGTACCGGGGGCGATGCCCGCCCCGGCCCGGCGGCCAAGTTAAAAAAATAAATAATCCCGTTCAGTCTCAATGGCAGGGTGCGGGCCGGCCCGGCGGCGATTGCGGCGGGCAGCAGGCCTCTTGGACAGGTTGAGAGATAAAAAAATAATAATTCCCATGCAGTCTCAATGGCGGGGTGCGGGCCGGGGAATAGGCCTCTTGGCCGGGGTGAATATGTTGGAACGCGGCGCGCGTAAATAGAAGCGGCTGGAGGTACCGGGGGCGAAGCCCGCCCCGGCCCGGAGGCCGAGTTAAAAAAAATAATAATCCCCGTTCAGTCTCAATGGCGGGGTGCGGGCCGGCCCGGCGGCGAGTGCGGCGGGCAGCAGGCCTCTTGGACAGGTTGAGAGATAAAAAAATAATAATTCCCGTGCAGTCTCAATGGCGGGGTGCGGGCCGGGGAATAGGCCTCTTGGCCGGGGTGAATATGTTGGAACGCGGCGCGCGTAAATAGAAGCGGCTGGAGGTACCGGGGGCGAAGCCCGCCCCGGCCCGGAGGCCGAGTTAAAAAAAATAATAATCCCCGTTCAGTCTCAATGGCGGGGTGCGGGCCGGCCCGGCGGCGAGTGCGGCGGGCAGCAGGCCTCTTGGACAGGTTGAGAGATAAAAAAATAATAATTCCCGTGCAGTCTCAATGGCGGGGTGCGGGCCGGGGAATAGGCCTCTTGGCCGGGGTGAATAGTGTTGGAACACGGCCCGCGGAAATAGTAGCGGCTGGAGGTACCGGGGGCGATGCCCGCCCCGGCCCGGCGGCCAAGTTAAAAAAATAAATAATCCCCGTTCAGTCTCAATGGCAGGGTGCGGGCCGGCCCAGCGGCGATTGCGGCGGGCAGCAGGCCTCTTGGACAGGTTGAGAGATAAAAAAATAATAATTCCCGTTCAGTCTCAATGGCAGGGTGCGGGCCGGCCCGGCGGCAATTGCGGCGGGCAGCAGGCCTCTTGGACAGGTTGAGAGATAAAAAAATAATAATTCCCATGCAGTCTCAATGGCGGGGTGCGGGCCGGGGAATAGGCCTCTTGGCCGGGGTGAATATGTTGGAACGCGGCGCGCGTAAATAGAAGCGGCTGGAGGTACCGGGGGCGAAGCCCGCCCCGGCCCGGAGGCCGAGTTAAAAAAAATAATAATCCCCGTTCAGTCTCAATGGCGGGGTGCGGGCCGGCCCGGCGGCGAGTGCGGCGGGCAGCAGGCCTCTTGGACAGGTTGAGAGATAAAAAAATAATAATTCCCGTGCAGTCTCAATGGCGGGGTGCGGGCCGGGGAATAGGCCTCTTGGCCGGGGTGAATATGTTGGAACGCGGCGCGCGTAAATAGAAGCGGCTGGAGGTAGCGGGGGCGAAGCCCGCCCCGGCCCGGAGGCCGAGTTAAAAAAAATAATAATCCCCGTTCAGTCTCAATGGCGGGGTGCGGGCCGGCCCGGCGGCGAGTGCGGCGGGCAGCAGGCCTCTTGGACAGGTTGAGAGATAAAAAAATAATAATTCCCGTGCAGTCTCAATGGCGGGGTGCGGGCCGGGGAATAGGCCTCTTGGCCGGGGTGAATAGTGTTGGAACACGGCCCGCGGAAATAGTAGCGGCTGGAGGTACCGGGGGCGATGCCCGCCCCGGCCCGGCGGCCAAGTTAAAAAAATAAATAATCCCCGTTCAGTCTCAATGGCAGGGTGCGGGCCGGCCCAGCGGCGATTGCGGCGGGCAGCAGGCCTCTTGGACAGGTTGAGAGATAAAAAAATAATAATTCCCGTTCAGTCTCAATGGCAGGGTGCGGGCCGGCCCGGCGGCAATTGCGGCGGGCAGCAGGCCTCTTGGACAGGTTGAGAGATAAAAAAATAATAATTCCCATGCAGTCTCAATGGCGGGGTGCGGGCCGGGGAATAGGCCTCTTGGCCGGGGTGAATATGTTGGAACGCGGCGCGCGTAAATAGAAGCAGCTGGAGGTACCGGGGGCGAAGCCCGCCCCGGCCCGGAGGCCGAGTTAAAAAAAATAATAATCCCCGTTCAGTCTCAATGGCGGGGTGCGGGCCGGCCCGGCGGCGAGTGCGGCGGGCAGCAGGCCTCTTGGACAGGTTGAGAGATAAAAAAATAATAATTCCCGTGCAGTCTCAATGGCGGGGTGCGGGCCGGGGAATAGGCCTCTTGGCCGGGGTGAATATGTTGGAACGCGGCGCGCGTAAATAGAAGCGGCTGGAGGTACCGGGGGCGAAGCCCGCCCCGGCCCGGAGGCCGAGTTAAAAAAAATAATAATCCCGTTCAGTCTCAATGGCGGGGTGCGGGCCGGCCCGGCGGCGATTGCGGCGGGCAGCAGGCCTCTTGGACAGGTTGAGAGATAAAAAAATAATAATTCCCGTGCAGTCTCAATGGCGGGGTGCGGGCCGGGGAATAGGCCTCTTGGCCGGGGTGAATAGTGTTGGAACACGGCCCGCGGAAATAGTAGCGGCTGGAGGTACCGGGGGCGATGCCCGCCCCGGCCCGGCGGCCAAGTTAAAAAAATAAATAATCCCGTTCAGTCTCAATGGCAGGGTGCGGGCCGGCCCGGCGGCGATTGCGGCGGGCAGCAGGCCTCTTGGACAGGTTGAGAGATAAAAAAAAAATAATTCCCATGCAGTCTCAATGGCGGGGTGCGGGCCGGGGAATAGGCCTCTTGGCCGGGGTGAATATGTTGGAACGCGGCGCGCGTAAATAGAAGCGGCTGGAGGTACCGGGGGCGAAGCCCGCCCCGGCCCGGAGGCCGAGTTAAAAAAAATAATAATCCCCGTTCAGTCTCAATGGCGGGGTGCGGGCCGGCCCGGCGGCGAGTGCGGCGGGCAGCAGGCCTCTTGGACAGGTTGAGAGATAAAAAAATAATAATTCCCGTGCAGTCTCAATGGCGGGGTGCGGGCCGGGGAATAGGCCTCTTGGCCGGGGTGAATATGTTGGAACGCGGCGCGCGTAAATAGAAGCGGCTGGAGGTACCGGGGGCGAAGCCCGCCCCGGCCCCGAGGCCGAGTTAAAAAAAATAATAATCCCCGTTCAGTCTCAATGGCAGGGTGCGGGCCGGCCCGGCGGCGATTGCGGCGGGCAGCAGGCCTCTTGGACAGGTTGAGAGATAAAAAAATAATAATTCCCGTTCAGTCTCAATGGCAGGGTGCGGGCCGGCCCGGCGGCAATTGCGGCGGGCAGCAGGCCTCTTGGACAGGTTGAGAGATAAAAAAATAATAATTCCCATGCAGTCTCAATGGCGGGGTGCGGGCCGGGGAATAGGCCTCTTGGCCGGGGTGAATATGTTGGAACGCGGCGCGCGTAAATAGAAGCGGCTGGAGGTACCGGGGGCGAAGCCCGCCCCGGCCCGGAGGCCGAGTTAAAAAAAATAATAATCCCCGTTCAGTCTCAATGGCGGGGTGCGGGCCGGCCCGGCGGCGAGTGCGGCGGGCAGAAGGCCTCTTGGACAGGTTGAGAGATAAAAAAATAATAATTCCCGTGCAGTCTCAATGGCGGGGTGCGGGCCGGGGAATAGGCCTCTTGGCCGGGGTGAATATGTTGGAACGCGGCGCGCGTAAATAGAAGCGGCTGGAGGTACCGGGGGCGAAGCCCGCCCCGGCCCGGAGGCCGAGTTAAAAAAAATAATAATCCCCGTTCAGTCTCAATGGCGGGGTGCGGGCCGGCACGGCGGCGATTGCGGCGGGCAGCAGGCCTCTTGGACAGGTTGAGAGATAAAAAAATAATAATTCCCATGCAGTCTCAATGGCGGGGTGCGGGCCGGGGAATAGGCCTCTTGGCCGGGGTGAATATGTTGGAACGCGGCGCGCGTAAATAGAAGCGGCTGGAGGTACCGGGGGCGAAGCCCGCCCCGGCCCGGAGGCCGAGTTAAAAAAAATAATAATCCCCGTTCAGTCTCAATGGCGGGGTGCGGGCCGGCCCGGCGGCGATTGCGGCGGGCAGCAGGCCTCTTGGACAGGTTGAGAGATAAAAAAATAATAATTCCCATGCAGTCTCAATGGCGGGGTGCGGGCCGGGGAATAGGCCTCTTGGCCGGGGTGAATATGTTGGAACGCGGCGCGCGTAAATAGAAGCGGCTGGAGGTACCGGGGGCGAAGCCCGCCCCGGCCCGGAGGCCGAGTTAAAAAAAATAATAATCCCCGTTCAGTCTCAATGGCGGGGTGCGGGCCGGCCCGGCGGCGAGTGCGGCGGGCAGCAGGCCTCTTGGACAGGTTGAGAGATAAAAAAATAATAATTCCCGTGCAGTCTCAATGGCGGGGTGCGGGCCGGGGAATAGGCCTCTTGGCCGGGGTGAATATGTTGGAACGCAGCGCGCGTAAATAGAAGCGGCTGGAGGTACCGGGGGCGAAGCCCGCCCCGGTCCGGAGGCCGAGTTAAAAAAAATAATAATCCCCGTTCAGTCTCAATGGCAGGGTGCGGGCCGGCCCGGCGGCGATTGCGGCGGGCAGCAGGCCTCTTGGACAGGTTGAGAGATAAAAAAATAATAATTCCCATGCAGTCTCAATGGCGGGGTGCGGGCCGGGGAATAGGCCTCTTGGCCGGGGTGAATAGTGTTGGAACACTGCCCGCGGAAATAGTAGCGGCTGGAGGTACCGGGGGCGATGGCCGCCCCGGCCCGGCGGCCAAGTTAAAAAAATAAATAATCCCCGTTCAGTCTCAATGGCAGGGTGCGGGCCGGCCCGGCGGCGATTGCGGCGGGCAGCAGGCCTCTTGGACAGGTTGAGAGATAAAAAAATAATAATTCCCATGCAGTCTCAATGGCGGGGTGCGGGCCGGGGAATAGGCCTCTTGGCCGGGGTGAATAGTGTTGGAACACGGCCCGCGGAAATAGTAGCGGCTGGAGGTACCGGGGGCGATGCCCGCCCCGGGCCGGCGGCCAAGTTAAAAAAATAAATAATCCCGTTCAGTCTCAATGGCAGGGTGCGGGCCGGCCCGGCGGCGAGTGCGGCGGGCAGCAGGCCTCTTGGACAGGTTGAGAGATAAAAAAATAATAATTCCCGTTCAGTCTCAATGGCAGGGTGCGGGCCGGCCCGGCGGCGATTGCGGCGGGCAGCAGGCCTCTTGGACAGGTTGAGAGATAAAAAAATAATAATTCCCATGCAGTCTCAATGGCGGGGTGCGGGCCGGGGAATAGGCCTCTTGGCCGGGGTGAATATGTTGGAACGCGGCGCGCGTAAATAGAAGCGGCTGGAGGTACCGGGGGCGAAGCCCGCCCCGGCCCGGAGGCCGAGTTAAAAAAAATAATAATCCCCGTTCAGTCTCAATGGCGGGGTGCGGGCCGGCCCGGCGGCGAGTGCGGCGGGCAGCAGGCCTCTTGGACAGGTTGAGAGATAAAAAAATAATAATTCCCGTGCAGTCTCAATGGCGGGGTGCGGGCCGGGGAATAGGCCTCTTGGCCGGGGTGAATATGTTGGAACGCGGCGCGCGTAAATAGAAGCGGCTGGAGGTACCGGGGGCGAAGCCCGCCCCGGCCCGGAGGCCGAGTTAAAAAAAATAATAATCCCCGTTCAGTCTCAATGGCGGGGTGCGGGCCGGCCCGGCGGCGAGTGCGGCGGGCAGCAGGCCTCTTGGACAGGTTGAGAGATAAAAAAATAATAATTCCCGTGCAGTCTCAATGGCGGGGTGCGGGCCGGGGAATAGGCCTCTTGGCCGGGGTGAATATGTTGGAACGCGGCGCGCGTAAATAGAAGCGGCTGGAGGTACCGGGGGCGAAGCCCGCCCCGGCCCGGAGGCCGAGTTAAAAAAAATAATAATCCCCGTTCAGTCTCAATGGCAGGGTGCGGGCCGGCCCGGCGGCGATTGCGGCGGGCAGCAGGCCTCTTGGACAGGTTGAGAGATAAAAAAATAATAATTCCCGTTCAGTCTCAATGGCAGGGTGCGGGCCGGCCCGGCGGCAATTGCGGCGGGCAGCAGGCCTCTTGGACAGGTTGAGAGATAAAAAAATAATAATTCCCATGCAGTCTCAATGGCGGGGTGCGGGCCGGGGAATAGGCCTCTTGGCCGGGGTGAATATGTTGGAACGCGGCGCGCGTAAATAGAAGCGGCTGGAGGTACCGGGGGCGAAGCCCGCCCCGGCCCGGAGGCGAGTTAAAAAAAATAATAATCCCCGTTCAGTCTCAATGGCGGGGTGCGGGCCGGCCCGGCGGCGAGTGCGGCGGGCAGCAGGCCTCTTGGACAGGTTGAGAGATAAAAAAATAATAATTCCCGTGCAGTCTCAATGGCGGGGTGCGGGCCGGGGAATAGGCCTCTTGGCCGGGGTGAATATGTTGGAACGCGGCGCGCGTAAATAGAAGCGGCTGGAGGTACCGGGGGCGAAGCCCGCCCCGGCCCGGAGGCCGAGTTAAAAAAAATAATAATCCCCGTTCAGTCTCAATGGCGGGGTGCGGGCCGGCCCGGCGGCGATTGCGGCGGGCAGCAGGCCTCTTGGACAGGTTGAGAGATAAAAAAATAATAATTCCCGTGCAGTCTCAATGGCGGGGTGCGGGCCGGGGAATAGGCCTCTTGGCCGGGGTGAATAGTGTTGGAACACGGCCCGCGGAAATATTAGCGGCTGGAGGTACCGGGGGCGATGCCCGCCCCGGGCCGGCGGCCAAGTTAAAAAAATAAATAATCCCGTTCAGTCTCAATGGCAGGGTGCGGGCCGGCCCGGCGGCGATTGCGGCGGGCAGCAGGCCTCTTGGACAGGTTGAGAGATAAAAAAAAAATAATTCCCATGCAGTCTCATTGGCGGGGTGCGGGCCGGGGAATAGGCCTCTTGGCCGGGGTGAATATGTTGGAACGCGGCGCGCGTAAATAGAAGCGGCTCGAGGTACCGGGGGCGAAGCCCGCCCCGGCCCGGAGGCCGAGTTAAAAAAAATAATAATCCCCGTTCAGTCTCAATGGCGGGGTGCGGGCCGGCCCGGCGGCGAGTGCGGCGGGCAGCAGGCCTCTTGGACAGGTTGAGAGATAAAAAAATAATAATTCCGGTGCAGTCTCAATGGCGGGGTGCGGGCCGGGGAATAGGCCTCTTGGCCGGGGTGAATAGTGTTGGAACACGGCCCGCGGAAATAGTAGCGGCTGGAGGTACCGGGGGCGATGCCCGCCCCGGCCCGGCGGCCAAGTTAAAAAAATAAATAATCCCGTTCAGTCTCAATGGCAGGGTGCGGGCCGGCCCGGCGGCGATTGCGGCGGGCAGCAGGCCTCTTGGACAGGTTGAGAGATAAAAAAAAAATAATTCCCATGCAGTCTCATTGGCGGGGTGCGGGCCGGGGAACAGGCCTCTTGGCCGGGGTGAATATGTTGGAACGCGGCGCGCGTAAATAGAAGCGGCTGGAGGTACCAGGGGCGAAGCCCGCCCCGGCCCGGAGGCCGAGTTAAAAAAAATAATAATCCCCGTTCAGTCTCAATGGCGGGGTGCGGGCCGGCCCGGCGGCGAGTGCGGCGGGCAGCAGGCCTCTTGGACAGGTTGAGAGATAAAAAAATAATAATTCCGGTGCAGTCTCAATGGCGGGGTGCGGGCCGGGGAATAGGCCTCTTGGCCGGGGTGAATATGTTGGAACGCGGCGCGCGTAAATAGAAGCGGCTGGAGGTACCGGGGGCGAAGCCCGCCCCGGCCCGGAGGCCGAGTTAAAAAAAATAATAATCCCCGTTCAGTCTCAATGGCGGGGTGCGGGCCGGCCCGGCGGCGAGTGCGGTGGGCAACAGGCCTCTTGGACAGGTTGAGAGATAAAAAAATAATAATTCCCGTTCAGTCTCAATGGCAGGGTGCGGGCCGGCCCGGCGGCAATTGCGGCGGGCAGCAGGCCTCTTGGACAGGTTGAGAGATAAAAAAATAATAATTCCCATGCAGTCTCAATGGCGGGGTGCGGGCCGGGGAATAGGCCTCTTGGCCGGGGTGAATATGTTGGAACGCGGCGCGCGTAAATAGAAGCGGCTGGAGGTACCGGGGGCGAAGCCCGCCCCGGCCCGGAGGCCGAGTTAAAAAAAATAATAATCCCCGTTCAGTCTCAATGGCGGGGTGCGGGCCGGCCCGGCGGCGAGTGCGGCGGGCAGCAGGCCTCTTGGACAGGTTGAGAGATAAAAAAATAATAATTCCCGTGCAGTCTCAATGGCGGGGTGCGGGCCGGGGAATAGGCCTCTTGGCCGGGGTGAATATGTTGGAACGCGGCGCGCGTAAATAGAAGCGGCTGGAGGTACCGGGGGCGAAGCCCGCCCCGGCCCGGAGGCCGAGTTAAAAAAAATAATAATCCCCGTTCAGTCTCAATGGCGGGGTGCGGGCCGGCCCGGCGGCGATTGCGGCGGGCAGCAGGCCTCTTGGACAGGTTGAGAGATAAAAAAATAATAATTCCCATGCAGTCTCAATGGCGGGGTGCGGGCCGGGGAATAGGCCTCTTGGCCGGGGTGAATATGTTGGAACGCGGCGCGCGTAAATAGAAGCGGCTGGAGGTACCGGGGGCGAAGCCCGCCCCGGCCCGGAGGCCGAGTTAAAAAAAATAATAATCCCCGTTCAGTCTCAATGGCGGGGTGCGGGCCGGCCCGGCGGCGATTGCGGCGGGCAGCAGGCCTCTTGGACAGGTTGAGAGATAAAAAAATAATAATTCCCATGCAGTCTCAATGGCGGGGTGCGGGCCGGGGAATAGGCCTCTTGGCCGGGGTGAATATGTTGGAACGCGGCGCGCGTAAATAGAAGCGGCTGGAGGTACCGGGGGCGAAGCCCGCCCCGGCCCGGAGGCCGAGTTAAAAAAAATAATAATCCCCGTTCAGTCTCAATGGCGGGGTGCGGGCCGGCCCGGCGGCGAGTGCGGCGGGCAGCAGGCCTCTTGGACAGGTTGAGAGATAAAAAAATAATAATTCCCGTGCAGTCTCAATGGCGGGGTGCGGGCCGGGGAATAGGCCTCTTGGCCGGGGTGAATATGTTGGAACGCAGCGCGCGTAAATAGAAGCGGCTGGAGGTACCGGGGGCGAAGCCCGCCCCGGTCCGGAGGCCGAGTTAAAAAAAATAATAATCCCCGTTCAGTCTCAATGGCAGGGTGCGGGCCGGCCCGGCGGCAATTGCGGCGGGCAGCAGGCCTCTTGGACAGGTTGAGAGATAAAAAAATAATAATTCCCATGCAGTCTCAATGGCGGGGTGCGGGCCGGGGAATAGGCCTCTTGGCCGGGGTGAATAGTGTTGGAACACGGCCCGCGGAAATAGTAGCGGCTGGAGGTACCGGGGGCGATGCCCGCCCCGGGCCGGCGGCCAAGTTAAAAAAATAAATAATCCCGTTCAGTCTCAATGGCAGGGTGCGGGCCGGCCCGGCGGCGAGTGCGGCGGGCAGCAGGCCTCTTGGACAGGTTGAGAGATAAAAAAATAATAATTCCCGTTCAGTCTCAATGGCAGGGTGCGGGCCGGCCCGGCGGCGATTGCGGCGGGCAGCAGGCCTCTTGGACAGGTTGAGAGATAAAAAAATAATAATTCCCATGCAGTCTCAATGGCGGGGTGCGGGCCGGGGAATAGGCCTCTTGGCCGGGGTGAATATGTTGGAACGCGGCGCGCGTAAATAGAAGCGGCTGGAGGTACCGGGGGCGAAGCCCGCCCCGGCCCGGAGGCCGAGTTAAAAAAAATAATAATCCCCGTTCAGTCTCAATGGCGGGGTGCGGGCCGGCCCGGCGGCGAGTGCGGCGGGCAGCAGGCCTCTTGGACAGGTTGAGAGATAAAAAAATAATAATTCCCGTGCAGTCTCAATGGCGGGGTGCGGGCCGGGGAATAGGCCTCTTGGCCTGGGTGAATATGTTGGAACGCGGCGCGCGTAAATAGAAGCGGCTGGAGGTACCGGGGGCGAAGCCCGCCCCGGCCCGGAGGCCGAGTTAAAAAAAATAATAATCCCCGTTCAGTCTCAATGGCGGGGTGCGGGCCGGCCCGGCGGCGAGTGCGGCGGGCAGCAGGCCTCTTGGACAGGTTGAGAGATAAAAAAATAATAATTCCCGTGCAGTCTCAATGGCGGGGTGCGGGCCGGGGAATAGGCCTCTTGGCCGGGGTGAATAGTGTTGGAACACGGCCCGCGGAAATAGTAGCGGCTGGAGGTACCGGGGGCGATGCCCGCCCCGGCCCGGCGGCCAAGTTAAAAAAATAAATAATCCCGTTCAGTCTCAATGGCAGGGTGCGGGCCGGCCCGGCGGCGATTGCGGCGGGCAGCAGGCCTCTTGGACAGGTTGAGAGATAAAAAAAAAATAATTCCCATGCAGTCTCAATGGCGGGGTGCGGGCCGGGGAATAGGCCTCTTGGCCGGGGTGAATATGTTGGAACGCGGCGCGCGTAAATAGAAGCGGCTGGAGGTACCGGGGGCGAAGCCCGCCCCGGCCCGGAGGCCGAGTTAAAAAAAAAAATAATCCCCGTTCAGTCTCAATGGCGGGGTGCGGGCCGGCCCGGCGGCGAGTGCGGCGGGCAGCAGGCCTCTTGGACAGGTTGAGAGATAAAAAAATAATAATTCCCGTGCAGTCTCAATGGCGGGGTGCGGGCCGGGGAATAGGCCTCTTGGCCGGGGTGAATATGTTGGAACGCGGCGCGCGTAAATAGAAGCGGCTGGAGGTACCGGGGGCGAAGCCCGCCCCGGCCCGGAGGCCGAGTTAAAAAAAAAAATAATCCCCGTTCAGTCTCAATGGCAGGGTGCGGGCCGGCCCGGCGGCGATTGCGGCGGGCAGCAGGCCTCTTGGACAGGTTGAGAGATAAAAAAATAATAATTCCCGTTCAGTCTCAATGGCAGGGTGCGGGCCGGCCCGGCGGCAATTGCGGCGGGCAGCAGGCCTCTTGGACAGGTTGAGAGATAAAAAAAAAATAATTCCCATGCAGTCTCATTGGCGGGGTGCGGGCCGGGGAATAGGCCTCTTGGCCGGGGTGAATAGTGTTGGAACACGGCCCGCGGAAATAGTAGCGGCTGGAGGTACCGGGGGCGATGCCCGCCCCGGCCCGGCGGCCAAGTTAAAAAAATAAATAATCCCCGTTCAGTCTCAATGGCAGGGTGCGGGCCGGCCCGGCGGCGATTGCGGCGGGCAGCAGGCCTCTTGGACAGGTTGAGAGATAAAAAAATAATAATTCCCATGCAGTCTCAATGGCGGGGTGCGGGCCGGGGAATAGGCCTCTTGGCCGGGGTGAATAGTGTTGGAACACGGCCCGCGGAAATAGTAGCGGCTGGAGGTACCGGGGGCGATGCCCGCCCCGGGCCGGCGGCCAAGTTAAAAAAATAAATAATCCCGTTCAGTCTCAATGGCAGGGTGCGGGCCGGCCCGGCGGCGAGTGCGGCGGGCAGCAGGCCTCTTGGACAGGTTGAGAGATAAAAAAATAATAATTCCCGTTCAGTCTCAATGGCAGGGTGCGGGCCGGCCCGGCGGCGATTGCGGCGGGCAGCAGGCCTCTTGGACAGGTTGAGAGATAAAAAAATAATAATTCCCATGCAGTCTCAATGGCGGGGTGCGGGCCGGGGAATAGGCCTCTTGGCCGGGGTGAATATGTTGGAACGCGGCGCGCGTAAATAGAAGCGGCTGGAGGTACCGGGGGCGAAGCCCGCCCCGGCCCGGAGGCCGAGTTAAAAAAAATAATAATCCCCGTTCAGTCTCAATGGCGGGGTGCGGGCCGGCCCGGCGGCGAGTGCGGCGGGCAGCAGGCCTCTTGGACAGGTTGAGAGATAAAAAAATAATAATTCCCGTGCAGTCTCAATGGCGGGGTGCGGGCCGGGGAATAGGCCTCTTGGCCGGGGTGAATATGTTGGAACGCGGCGCGCGTAAATAGAAGCGGCTGGAGGTACCGGGGGCGAAGCCCGCCCCGGCCCGGAGGCCGAGTTAAAAAAAATAATAATCCCCGTTCAGTCTCAATGGCGGGGTGCGGGCCGGCCCGGCGGCGAGTGCGGTGGGCAGCAGGCCTCTTGGACAGGTTGAGAGATAAAAAAATAATAATTCCCGTGCAGTCTCAATGGCGGGGTGCGGGCCGGGGAATAGGCCTCTTGGCCGGGGTGAATAGTGTTGGAACACGGCCCGCGGAAATAGTAGCGGCTGGAGGTACCGGGGGCGATGCCCGCCCCGGCCCGGCGGCCAAGTTAAAAAAATAAATAATCCCGTTCAGTCTCAATGGCAGGGTGCGGGCCGGCCCGGCGGCGATTGCGGCGGGCAGCAGGCCTCTTGGACAGGTTGAGAGATAAAAAAAAAATAATTCCCATGCAGTCTCAATGGCGGGGTGCGGGCCGGGGAATAGGCCTCTTGGCCGGGGTGAATATGTTGGAACGCGGCGCGCGTAAATAGAAGCGGCTGGAGGTACCGGGGGCGAAGCCCGCCCCGGCCCGGAGGCCGAGTTAAAAAAAATAATAATCCCCGTTCAGTCTCAATGGCGGGGTGCGGGCCGGCCCGGCGGCGAGTGCGGCGGGCAGCAGGCCTCTTGGACAGGTTGAGAGATAAAAAAATAATAATTCCCGTGCAGTCTCAATGGCGGGGTGCGGGCCGGGGAATAGGCCTCTTGGCCGGGGTGAATATGTTGGAACGCGGCGCGCGTAAATAGAAGCGGCTGGAGGTACCGGGGGCGAAGCCCGCCCCGGCCCGGAGGCCGAGTTAAAAAAAATAATAATCCCCGTTCAGTCTCAATGGCAGGGTGCGGGCCGGCCCGGCGGCGATTGCGGCGGGCAGCAGGCCTCTTGGACAGGTTGAGAGATAAAAAAATAATAATTCCCGTTCAGTCTCAATGGCAGGGTGCGGGCCGGCCCGGCGGCAATTGCGGCGGGCAGCAGGCCTCTTGGACAGGTTGAGAGATAAAAAAATAATAATTCCCATGCAGTCTCAATGGCGGGGTGCGGGCCGGGGAATAGGCCTCTTGGCCGGGGTGAATATGTTGGAACGCAGCGCGCGTAAATAGAAGCGGCTGGAGGTACCGGGGGCGAAGCCCGCCCCGGCCCGGAGGCCGAGTTAAAAAAAATAATAATCCCCGTTCAGTCTCAATGGCGGGGTGCGGGCCGGCCCGGCGGCGAGTGCGGCGGGCAGCAGGCCTCTTGGACAGGTTGAGAGATAAAAAAATAATAATTCCCGTGCAGTCTCAATGGCGGGGTGCGGGCCGGGGAATAGGCCTCTTGGCCGGGGTGAATATGTTGGAACGCGGCGCGCGTAAATAGAAGCGGCTGGAGGTACCGGGGGCGAAGCCCGCCCCGGCCCGGAGGCCGAGTTAAAAAAAATAATAATCCCCGTTCAGTCTCAATGGCGGGGTGCGGGCCGGCCCGGCGGCGATTGCGGCGGGCAGAAGGCCTCTTGGACAGGTTGAGAGATAAAAAAATAATAATTCCCGTGCAGTCTCAATGGCGGGGTGCGGGCCGGGGAATAGGCCTCTTGGCCGGGGTGAATAGTGTTGGAACACGACCCGCGGAAATAGTAGGCTGGAGGTACCGGGGGCGATGCCCGCCCCGGCCCGGCGGCCAAGTTAAAAAAATAAATAATCCCCGTTCAGTCTCAATGGCAGGGTGCGGGCCGGCCCAGCGGCGATTGCGGCGGGCAGCAGGCCTCTTGGACAGGTTGCGAGATAAAAAAATAATAATTCCCGTTCAGTCTCAATGGCAGGGTGCGGGCCGGCCCGGCGGCAATTGCGGCGGGCAGCAGGCCTCTTGGACAGGTTGAGAGATAAAAAAATAATAATTCCCATGCAGTCTCAATGGCGGGGTGCGGGCCGGGGAATAGGCCTCTTGGCCGGGGTGAATATGTTGGAACGCAGCGCGCGTAAATAGAAGCGGCTGGAGGTACCGGGGGCGAAGCCCGCCCCGGCCCGGAGGCCGAGTTAAAAAAAATAATAATCCCCGTTCAGTCTCAATGGCGGGGTGCGGGCCGGCCCGGCGGCGAGTGCGGCGGGCAGCAGGCCTCTTGGACAGGTTGAGAGATAAAAAAATGATAATTCCCATGCAGTCTCAATGGCGGGGTGCGGGCCGGCCCGGCGGACGAGTGTGGCCGGGGAAGAGGCCTCTTGGCCGGGGTGAATATGTTGGAACGCGGCGCGCGTAAATAGAAGCGGCTGGAGGTACCGGGGGCGAAGCCCGCCCCGGCCCGGAGGCCGAGTTAAAAAAAATAATAATCCCCGTTCAGTCTCAATGGCGGGGTGCGGGCCGGCCCGGCGGCGAGTGCGGCGGGCAGCAGGCCTCTTGGACAGGTTGAGAGATAAAAAAATAATAATTCCCGTGCAGTCTCAATGGCGGGGTGCGGGCCGGGGAATAGGCCTCTTGGCCGGGGTGAATAGTGTTGGAACACGGCCCGCGGAAATAGTAGCGGCTGGAGGTACCGGGGGCGATGCCCGCCCCGGCCCGGCGGCCAAGTTAAAAAAATAAATAATCCCCGTTCAGTCTCAATGGCAGGGTGCGGGCCGGCCCGGCGGCGATTGCGGCGGGCAGCAGGCCTCTTGGACAGGTTGAGAGATAAAAAAATAATAATTCCCATGCAGTCTCAATGGCGGGGTGCGGGCCGGGGAATAGGCCTCTTGGCCGGGGTGAATATGTTGGAACGCGGCGCGCGTAAATAGAAGCGGCTGGAGGTACCGGGGGCGAAGCCCGCCCCGGCCCGGAGGCCGAGTTAAAAAAAATAATAATCCCCGTTCAGTCTCAATGGCGGGGTGCGGGCCGGCCCGGCGGCGAGTGCGGCGGGCAGCAGGCCTCTTGGACAGGTTGAGAGATAAAAAAATAATAATTCCCGTGCAGTCTCAATGGCGGGGTGCGGGCCGGGGAATAGGCCTCTTGGCCGGGGTGAATATGTTGGAACGCGGCGCGCGTAAATAGAAGCGGCTGGAGGTACCGGGGGCGAAGCCCGCCCCGGCCCGGAGGCCGAGTTAAAAAAAATAATAATCCCCGTTCAGTCTCAATGGCGGGGTGCGGGCCGGCCCGGCGGCGAGTGCGGCGGGCAGCAGGCCTCTTGGACAGGTTGAGAGATAAAAAAATAATAATTCCGGTGCAGTCTCAATGGCGGGGTGCGGGCCGGGGAATAGGCCTCTTGGCCGGGGTGAATAGTGTTGGAACACGGCCCGCGGTAATAGTAGCGGCTGGAGGTACCGGGGGCGATGCCCGCCCCGGCCCGGCGGCCAAGTTAAAAAAATAAATAATCCCGTTCAGTCTCAATGGCAGGGTGCGGGCCGGCCCGGCGGCGATTGCGGCGGGCAGCAGGCCTCTTGGACAGGTTGAGAGATAAAAAAAAAATAATTCCCATGCAGTCTCATTGGCGGGGTGCGGGCCGGGGAACAGGCCTCTTGGCCGGGGTGAATATGTTGGAACGCGGCGCGCGTAAATAGAAGCGGCTGGAGGTACCGGGGGCGAAGCCCGCCCCGGCCCGGAGGCCGAGTTAAAAAAAATAATAATCCCCGTTCAGTCTCAATGGCGGGGTGCGGGCCGGCCCGGCGGCGAGTGCGGCGGGCAGCAGGCCTCTTGGACAGGTTGAGAGATAAAAAAATAATAATTCCGGTGCAGTCTCAATGGCGGGGTGCGGGCCGGGGAATAGGCCTCTTGGCCGGGGTGAATATGTTGGAACGCGGCGCGCGTAAATAGAAGCGGCTGGAGGTACCGGGGGCGAAGCCCGCCCCGGCCCGGAGGCCGAGTTAAAAAAAATAATAATCCCCGTTCAGTCTCAATGGCGGGGTGCGGGCCGGCCCGGCGGCGAGTGCGGTGGGCAGCAGGCCTCTTGGACAGGTTGAGAGATAAAAAAATAATAATTCCCGTTCAGTCTCAATGGCAGGGTGCGGGCCGGCCCGGCGGCAATTGCGGCGGGCAGCAGGCCTCTTGGACAGGTTGAGAGATAAAAAAATAATAATTCCCATGCAGTCTCAATGGCGGGGTGCGGGCCGGGGAATAGGCCTCTTGGCCGGGGTGAATATGTTGGAACGCGGCGCGCGTAAATAGAAGCGGCTGGAGGTACCGGGGGCGAAGCCCGCCCCGGCCCGGAGGCCGAGTTAAAAAAAATAATAATACCCGTTCAGTCTCAATGGCGGGGTGCGGGCCGGCCCGGCGGCGAGTGCGGCGGGCAGCAGGCCTCTTGGACAGGTTGAGAGATAAAAAAATAATAATTCCCGTGCAGTCTCAATGGCGGGGTGCGGGCCGGGGAATAGGCCTCTTGGCCGGGGTGAATATGTTGGAACGCGGCGCGCGTAAATAGAAGCGGCTGGAGGTACCGGGGGCGAAGCCCGCCCCGGCCCGGAGGCCGAGTTAAAAAAAATAATAATCCCCGTTCAGTCTCAATGGCGGGGTGCGGGCCGGCCCGGCGGCGATTGCGGCGGGCAGCAGGCCTCTTGGACAGGTTGAGAGATAAAAAAATAATAATTCCCATGCAGTCTCAATGGCGGGGTGCGGGCCGGGGAATAGGCCTCTTGGCCGGGGTGAATATGTTGGAACGCGGCGCGCGTAAATAGAAGCGGCTGGAGGTACCGGGGGCGAAGCCCGCCCCGGCCCGGAGGCCGAGTTAAAAAAAATAATAATCCCCGTTCAGTCTCAATGGCGGGGTGCGGGCCGGCCCGGCGGCGATTGCGGCGGGCAGCAGGCCTCTTGGACAGGTTGAGAGATAAAAAAATAATAATTCCCATGCAGTCTCAATGGCGGGGTGCGGGCCGGGGAATAGGCCTCTTGGCCGGGGTGAATATGTTGGAACGCGGCGCGCGTAAATAGAAGCGGCTGGAGGTACCGAGGGCGAAGCCCGCCCCGGCCCGGAGGCCGAGTTAAAAAAAATAATAATCCCCGTTCAGTCTCAATGGCGGGGTGCGGGCCGGCCCGGCGGCGAGTGCGGCGGGCAGCAGGCCTCTTGGACAGGTTGAGAGATAAAAAAATAATAATTCCCGTGCAGTCTCAATGGCGGGGTGCGGGCCGGGGAATAGGCCTCTTGGCCGGGGTGAATATGTTGGAACGCAGCGCGCGTAAATAGAAGCGGCTGGAGGTACCGGGGGCGAAGCCCGCCCCGGTCCGGAGGCCGAGTTAAAAAAAATAATAATCCCCGTTCAGTCTCAATGGCAGGGTGCGGGCCGGCCCGGCGGCGATTGCGGCGGGCAGCAGGCCTCTTGGACAGGTTGAGAGATAAAAAAATAATAATTCCCATGCAGTCTCAATGGCGGGGTGCGGGCCGGGGAATAGGCCTCTTGGCCGGGGTGAATAGTGTTGGAACACGGCCCGCGGAAATAGTAGCGGCTGGAGGTACCGGGGGCGATGCCCGCCCCGGGCCGGCGGCCAAGTTAAAAAAATAAATAATCCCGTTCAGTCTCAATGGCAGGGTGCGGGCCGGCCCGGCGGCGAGTGCGGCGGGCAGCAGGCCTCTTGGACAGGTTGAGAGATAAAAAAATAATAATTCCCGTTCAGTCTCAATGGCAGGGTGCGGGCCGGCCCGGCGGCGATTGCGGCGGGCAGCAGGCCTCTTGGACAGGTTGAGAGATAAAAAAATAATAATTCCCATGCAGTCTCAATGGCGGGGTGCGGGCCGGGGAATAGGCCTCTTGGCCGGGGTGAATATGTTGGAACGCGGCGCGCGTAAATAGAAGCGGCTGGAGGTACCGGGGGCGAAGCCCGCCCCGGCCCGGAGGCCGAGTTAAAAAAAATAATAATCCCCGTTCAGTCTCAATGGCGGGGTGCGGGCCGGCCCGGCGGCGAGTGCGGCGGGCAGCAGGCCTCTTGGACAGGTTGAGAGATAAAAAAATAATAATTCCCGTGCAGTCTCAATGGCGGGGTGCGGGCCGGGGAATAGGCCTCTTGGCCTGGGTGAATATGTTGGAACGCGGCGCGCGTAAATAGAAGCGGCTGGAGGTACCGGGGGCGAAGCCCGCCCCGGCCCGGAGGCCGAGTTAAAAAAAATAATAATCCCCGTTCAGTCTCAATGGCGGGGTGCGGGCCGGCCCGGCGGCGAGTGCGGCGGGCAGCAGGCCTCTTGGACAGGTTGAGAGATAAAAAAATAATAATTCCCGTGCAGTCTCAATGGCGGGGTGCGGGCCGGGGAATAGGCCTCTTGGCCGGGGTGAATAGTGTTGGAACACGGCCCGCGGAAATAGTAGCGGCTGGAGGTACCGGGGGCGATGCCCGCCCCGGCCCGGCGGCCAAGTTAAAAAAATAAATAATCCCGTTCAGTCTCAATGGCAGGGTGCGGGCCGGCCCGGCGGCGATTGCGGCGGGCAGCAGGCCTCTTGGACAGGTTGAGAGATAAAAAAAAAATAATTCCCATGCAGTCTCAATGGCGGGGTGCGGGCCGGGGAATAGGCCTCTTGGCCGGGGTGAATATGTTGGAACGCGGCGCGCGTAAATAGAAGCGGCTGGAGGTACCGGGGGCGAAGCCCGCCCCGGCCCGGAGGCCGAGTTAAAAAAAATAATAATCCCCGTTCAGTCTCAATGGCGGGGTGCGGGCCGGCCCGGCGGCGAGTGCGGCGGGCAGCAGGCCTCTTGGACAGGTTGAGAGATAAAAAAATAATAATTCCCGTGCAGTCTCAATGGCGGGGTGCGGGCCGGGGAATAGGCCTCTTGGCCGGGGTGAATATGTTGGAACGCGGCGCGCGTAAAGGCGCGCGTAAATAGAAGCGGCTGGAGGTACCGGGGGCGAAGCCCGCCCCGGCCCGGAGGCCGAGTTAAAAAAAATAATAATCCCCGTTCAGTCTCAATGGCAGGGTGCGGGCCGGCCCGGCGGCGATTGCGGCGGGCAGCAGGCCTCTTGGACAGGTTGAGAGATAAAAAAATAATAATTCCCGTTCAGTCTCAATGGCAGGGTGCGGGCCGGCCCGGCGGCAATTGCGGCGGGCAGCAGGCCTCTTGGACAGGTTGAGAGATAAAAAAAAAATAATTCCCATGCAGTCTCATTGGCGGGGTGCGGGCCGGGGAATAGGCCTCTTGGCCGGGGTGAATAGTGTTGGAACACGGCCCGCGGAAATAGTAGCGGCTGGAGGTACCGGGGGCGATGCCCGCCCCGGCCCGGCGGCCAAGTTAAAAAAATAAATAATCCCCGTTCAGTCTCAATGGCAGGGTGCGGGCCGGCCCGGCGGCGATTGCGGCGGGCAGCAGGCCTCTTGGACAGGTTGAGAGATAAAAAAATAATAATTCCCATGCAGTCTCAATGGCGGGGTGCGGGCCGGGGAATAGGCCTCTTGGCCGGGGTGAATAGTGTTGGAACACGGCCCGCGGAAATAGTAGCGGCTGGAGGTACCGGGGGCGATGCCCGCCCCGGGCCGGCGGCCAAGTTAAAAAAATAAATAATCCCGTTCAGTCTCAATGGCAGGGTGCGGGCCGGCCCGGCGGCGAGTGCGGCGGGCAGCAGGCCTCTTGGACAGGTTGAGAGATAAAAAAATAATAATTCCCGTTCAGTCTCAATGGCAGGGTGCGGGCCGGCCCGGCGGCGATTGCGGCGGGCAGCAGGCCTCTTGGACAGGTTGAGAGATAAAAAAATAATAATTCCCATGCAGTCTCAATGGCGGGGTGCGGGCCGGGGAATAGGCCTCTTGGCCGGGGTGAATATGTTGGAACGCGGCGCGCGTAAATAGAAGCGGCTGGAGGTACCGGGGGCGAAGCCCGCCCCGGCCCGGAGGCCGAGTTAAAAAAAATAATAATCCCCGTTCAGTCTCAATGGCGGGGTGCGGGCCGGCCCGGCGGCGAGTGCAGCGGGCAGCAGGCCTCTTGGACAGGTTGAGAGATAAAAAAATAATAATTCCCGTGCAGTCTCAATGGCGGGGTGCGGGCCGGGGAATAGGCCTCTTGGCCGGGGTGAATATGTTGGAACGCGGCGCGTGTAAATAGAAGCGGCTGGAGGTACCGGGGGCGAAGCCCGCCCCGGCCCGGAGGCCGAGTTAAAAAAAATAATAATCCCCGTTCAGTCTCAATGGCGGGGTGCGGGCCGGCCCGGCGGCGAGTGCGGTGGGCAGCAGGCCTCTTGGACAGGTTGAGAGATAAAAAAATAATAATTCCCGTGCAGTCTCAATGGCGGGGTGCGGGCCGGGGAATAGGCCTCTTGGCCGGGGTGAATAGTGTTGGAACACGGCCCGCGGAAATAGTAGCGGCTGGAGGTACCGGGGGCGATGCCCGCCCCGGCCCGGCGGCCAAGTTAAAAAAATAAATAATCCCGTTCAGTCTCAATGGCAGGGTGCGGGCCGGCCCGGCGGCGATTGCGGCGGGCAGCAGGCCTCTTGGACAGGTTGAGAGATAAAAAAATAATAATTCCCATGCAGTCTCAATGGCGGGGTGCGGGCCGGGGAATAGGCCTCTTGGCCGGGGTGAATATGTTGGAACGCGGCGCGCGTAAATAGAAGCGGCTGGAGGTACCGGGGGCGAAGCCCGCCCCGGCCCGGAGGCCGAGTTAAAAAAAATAATAATCCCCGTTCAGTCTCAATGGCGGGGTGCGGGCCGGCCCGGCGGCGAGTGCGGCGGGCAGCAGGCCTCTTGGACAGGTTGAGAGATAAAAAAATAATAATTCCCGTGCAGTCTCAATGGCGGGGTGCGGGCCGGGGAATAGGCCTCTTGGCCGGGGTGAATATGTTGGAACGCGGCGCGCGTAAATAGAAGCGGCTGGAGGTACCGGGGGCGAAGCCCGCCCCGGCCCGGAGGCCGAGTTAAAAAAAATAATAATCCCCGTTCAGTCTCAATGGCAGGGTGCGGGCCGGCCCGGCGGCGATTGCGGCGGGCAGCAGGCCTCTTGGACAGGTTGAGAGATAAAAAAATAATAATTCCCGTTCAGTCTCAATGGCAGGGTGCGGGCCGGCCCGGCGGCAATTGCGGCGGGCAGCAGGCCTCTTGGACAGGTTGAGAGATAAAAAAATAATAATTCCCATGCAGTCTCAATGGCGGGGTGCGGGCCGGGGAATAGGCCTCTTGGCCGGGGTGAATATGTTGGAACGCAGCGCGCGTAAATAGAAGCGGCTGGAGGTACCGGGGGCGAAGCCCGCCCCGGCCCGGAGGCCGAGTTAAAAAAAATAATAATCCCCGTTCAGTCTCAATGGCGGGGTGCGGGCCGGCCCGGCGGCGAGTGCGGCGGGCAGCAGGCCTCTTGGACAGGTTGAGAGATAAAAAAATAATAATTCCCGTGCAGTCTCAATGGCGGGGTGCGGGCCGGGGAATAGGCCTCTTGGCCGGGGTGAATAGTGTTGGAACACGGCCCGCGGAAATAGTAGCGGCTGGAGGTACCGGGGGCGATGCCCGCCCCGGCCCGGCGGCCAAGTTAAAAAAATAAATAATCCCCGTTCAGTCTCAATGGCAGGGTGCGGGCCGGCCCGGCGGCGATTGCGGCGGGCAGCAGGCCTCTTGGACAGGTTGAGAGATAAAAAAATAATAATTCCCATGCAGTCTCAATGGCGGGGTGCGGGCCGGGGAATAGGCCTCTTGGCCGGGGTGAATAGTGTTGGAACACGGCCCGCGGAAATAGTAGCGGCTGGAGGTACCGGGGGCGATGCCCGCCCCGGGCCGGCGGCCAAGTTAAAAAAATAAATAATCCCGTTCAGTCTCAATGGCAGGGTGCGGGCCGGCCCGGCGGCGAGTGCGGCGGGCAGCAGGCCTCTTGGACAGGTTGAGAGATAAAAAAATAATAATTCCCGTTCAGTCTCAATGGCAGGGTGCGGGCCGGCCCGGCGGCGATTGCGGCGGGCAGCAGGCCTCTTGGACAGGTTGAGAGATAAAAAAATAATAATTCCCATGCAGTCTCAATGGCGGGGTGCGGGCCGGGGAATAGGCCTCTTGGCCGGGGTGAATATGTTGGAACGCGGCGCGCGTAAATAGAAGCGGCTGGAGGTACCGGGGGCGAAGCCCGCCCCGGCCCGGAGGCCGAGTTAAAAAAAATAATAATCCCCGTTCAGTCTCAATGGCGGGGTGCGGGCCGGCCCGGCGGCGAGTGCAGCGGGCAGCAGGCCTCTTGGACAGGTTGAGAGATAAAAAAATAATAATTCCCGTGCAGTCTCAATGGCGGGGTGCGGGCCGGGGAATAGGCCTCTTGGCCGGGGTGAATATGTTGGAACGCGGCGCGCGTAAATAGAAGCGGCTGGAGGTACCGGGGGCGAAGCCCGCCCCGGCCCGGAGGCCGAGTTAAAAAAAATAATAATCCCCGTTCAGTCTCAATGGCGGGGTGCGGGCCGGCCCGGCGGCGAGTGCGGTGGGCAGCAGGCCTCTTGGACAGGTTGAGAGATAAAAAAATAATAATTCCCGTGCAGTCTCAATGGCGGGGTGCGGGCCGGGGAATAGGCCTCTTGGCCGGGGTGAATAGTGTTGGAACACGGCCCGCGGAAATAGTAGCGGCTGGAGGTACCGGGGGCGATGCCCGCCCCGGCCCGGCGGCCAAGTTAAAAAAATAAATAATCCCGTTCAGTCTCAATGGCAGGGTGCGGGCCGGCCCGGCGGCGATTGCGGCGGGCAGCAGGCCTCTTGGACAGGTTGAGAGATAAAAAAAAAATAATTCCCATGCAGTCTCAATGGCGGGGTGCGGGCCGGGGAATAGGCCTCTTGGCCGGGGTGAATATGTTGGAACGCGGCGCGCGTAAATAGAAGCGGCTGGAGGTACCGGGGGCGAAGCCCGCCCCGGCCCGGAGGCCGAGTTAAAAAAAATAATAATCCCCGTTCAGTCTCAATGGCGGGGTGCGGGCCGGCCCGGCGGCGAGTGCGGCGGGCAGCAGGCCTCTTGGACAGGTTGAGAGATAAAAAAATAATAATTCCCGTGCAGTCTCAATGGCGGGGTGCGGGCCGGGGAATAGGCCTCTTGGCCGGGGTGAATATGTTGGAACGCGGCGCGCGTAAATAGAAGCGGCTGGAGGTACCGGGGGCGAAGCCCGCCCCGGCCCGGAGGCCGAGTTAAAAAAAATAATAATCCCCGTTCAGTCTCAATGGCAGGGTGCGGGCCGGCCCGGCGGCGATTGCGGCGGGCAGCAGGCCTCTTGGACAGGTTGAGAGATAAAAAAATAATAATTCCCGTTCAGTCTCAATGGCAGGGTGCGGGCCGGCCCGGCGGCAATTGCGGCGGGCAGCAGGCCTCTTGGACAGGTTGAGAGATAAAAAAATAATAATTCCCATGCAGTCTCAATGGCGGGGTGCGGGCCGGGGAATAGGCCTCTTGGCCGGGGTGAATATGTTGGAACGCAGCGCGCGTAAATAGAAGCGGCTGGAGGTACCGGGGGCGAAGCCCGCCCCGGCCCGGAGGCCGAGTTAAAAAAAATAATAATCCCCGTTCAGTCTCAATGGCGGGGTGCGGGCCGGCCCGGCGGCGAGTGCGGCGGGCAGCAGGCCTCTTGGACAGGTTGAGAGATAAAAAAATAATAATTCCCGTGCAGTCTCAATGGCGGGGTGCGGGCCGGGGAATAGGCCTCTTGGCCGGGGTGAATATGTTGGAACGCGGCGCGCGTAAATAGAAGCGGCTGGAGGTACCGGGGGCGAAGCCCGCCCCGGCCCGGAGGCCGAGTTAAAAAAAATAATAATCCCCGTTCAGTCTCAATGGCGGGGTGCGGGCCGGCCCGGCGGCGATTGCGGCGGGCAGCAGGCCTCTTGGACAGGTTGAGAGATAAAAAAATAATAATTCCCGTGCAGTCTCAATGGCGGGGTGCGGGCCGGGGAATAGGCCTCTTGGCCGGGGTGAATAGTGTTGGAACACGACCCGCGGAAATAGTAGGCTGGAGGTACCGGGGGCGATGCCCGCCCCGGCCCGGCGGCCAAGTTAAAAAAATAAATAATCCCCGTTCAGTCTCAATGGCAGGGTGCGGGCCGGCCCAGCGGCGATTGCGGCGGGCAGCAGGCCTCTTGGACAGGTTGCGAGATAAAAAAATAATAATTCCCGTTCAGTCTCAATGGCAGGGTGCGGGCCGGCCCGGCGGCAATTGCGGCGGGCAGCAGGCCTCTTGGACAGGTTGAGAGATAAAAAAATAATAATTCCCATGCAGTCTCAATGGCGGGGTGCGGGCCGGGGAATAGGCCTCTTGGCCGGGGTGAATATGTTGGAACGCAGCGCGCGTAAATAGAAGCGGCTGGAGGTACCGGGGGCGAAGCCCGCCCCGGCCCGGAGGCCGAGTTAAAAAAAATAATAATCCCCGTTCAGTCTCAATGGCGGGGTGCGGGCCGGCCCGGCGGCGAGTGCGGCGGGCAGCAGGCCTCTTGGACAGGTTGAGAGATAAAAAAATGATAATTCCCATGCAGTCTCAATGGCGGGGTGCGGGCCGGCCCGGCGGACGAGTGTGGCCGGGGAAGAGGCCTCTTGGCCGGGGTGAATATGTTGGAACGCGGCGCGCGTAAATAGAAGCGGCTGGAGGTACCGGGGGCGAAGCCCGCCCCGGCCCGGAGGCCGAGTTAAAAAAAATAATAATCCCCGTTCAGTCTCAATGGCGGGGTGCGGGCCGGCCCGGCGGCGAGTGCGGCGGGCAGCAGGCCTCTTGGACAGGTTGAGAGATAAAAAAATAATAATTCCCGTGCAGTCTCAATGGCGGGGTGCGGGCCGGGGAATAGGCCTCTTGGCCGGGGTGAATAGTGTTGGAACACGGCCCGCGGAAATAGTAGCGGCTGGAGGTACCGGGGGCGATGCCCGCCCCGGCCCGGCGGCCAAGTTAAAAAAATAAATAATCCCCGTTCAGTCTCAATGGCAGGGTGCGGGCCGGCCCGGCGGCGATTGCGGCGGGCAGCAGGCCTCTTGGACAGGTTGAGAGATAAAAAAATAATAATTCCCATGCAGTCTCAATGGCGGGGTGCGGGCCGGGGAATAGGCCTCTTGGCCGGGGTGAATAGTGTTGGAACACGGCCCGCGGAAATAGTAGCGGCTGGAGGTACCGGGGGCGATGCCCGCCCTGGCCCGGCGGCCAAGTTAAAAAAATAAATAATCCCCGTTCAGTCTCAATGGCAGGGTGCGGGCCGGCCCGGCGGCGATTGCGGCGGGCAGCAGGCCTCTTGGACAGGTTGAGAGATAAAAAAATAATAATTCCCGTTCAGTCTCAATGGCAGGGTGCGGGCCGGCCCGGCGGCAATTGCGGCGGGCAGCAGGCCTCTTGGACAGGTTGAGAGATAAAAAAATGATAATTCCCTTGCAGTCTCAATGGCGGGGTGCGGGCCGGGGAATAGGCCTCTTGGCCGGGGTGAATATGTTGGAACGCGGCGAGCGTAAATAGAAGCGGCTGGAGGTACCGGGGGCGAAGCCCGCCCCGGCCCGGAGGCCGAGTTAAAAAAAATAATAATCCCCGTTCAGTCTCAATGGCGGGGTGCGGGCCGGCCCGGCGGCGAGTGCGGCGGGCAGCAGGCCTCTTGGACAGGTTGAGAGATAAAAAAATAATAATTCCCGTGCAGTCTCAATGGCGGGGTGCGGGCCGGGGAATAGGCCTCTTGGCCGGGGTGAATATGTTGGAACGCGGCGCGCGTAAATAGAAGCGGCTGGAGGTACCGGGGGCGAAGCCCGCCCCGGCCCGGAGGCCGAGTTAAAAAAAATAATAATCCCCGTTCAGTCTCAATGGCGGGGTGCGGGCCGGCCCGGCGGCGATTGCGGCGGGCAGCAGGCCTCTTGGACAGGTTGAGAGATAAAAAAATAATAATTCCCGTGCAGTCTCAATGGCGGGGTGCGGGCCGGGGAATAGGCCTCTTGGCCGGGGTGAATAGTGTTGGAACACGGCCCGCGGAAATAGTAGCGGCTGGAGGTACCGGGGGCGATGCCCGCCCCGGCCCGGCGGCCAAGTTAAAAAAATAAATAATCCCCGTTCAGTCTCAATGGCAGGGTGCGGGCCGGCCCAGGCGATTGCGGCGGGCAGCAGGCCTCTTGGACAGGTTGAGAGATAAAAAAATAATAATTCCCGTTCAGTCTCAATGGCAGGGTGCGGGCCGGCCCGGCGGCAATTGCGGCGGGCAGCAGGCCTCTTGGACAGGTTGAGAGATAAAAAAATAATAATTCCCATGCAGTCTCAATGGCGGGGTGCGGGCCGGGGAATAGGCCTCTTGGCCGGGGTGAATATGTTGGAACGCGGCGCGCGTAAATAGAAGCGGCTGGAGGTACCGGGGGCGAAGCCCGCCCCGGCCCGGAGGCCGAGTTAAAAAAAATAATAATCCCCGTTCAGTCTCAATGGCGGGGTGCGGGCCGGCCCGGCGGCGAGTGCGGCGGGCAGCAGGCCTCTTGGACAGGTTGAGAGATAAAAAAATAATAATTCCCGTGCAGTCTCAATGGCGGGGTGCGGGCCGGGGAATAGGCCTCTTGGCCGGGGTGAATATGTTGGAACGCGGCGCGCGTAAATAGAAGCGGCTGGAGGTACCGGGGGCGAAGCCCGCCCCGGCCCGGAGGCCGAGTTAAAAAAAATAATAATCCCCGTTCAGTCTCAATGGCGGGGTGCGGGCCGGCCCGGCGGCGATTGTGGCGGGCAGGAGGCCTCTTGGACAGGTTGAGAGATAAAAAAATAATAATTCCCGTGCAGTCTCAATGGCGGGGTGCGGGCCGGGGAATAGGCCTCTTGGCCGGGGTGAATAGTGTTGGAACACGGCCCGCGGAAATAGTAGCGGCTGGAGGTACCGGGGGCGATGCCCGCCCCGGCCCGGCGGCCAAGTTAAAAAAATAAATAATCCCGTTCAGTCTCAATGGCAGGGTGCGGGCCGGCCCGGCGGCGATTGCGGCGGGCAGCAGGCCTCTTGGACAGGTTGAGAGATAAAAAAAAAATAATTCCCATGCAGTCTCATTGGCGGGGTGCGGGCCGGGGAATAGGCCTCTTGGCCGGGGTGAATATGTTGGAACGCGGCGCGCGTAAATAGAAGCGGCTCGAGGTACCGGGGGCGAAGCCCGCCCCGGCCCGGAGGCCGAGTTAAAAAAAATAATAATCCCCGTTCAGTCTCAATGGCGGGGTGCGGGCCGGCCCGGCGGCGAGTGCGGCGGGCAGCAGGCCTCTTGGACAGGTTGAGAGATAAAAAAATAATAATTCCGGTGCAGTCTCAATGGCGGGGTGCGGGCCGGGGAATAGGCCTCTTGGCCGGGGTGAATATGTTGGAACGCGGCGCGCGTAAATAGAAGCGGCTGGAGGTACCGGGGGCGAAGCCCGCCCCGGCCCGGAGGCCGAGTTAAAAAAAATAATAATCCCCGTTCAGTCTCAATGGCGGGGTGCGGGCCGGCCCGGCGGCGAGTGCGGCGGGCAGCAGGCCTCTTGGACAGGTTGAGAGATAAAAAAATAATAATTCCCGTGCAGTCTCAATGGCGGGGTGCGGGCCGGGGAATAGGCCTCTTGGCCGGGGTGAATAGTGTTGGAACACGGCCCGCGGAAATAGTAGCGGCTGGAGGTACCGGGGGCGATGCCCGCCCCGGCCCGGCGGCCAAGTTAAAAAAATAAATAATCCCGTTCAGTCTCAATGGCAGGGTGCGGGCCGGCCCGGCGGCGATTGCGGCGGGCAGCAGGCCTCTTGGACAGGTTGAGAGATAAAAAAAAAATAATTCCCATGCAGTCTCATTGGCGGGGTGCGGGCCGGGGAACAGGCCTCTTGGCCGGGGTGAATATGTTGGAACGCGGCGCGCGTAAATAGAAGCGGCTGGAGGTACCGGGGGCGAAGCCCGCCCCGGCCCGGAGGCCGAGTTAAAAAAAATAATAATCCCCGTTCAGTCTCAATGGCGGGGTGCGGGCCGGCCCGGCGGCGAGTGCGGCGGGCAGCAGGCCTCTTGGACAGGTTGAGAGATAAAAAAATAATAATTCCGGTGCAGTCTCAATGGCGGGGTGCGGGCCGGGGAATAGGCCTCTTGGCCGGGGTGAATATGTTGGAACGCGGCGCGCGTAAATAGAAGCGGCTGGAGGTACCGGGGGCGAAGCCCGCCCCGGCCCGGAGGCCGAGTTAAAAAAAATAATAATCCCCGTTCAGTCTCAATGGCGGGGTGCGGGCCGGCCCGGCGGCGAGTGCGGTGGGCAGCAGGCCTCTTGGACAGGTTGAGAGATAAAAAAATAATAATTCCCGTGCAGTCTCAATGGCGGGGTGCGGGCCGGGGAATAGGCCTCTTGGCCGGGGTGAATAGTGTTGGAACACGGCCCGCGGAAATAGTAGCGGCTGGAGGTACCGGGGGCGATGCCCGCCCCGGCCCGGCGACCAAGTTAAAAAAATAAATAATCCCGTTCAGTCTCAATGGCAGGGTGCGGGCCGGCCCGGCGGCGATTGCGGCGGGCAGCAGGCCTCTTGGACAGGTTGAGAGATAAAAAAAAAATAATTCCCATGCAGTCTCAATGGCGGGGTGCGGGCCGGGGAATAGGCCTCTTGGCCGGGGTGAATATGTTGGAACGCGGCGCGCGTAAATAGAAGCGGCTGGAGGTACCGGGGGCGAAGCCCGCCCCGGCCCGGAGGCCGAGTTAAAAAAAATAATAATCCCCGTTCAGTCTCAATGGCGGGGTGCGGGCCGGCCCGGCGGCGAGTGCGGCGGGCAGCAGGCCTCTTGGACAGGTTGAGAGATAAAAAAATAATAATTCCCGTGCAGTCTCAATGGCGGGGTGCGGGCCGGGGAATAGGCCTCTTGGCCGGGGTGAATATGTTGGAACGCGGCGCGCGTAAATAGAAGCGGCTGGAGGTACCGGGGGCGAAGCCCGCCCCGGCCCGGAGGCCGAGTTAAAAAAAATAATAATCCCCGTTCAGTCTCAATGGCAGGGTGCGGGCCGACCCGGCGGCGATTGCGGCGGGCAGCAGGCCTCTTGGACAGGTTGAGAGATAAAAAAATAATAATTCCCGTTCAGTCTCAATGGCAGGGTGCGGGCCGGCCCGGCGGCAATTGCGGCGGGCAGCAGGCCTCTTGGACAGGTTGAGAGATAAAAAAATAATAATTCCCATGCAGTCTCAATGGCGGGGTGCGGGCCGGGGAATAGGCCTCTTGGCCGGGGTGAATATGTTGGAACGCGGCGCGCGTAAATAGAAGCGGCTGGAGGTACAGGGGGCGAAGCCTGCCCCGGCCCGGAGGCCGAGTTAAAAAAAATAATAATCCCCGTTCAGTCTCAATGGCGGGGTGCGGGCCGGCCCGGCGGCGAGTGCGGCGGGCAGCAGGCCTCTTGGACAGGTTGAGAGATAAAAAAATAATAATTCCCGTGCAGTCTCAATGGCGGGGTGCGGGCCGGGGAATAGGCCTCTTGGCCGGGGTGAATATGTTGGAACGCGGCGCGCGTAAATAGAAGCGGCTGGAGGTACCGGGGGCGAAGCCCGCCCCGGCCCGGAGGCCGAGTTAAAAAAAATAATAATCCCCGTTCAGTCTCAATGGCGGGGTGCGGGCCGGCCCGGCGGCGAGTGCGGCGGGCAGCAGGCCTCTTGGACAGGTTGAGAGATAAAAAAATAATAATCCCCGTTCAGTCTCAATGGCAGGGTGCGGGCCGGCCCGGCGGCGATTGCGGCGGGCAGCAGGCCTCTTGGACAGGTTGAGAGAGAAAAAAATAATAATTCCCGTGCAGTCTCAATGGCGGGGTGCGGGCCGGGGAATAGGCCTCTTGGCCGGGGTGAATATGTTGGAACGCGGCGCGCGTAAATAGAAGCGGCTGGAGGTACCGGGGGCGAAGCCCGCCCCGGCCCGGAGGCCGAGTTAAAAAAAATAATAATCCCCGTTCAGTCTCAATGGCGGGGTGCGGGCCGGCCCGGCGGCGAGTGCGGCGGGCAGCAGGCCTCTTGGACAGGTTGAGAGATAAAAAAATAATAATTCCCGTGCAGTCTCAATGGCGGGGTGCGGGCCGGGGAATAGGCCTCTTGGCCGGGGTGAATAGTGTTGGAACACGGCCCGCGGAAATAGTAGCGGCTGGAGGTACCGGGGGCGATGCCCGCCCCGGCCCGGCGGCCAAGTTAAAAAAATAAATAATCCCGTTCAGTCTCAATGGCAGGGTGCGGGCCGGCCCGGCGGCGATTGCGGCGGGCAGCAGGCCTCTTGGACAGGTTGAGAGATAAAAAAAAAATAATTCCCATGCAGTCTCAATGGCGGGGTGCGGGCCGGGGAATAGGCCTCTTGGCCGGGGTGAATATGTTGGAACGCGGCGCGCGTAAATAGAAGCGGCTGGAGGTACCGGGGGCGAAGCCCGCCCCGGCCCGGAGGCCGAGTTAAAAAAAATAATAATCCCCGTTCAGTCTCAATGGCGGGGTGCGGGCCGGCCCGGCGGCGATTGCGGCGGGCAGCAGGCCTCTTGGACAGGTTGAGAGATAAAAAAATAATAATTCCCGTTCAGTCTCAATGGCAGGGTGCGGGCCGGCCCGGCGGCAATTGCGGCGGGCAGCAGGCCTCTTGGACAGGTTGAGAGATAAAAAAATAATAATTCCCATGCAGTCTCAATGGCGGGGTGCGGGCCGGGGAATAGGCCTCTTGGCCGGGGTGAATATGTTGGAACGCGGCGCGCGTAAATAGAAGCGGCTGGAGGTACCGGGGGCGAAGCCCGCCCCGGCCCGGAGGCGAGTTAAAAAAAATAATAATCCCCGTTCAGTCTCAATGGCGGGGTGCGGGCCGGCCCGGCGGCGAGTGCGGCGGGCAGCAGGCCTCTTGGACAGGTTGAGAGATAAAAAAATAATAATTCCCGTGCAGTCTCAATGGCGGGGTGCGGGCCGGGGAATAGGCCTCTTGGCCGGGGTGAATATGTTGGAACGCGGCGCGCGTAAATAGAAGCGGCTGGAGGTACCGGGGGCGAAGCCCGCCCCGGCCCGGAGGCCGAGTTAAAAAAAATAATAATCCCCGTTCAGTCTCAATGGCGGGGTGCAGGCCGGCCCGGCGGCGATTGCGGCGGGCAGCAGGCCTCTTGGACAGGTTGAGAGATAAAAAAATAATAATTCCCGTGCAGTCTCAATGGCGGGGTGCGGGCCGGGGAATAGGCCTCTTGGCCGGGGTGAATAGTGTTGGAACACGGCCCGCGGAAATAGTAGCGGCTGGAGGTACCGGGGGCGATGCCCGCCCCGGGCCGGCGGCCAAGTTAAAAAAATAAATAATCCCGTTCAGTCTCAATGGCAGGGTGCGGGCCGGCCCGGCGGCGATTGCGGCGGGCAGCAGGCCTCTTGGACAGGTTGAGAGATAAAAAAAAAATAATTCCCATGCAGTCTCATTGGCGGGGTGCGGGCCGGGGAATAGGCCTCTTGGCCGGGGTGAATATGTTGGAACGCGGCGCGCGTAAATAGAAGCGGCTCGAGGTACCGGGGGCGAAGCCCGCCCCGGCCCGGAGGCCGAGTTAAAAAAAATAATAATCCCCGTTCAGTCTCAATGGCGGGGTGCGGGCCGGCCCGGCGGCGAGTGCGGCGGGCAGCAGGCCTCTTGGACAGGTTGAGAGATAAAAAAATAATAATTCCGGTGCAGTCTCAATGGCGGGGTGCGGGCCGGGGAATAGGCCTCTTGGCCGGGGTGAATATGTTGGAACGCGGCGCGCGTAAATAGAAGCGGCTGGAGGTACCGGGGGCGAAGCCCGCCCCGGCCCGGAGGCCGAGTTAAAAAAAATAATAATCCCCGTTCAGTCTCAATGGCGGGGTGCGGGCCGGCCCGGCGGCGAGTGCGGCGGGCAGCAGGCCTCTTGGACAGGTTGAGAGATAAAAAAATAATAATTCCCGTGAAGTCTCAATGGCGGGGTGCGGGCCGGGGAATAGGCCTCTTGGCCGGGGTGAATATGTTGGAACGCGGCGCGCGTAAATAGAAGCGGCTGGAGGTACCGGGGGCGAAGCCCGCCCCGGCCCGGAGGCCGAGTTAAAAAAAATAATAATCCTCGTTCAGTCTCAATGGCGGGGTGCGGGCCGGCCCGGCGGCGATTGCGGCGGGCAGCAGGCCTCTTGGACAGGTTGAGAGATAAAAAAATAATAATTCCCGTGCAGTCTCAATGGCGGGGTGCGGGCCGGGGAATAGGCCTCTTGGCCGGGGTGAATAGTGTTGGAACACGGCCCGCGGAAATAGTAGCGGCTGGAGGTACCGGGGGCGATGCCCGCCCCGGCCCGACGGCCAAGTTAAAAAAATAAATAATCCCGTTCAGTCTCAATGGCAGGGTGCGGGCCGGCCCGGCGGCGATTGCGGCGGGCAGCAGGCCTCTTGGACAGGTTGAGAGATAAAAAAAAAATAATTCCCATGCAGTCTCATTGGCGGGGTGCGGGCCGGGGAACAGGCCTCTTGGCCGGGGTGAATATGTTGGAACGCGGCGCGCGTAAATAGAAGCGGCTGGAGGTACCGGGGGCGAAGCCCGCCCCGGCCCGGAGGCCGAGTTAAAAAAAAAAATAATCCCCGTTCAGTCTCAATGGCGGGGTGCGGGCCGGCCCGGCGGCGAGTGCGGCGGGCAGCAGGCCTCTTGGACAGGTTGAGAGATAAAAAAATAATAATTCCGGTGCAGTCTCAATGGCGGGGTGCGGGCCGGGGAATAGGCCTCTTGGCCGGGGTGAATATGTTGGAACGCGGCGCGCGTAAATAGAAGCGGCTGGAGGTACCGGGGGCGAAGCCCGCCCCGGCCCGGAGGCCGAGTTAAAAAAAATAATAATCCCCGTTCAGTCTCAATGGCGGGGTGCGGGCCGGCCCGGCGGCGATTGCGGCGGGCAGCAGGCCTCTTGGACAGGTTGAGAGATAAAAAAATAATAATTCCCATGCAGTCTCAATGGCGGGGTGCGGGCCGGGGAATAGGCCTCTTGGCCGGGGTGAATATGTTGGAACGCGGCGCGCGTAAATAGAAGCGGCTGGAGGTACCGGGGGCGAAGCCCGCCCCGGCCCGGAGGCCGAGTTAAAAAAAATAATAATCCCCGTTCAGTCTCAATGGCGGGGTGCGGGCCGGCCCGGCGGCGAGTGCGGCGGGCAGCAGGCCTCTTGGACAGGTTGAGAGATAAAAAAATAATAATTCCCGTGCAGTCTCAATGGCGGGGTGCGGGCCGGGGAATAGGCCTCTTGGCCGGGGTGAATATGTTGGAACGCAGCGCGCGTAAATAGAAGCGGCTGGAGGTACCGGGGGCGAAGCCCGCCCCGGTCCGGAGGCCGAGTTAAAAAAAATAATAATCCCCGTTCAGTCTCAATGGCAGGGTGCGGGCCGGCCCGGCGGCGATTGCGGCGGGCAGCAGGCCTCTTGGACAGGTTGAGAGATAAAAAAATAATAATTCCCATGCAGTCTCAATGGCGGGGTGCGGGCCGGGGAATAGGCCTCTTGGCCGGGGTGAATAGTGTTGGAACACGGCCCGCGGAAATAGTAGCGGCTGGAGGTACCGGGGGCGATGCCCGCCCCGGGCCGGCGGCCAAGTTAAAAAAATAAATAATCCCGTTCAGTCTCAATGGCAGGGTGCGGGCCGGCCCGGCGGCGAGTGCGGCGGGCAGCAGGCCTCTTGGACAGGTTGAGAGATAAAAAAATAATAATTCCCGTTCAGTCTCAATGGCAGGGTGCGGGCCGGCCCGGCGGCGATTGCGGCGGGCAGCAGGCCTCTTGGACAGGTTGAGAGATAAAAAAATAATAATTCCCATGCAGTCTCAATGGCGGGGTGCGGGCCGGGGAATAGGCCTCTTGGCCGGGGTGAATATGTTGGAACGCGGCGCGCGTAAATAGAAGCGGCTGGAGGTACCGGGGGCGAAGCCCGCCCCGGCCCGGAGGCCGAGTTAAAAAAAATAATAATCCCCGTTCAGTCTCAATGGCGGGGTGCGGGCCGGCCCGGCGGCGAGTGCGGCGGGCAGCAGGCCTCTTGGACAGGTTGAGAGATAAAAAAATAATAATTCCCGTGCAGTCTCAATGGCGGGGTGCGGGCCGGGGAATAGGCCTCTTGGCCTGGGTGAATATGTTGGAACGCGGCGCGCGTAAATAGAAGCGGCTGGAGGTACCGGGGGCGAAGCCCGCCCCGGCCCGGAGGCCGAGTTAAAAAAAATAATAATCCCCGTTCAGTCTCAATGGCGGGGTGCGGGCCGGCCCGGCGGCGATTGCGGCGGGCAGCAGGCCTCTTGGACAGGTTGAGAGATAAAAAAATAATAATTCCCGTGCAGTCTCAATGGCGGGGTGCGGGCCGGGGAATAGGCCTCTTGGCCGGGGTGAATAGTGTTGGAACACGGCCCGCGGAAATAGTAGCGGCTGGAGGTACCGGGGGCGATGCCCGCCCCGGCCCGGCGGCCAAGTTAAAAAAATAAATAATCCCGTTCAGTCTCAATGGCAGGGTGCGGGCCGGCCCGGCGGCGATTGCGGCGGGCAGCAGGCCTCTTGGACAGGTTGAGAGATAAAAAAAAAATAATTCCCATGCAGTCTCAATGGCGGGGTGCGGGCCGGGGAATAGGCCTCTTGGCCGGGGTGAATATGTTGGAGCGCGGCGCGCGTAAATAGAAGCGGCTGGAGGTACCGGGGGCGAAGCCCGCCCCGGCCCGGAGGCCGAGTTACAAAAAAAAAATAATCCCCGTTCAGTCTCAATGGCGGGGTGCGGGCCGGCCCGGCGGACGAGTGTGGCCGGGGAAGAGGCCTCTTGGCCGGGGTGAATATGTTGGAACGCGGCGCGCGTAAATAGAAGCGGCTGGAGGTACCGGGGGCGAAGCCCGCCCCGGCCCGGAGGCCGAGTTAAAAAAAATAATAATCCCCGTTCAGTCTCAATGGCAGGGTGCGGGCCGGCCCGGCGGCGATTGCGGCGGGCAGCAGGCCTCTTGGACAGGTTGAGAGATAAAAAAATAATAATTCCCGTTCAGTCTCAATGGCAGGGTGCGGGCCGGCCCGGCGGCAATTGCGGCGGGCAGCAGGCCTCTTGGACAGGTTGAGAGATAAAAAAATAATAATTCCCATGCAGTCTCAATGGCGGGGTGCGGGCCGGGGAATAGGCCTCTTGGCCGGGGTGAATATGTTGGAACGCGGCGCGCGTAAATAGAAGCGGCTGGAGGTACCGGGGGCGAAGCCCGCCCCGGCCCGGAGGCCGAGTTAAAAAAAATAATAATCCCCGTTCAGTCTCAATGGCGGGGTGCGGGCCGGCCCGGCGGCGAGTGCGGCGGGCAGCAGGCCTCTTGGACAGGTTGAGAGATAAAAAAATAATAATTCCCGTGCAGTCTCAATGGCGGGGTGCGGGCCGGGGAATAGGCCTCTTGGCCGGGGTGAATATGTTGGAACGCGGCGCGCGTAAATAGAAGCGGCTGGAGGTACCGGGGGCGAAGCCCGCCCCGGCCCGGAGGCCGAGTTAAAAAAAATAATAATCCCCGTTCAGTCTCAATGGCGGGGTGCGGGCCGGCCCGGCGGCGATTGCGGCGGGCAGCAGGCCTCTTGGACAGGTTGAGAGATAAAAAAATAATAATTCCCATGCAGTCTCAATGGCGGGGTGCGGGCCGGGGAATAGGCCTCTTGGCCGGGGTGAATATGTTGGAACGCGGCGCGCGTAAATAGAAGCGGCTGGAGGTACCGGGGGCGAAGCCCGCCCCGGCCCGGAGGCCGAGTTAAAAAAAATAATAATCCCCGTTCAGTCTCAATGGCGGGGTGCGGGCCGGCCCGGCGGCGATTGCGGCGGGCAGCAGGCCTCTTGGACAGGTTGAGAGATAAAAAAATAATAATTCCCATGCAGTCTCAATGGCGGGGTGCGGGCCGGGGAATAGGCCTCTTGGCCGGGGTGAATATGTTGGAACGCGGCGCGCGTAAATAGAAGCGGCTGGAGGTACCGGGGGCGAAGCCCGCCCCGGCCCGGAGGCCGAGTTAAAAAAAATAATAATCCCCGTTCAGTCTCAATGGCGGGGTGCGGGCCGGCCCGGCGGCGAGTGCGGCGGGCAGCAGGCCTCTTGGACAGGTTGAGAGATAAAAAAATAATAATTCCCGTGCAGTCTCAATGGCGGGGTGCGGGCCGGGGAATAGGCCTCTTGGCCGGGGTGAATATGTTGGAACGCAGCGCGCGTAAATAGAAGCGGCTGGAGGTACCGGGGGCGAAGCCCGCCCCGGTCCGGAGGCCGAGTTAAAAAAAATAATAATCCCCGTTCAGTCTCAATGGCAGGGTGCGGGCCGGCCCGGCGGCGATTGCGGCGGGCAGCAGGCCTCTTGGACAGGTTGAGAGATAAAAAAATAATAATTCCCATGCAGTCTCAATGGCGGGGTGCGGGCCGGGGAATAGGCCTCTTGGCCGGGGTGAATAGTGTTGGAACACGGCCCGCGGAAATAGTAGCGGCTGGAGGTACCGGGGGCGATGCCCGCCCCGGGCCGGCGGCCAAGTTAAAAAAATAAATAATCCCGTTCAGTCTCAATGGCAGGGTGCGGGCCGGCCCGGCGGCGAGTGCGGCGGGCAGCAGGCCTCTTGGACAGGTTGAGAGATAAAAAAATAATAATTCCCGTTCAGTCTCAATGGCAGGGTGCGGGCCGGCCCGGCGGCGATTGCGGCGGGCAGCAGGCCTCTTGGACAGGTTGAGAGATAAAAAAATAATAATTCCCATGCAGTCTCAATGGCGGGGTGCGGGCCGGGGAATAGGCCTCTTGGCCGGGGTGAATATGTTGGAACGCGGCGCGCGTAAATAGAAGCGGCTGGAGGTACCGGGGGCGAAGCCCGCCCCGGCCCGGAGGCCGAGTTAAAAAAAATAATAATCCCCGTTCAGTCTCAATGGCGGGGTGCGGGCCGGCCCGGCGGCGAGTGCGGCGGGCAGCAGGCCTCTTGGACAGGTTGAGAGATAAAAAAATAATAATTCCCGTGCAGTCTCAATGGCGGGGTGCGGGCCGGGGAATAGGCCTCTTGGCCTGGGTGAATATGTTGGAACGCGGCGCGCGTAAATAGAAGCGGCTGGAGGTACCGGGGGCGAAGCCCGCCCCGGCCCGGAGGCCGAGTTAAAAAAAATAATAATCCCCGTTCAGTCTCAATGGCGGGGTGCGGGCCGGCCCGGCGGCGAGTGCGGCGGGCAGCAGGCCTCTTGGACAGGTTGAGAGATAAAAAAATAATAATTCCCGTGCAGTCTCAATGGCGGGGTGCGGGCCGGGGAATAGGCCTCTTGGCCGGGGTGAATAGTGTTGGAACACGGCCCGCGGAAATAGTAGCGGCTGGAGGTACCGGGGGCGATGCCCGCCCCGGCCCGGCGGCCAAGTTAAAAAAATAAATAATCCCGTTCAGTCTCAATGGCAGGGTGCGGGCCGGCCCGGCGGCGATTGCGGCGGGCAGCAGGCCTCTTGGACAGGTTGAGAGATAAAAAAAAAATAATTCCCATGCAGTCTCAATGGCGGGGTGCGGGCCGGGGAATAGGCCTCTTGGCCGGGGTGAATATGTTGGAGCGCGGCGCGCGTAAATAGAAGCGGCTGGAGGTACCGGGGGCGAAGCCCGCCCCGGCCCGGAGGCCGAGTTACAAAAAAAAAATAATCCCCGTTCAGTCTCAATGGCGGGGTGCGGGCCGGCCCGGCGGACGAGTGTGGCCGGGGAAGAGGCCTCTTGGCCGGGGTGAATATGTTGGAACGCGGCGCGCGTAAATAGAAGCGGCTCGAGGTACCGGGGGCGAAGCCCGCCCCGGCCCGGAGGCCGAGTTAAAAAAAATAATAATCCCCGTTCAGTCTCAATGGCGGGGTGCGGGCCGGCCCGGCGGCGATTGCGGCGGGCAGCAGGCCTCTTGGACAGGTTGAGAGATAAAAAAATAATAATTCCCATGCAGTCTCAATGGCGGGGTGCGGGCCGGGGAATAGGCCTCTTGGCCGGGGTGAATATGTTGGAACGCGGCGCGCGTAAATAGAAGCGGCTGGAGGTACCGGGGGCGAAGCCCACCCCGGCCCGGAGGCCGAGTTAAAAAAAATAATAATCCCCGTTCAGTCTCAATGGCGGGGTGCGGGCCGGCCCGGCGGCGAGTGCGGCGGGCAGCAGGCCTCTTGGACAGGTTGAGAGATAAAAAAATAATAATTCCCGTGCAGTCTCAATGGCGGGGTGCGGGCCGGGGAATAGGCCTCTTGGCCGGGGTGAATATGTTGGAACGCGGCGCGCGTAAATAGAAGCGGCTGGAGGTACCGGGGGCGAAGCCCGCCCCGGCCCGGAGGCCGAGTTAAAAAAAATAATAATCCCCGTTCAGTCTCAATGGCAGGGTGCGGGC
The DNA here is from genome assembly GCF_025434085.1 of Hippocampus zosterae. NCBI lineage: Eukaryota > Metazoa > Chordata > Actinopteri > Syngnathiformes > Syngnathidae > Hippocampus > Hippocampus zosterae. The sequence continues at coordinate 213,627 of NW_026262948.1, forward strand.
CGGCCCGGCGGCGATTGCGGCGGGCAGCAGGCCTCTTGGACAGGTTGAGAGATAAAAAAAAAAATAATTCCCATGCAGTCTCATTGGCGGGGTGCGGGCCGGGGAACAGGCCTCTTGGCCGGGGTGAATATGTTGGAACGCGGCGCGCGTAAATAGAAGCGGCTGGAGGTACCGGGGGCGAAGCCCGCCCCGGCCCGGAGGCCGAGTTAAAAAAAATAATAATCCCCGTTCAGTCTCAATGGCGGGGTGCGGGCCGGCCCGGCGGCGAGTGCGGCGGGCAGCAGGCCTCTTGGACAGGTTGAGAGATAAAAAAATAATAATTCCCATGCAGTCTCAATGGCGGGGTGCGGGCCGGGGAATAGGCCTCTTGGCCGGGGTGAATATGTTGGAACGCGGCGCGCGTAAATAGAAGCGGCTGGAGGTACCGGGGGCGAAGCCCGCCCCGGCCCGGAGGCCGAGTTAAAAAAAATAATAATCCCCGTTCAGTCTCAATGGCGGGGTGCGGGCCGGCCCGGCGGCGAGTGCGGCGGGCAGCAGGCCTCTTGGACAGGTTGAGAGATAAAAAAATAATAATTCCCGTGCAGTCTCAATGGCGGGGTGCGGGCCGGGGAATAGGCCTCTTGGCCGGGGTGAATATGTTGGAACGCGGCGCGCGTAAATAGAAGCGGCTGGAGGTACCGGGGGCGAAGCCCGCCCCGGCCCGGAGGCCGAGTTAAAAAAAATAATAATCCCCGTTCAGTCTCAATGGCGGGGTGCGGGCCGGCCCGGCGGCGAGTGCGGCGGGCAGCAGGCCTCTTGGACAGGTTGAGAGATAAAAAAATAATAATTCCCGTGCAGTCTCAATGGCGGGGTGCGGGCCGGGGAATAGGCCTCTTGGCCGGGGTGAATAGTGTTGGAACACGGCCCGCGGAAATAGTAGCGGCTGGAGGTACCGGGGGCGATGCCCGCCCCGGCCCGGCGGCCAAGTTAAAAAAATAAATAATCCCCGTTCAGTCTCAATGGCAGGGTGCGGGCCGGCCCAGCGGCGATTGCGGCGGGCAGCAGGCCTCTTGGACAGGTTGAGAGATAAAAAAATAATAATTCCCGTTCAGTCTCAATGGCAGGGTGCGGGCCGGCCCGGCGGCAATTGCGGCGGGCAGCAGGCCTCTTGGACAGGTTGAGAGATAAAAAAAAAATAATTCCCATGCAGTCTCAATGGCGGGGTGCGGGCCGGGGAATAGGCCTCTTGGCCGGGGTGAATATGTTGGAACGCGGCGCGCGTAAATAGAAGCGGCTGGAGGTACCGGGGGCGAAGCCCGCCCCGGCCCGGAGGCCGAGTTAAAAAAAATAATAATCCCCGTTCAGTCTCAATGGCGGGGTGCGGGCCGGCCCGGCGGCGAGTGCGGCGGGCAGCAGGCCTCTTGGACAGGTTGAGAGATAAAAAAATAATAATTCCCGTGCAGTCTCAATGGCGGGGTGCGGGCCGGGGAATAGGCCTCTTGGCCGGGGTGAATATGTTGGAACGCGGCGCGCGTAAATAGAAGCGGCTGGAGGTACCGGGGGCGAAGCCCGCCCCGGCCCGGAGGCCGAGTTAAAAAAAATAATAATCCCCGTTCAGTCTCAATGGCAGGGTGCGGGCCGGCCCGGCGGCGATTGCGGCGGGCAGCAGGCCTCTTGGACAGGTTGAGAGATAAAAAAATAATAATTCCCGTTCAGTCTCAATGGCAGGGTGCGGGCCGGCCCGGCGGCAATTGCGGCGGGCAGCAGGCCTCTTGGACAGGTTGAGAGATAAAAAAATAATAATTCCCATGCAGTCTCAATGGCGGGGTGCGGGCCGGGGAATAGGCCTCTTGGCCGGGGTGAATATGTTGGAACGCGGCGCGCGTAAATAGAAGCGGCTGGAGGTACCGGGGGCGAAGCCCGCCCCGGCCCGGAGGCCGAGTTAAAAAAAATAATAATCCCCGTTCAGTCTCAATGGCGGGGTGCGGGCCGGCCCGGCGGCGAGTGCGGCGGGCAGCAGGCCTCTTGGACAGGTTGAGAGATAAAAAAATAATAATTCCCGTGCAGTCTCAATGGCGGGGTGCGGGCCGGGGAATAGGCCTCTTGGCCGGGGTGAATATGTTGGAACGCGGCGCGCGTAAATAGAAGCGGCTGGAGGTACCGGGGGCGAAGCCCGCCCCGGCCCGGAGGCCGAGTTAAAAAAAATAATAATCCCCGTTCAGTCTCAATGGCGGGGTGCGGGCCGGCCCGGCGGCGATTGCGGCGGGCAGCAGGCCTCTTGGACAGGTTGAGAGATAAAAAAATAATAATTCCCGTGCAGTCTCAATGGCGGGGTGCGGGCCGGGGAATAGGCCTCTTGGCCGGGGTGAATAGTGTTGGAACACGGCTCGCGGAAATAGTAGCGGCTGGAGGTACCGGGGGCGATGCCCGCCCCGGCCCGGCGGCCAAGTTAAAAAAATAAATAATCCCCGTTCAGTCTCAATGGCAGGGTGCGGGCCGGCCCAGCGGCGATTGCGGCGGGCAGCAGGCCTCTTGGACAGGTTGAGAGATAAAAAAATAATAATTCCCGTTCAGTCTCAATGGCAGGGTGCGGGCCGGCCCGGCGGCAATTGCGGCGGCCAGCAGGCCTCTTGGACAGGTTGAGAGATAAAAAAATAATAATTCCCATGCAGTCTCAATGGCGGGGTGCGGGCCGGGGAATAGGCCTCTTGGCCGGGGTGAATATGTTGGAACGCGGCGCGCGTAAATAGAAGCGGCTGGAGGTACCGGGGGCGAAGCCCGCCCCGGCCCGGAGGCGAGTTAAAAAAAATAATAATCCCCGTTCAGTCTCAATGGCGGGGTGCGGGCCGGCCCGGCGGCGAGTGCGGCGGGCAGCAGGCCTCTTGGACAGGTTGAGAGATAAAAAAATAATAATTCCCGTGCAGTCTCAATGGCGGGGTGCAGGCCGGGGAATAGGCCTCTTGGCCGGGGTGAATATGTTGGAACGCGGCGCGCGTAAATAGAAGCGGCTGGAGGTACCGGGGGCGAAGCCCGCCCCGGCCCGGAGGCCGAGTTAAAAAAAATAATAATCCCCGTTCAGTCTCAATGGCGGGGTGCGGGCCGGCCCGGCGGCGATTGCGGCGGGCAGCAGGCCTCTTGGACAGGTTGAGAGATAAAAAAATAATAATTCCCGTGCAGTCTCAATGGCGGGGTGCGGGCCGGGGAATAGGCCTCTTGGCCGGGGTGAATAGTGTTGGAACACGGCCCGCGGAAATAGTAGCGGCTGGAGGTACCGGGGGCGATGCCCGCCCCGGGCCGGCGGCCAAGTTAAAAAAATAAATAATCCCGTTCAGTCTCAATGGCAGGGTGCGGGCCGGCCCGGCGGCGATTGCGGCGGGCAGCAGGCCTCTTGGACAGGTTGAGAGATAAAAAAAAAATAATTCCCATGCAGTCTCATTGGCGGGGTGCGGGCCGGGGAATAGGCCTCTTGGCCGGGGTGAATATGTTGGAACGCGGCGCGCGTAAATAGAAGCGGCTCGAGGTACCGGGGGCGAAGCCCGCCCCGGCCCGGAGGCCGAGTTAAAAAAAATAATAATCCCCGTTCAGTCTCAATGGCGGGGTGCGGGCCGGCCCGGCGGCGAGTGCGGCGGGCAGCAGGCCTCTTGGACAGGTTGAGAGATAAAAAAATAATAATTCCGGTGCAGTCTCAATGGCGGGGTGCGGGCCGGGGAATAGGCCTCTTGGCCGGGGTGAATATGTTGGAACGCGGCGCGCGTAAATAGAAGCGGCTGGAGGTACCGGGGGCGAAGCCCGCCCCGGCCCGGAGGCCGAGTTAAAAAAAATAATAATCCCCGTTCAGTCTCAATGGCGGGGTGCGGGCCGGCCCGGCGGCGAGTGCGGCGGGCAGCAGGCCTCTTGGACAGGTTGAGAGATAAAAAAATAATAATTCCCGTGCAGTCTCAATGGCGGGGTGCGGGCCGGGGAATAGGCCTCTTGGCCGGGGTGAATATGTTGGAACGCGGCGCGCGTAAATAGAAGCGGCTGGAGGTACCGGGGGCGAAGCCCGCCCCGGCCCGGAGGCCGAGTTAAAAAAAATAATAATCCCCGTTCAGTCTCAATGGCGGGGTGCGGGCCGGCCCGGCGGCGAGTGCGGTGGGCAGCAGGCCTCTTGGACAGGTTGAGAGATAAAAAAATAATAATTCCCGTGCAGTCTCAATGGCGGGGTGCGGGCCGGGGAATAGGCCTCTTGGCCGGGGTGAATAGTGTTGGAACACGGCCCGCGGAAATAGTAGCGGCTGGAGGTACCGGGGGCGATGCCCGCCCCGGCCCGGCGGCCAAGTTAAAAAAATAAATAATCCCGTTCAGTCTCAATGGCAGGGTGCGGGCCGGCCCGGCGGCGATTGCGGCGGGCAGCAGGCCTCTTGGACAGGTTGAGAGATAAAAAAAAAATAATTCCCATGCAGTCTCATTGGCGGGGTGCGGGCCGGGGAACAGGCCTCTTGGCCGGGGTGAATATGTTGGAACGCGGCGCGCGTAAATAGAAGCGGCTGGAGGTACCGGGGGCGAAGCCCGCCCCGGCCCGGAGGCCGAGTTAAAAAAAATAATAATCCCCGTTCAGTCTCAATGGCGGGGTGCGGGCCGGCCCGGCGGCGAGTGCGGCGGGCAGCAGGCCTCTTGGACAGGTTGAGAGATAAAAAAATAATAATTCCGGTGCAGTCTCAATGGCGGGGTGCGGGCCGGGGAATAGGCCTCTTGGCCGGGGTGAATATGTTGGAACGCGGCGCGCGTAAATAGAAGCGGCTGGAGGTACCGGGGGCGAAGCCCGCCCCGGCCCGGAGGCCGAGTTAAAAAAAATAATAATCCCCGTTCAGTCTCAATGGCGGGGTGCGGGCCGGCCCGGCGGCGATTGCGGCGGGCAGCAGGCCTCTTGGACAGGTTGAGAGATAAAAAAATAATAATTCCCATGCAGTCTCAATGGCGGGGTGCGGGCCGGGGAATAGGCCTCTTGGCCGGGGTGAATATGTTGGAACGCGGCGCGCGTAAATAGAAGCGGCTGGAGGTACCGGGGGCGAAGCCCGCCCCGGCCCGGAGGCCGAGTTAAAAAAAATAATAATCCCCGTTCAGTCTCAATGGCGGGGTGCGGGCCGGCCCGGCGGCGAGTGCGGCGGGCAGCAGGCCTCTTGGACAGGTTGAGAGATAAAAAAATAATAATTCCCGTGCAGTCTCAATGGCGGGGTGCGGGCCGCTGAATAGGCCTCTTGGCCGGGGTGAATAGTGTTGGAACACGGCCCGCGGAAATAGTAGCGGCTGGAGGTACCGGGGGCGATGCCCGCCCCGGCCCGGCGGCCAAGTTAAAAAAATAAATAATCCCAATCAGTCTCAATGGCAGGGTGCGGGCCGGCCCGGCGGCGATTGCGGCGGGCAGCAGGCCTCTTGGACAGGTTGAGAGATAAAAAAATAATAATTCCCATGCAGTCTCAATGGCGGGGTGCGGGCCGGGGAATAGGCCTCTTGGCCGGGGTGAATATGTTGGAACGCGGCGCGCGTAAATAGAAGCGGCTGGAGGTACCGGGGGCGAAGCCCGCCCCGGCTCGGAGGCCGAGTTAAAAAAAATAATAATCCCCGTTCAGTCTCAATGGCGGGGTGCGGGCCGGCCCGGCGGCGAGTGCGGCGGGCAGCAGGCCTCTTGGACAGGTTGAGAGATAAAAAAATAATAATTCCCGTGCAGTCTCAATGGCGGGGTGCGGGCCGGGGAATAGGCCTCTTGGCCGGGGTGAATATGTTGGAACGCGGCGCGCGTAAATAGAAGCGGCTGGAGGTACCGGGGGCGAAGCCCGCCCCGGCCCGGAGGCCGAGTTAAAAAAAATAATAATCCCCGTTCAGTCTCAATGGCGGGGTGCGGGCCGGCCCGGCGGCGAGTGCGGCGGGCAGCAGGCCTCTTGGACAGGTTGAGAGATAAAAAAAATAATAATTCCCGTGCAGTCTCAATGGCGGGGTGCGGGCCGGGGAATAGGCCTCTTGGCCGGGGTGAATAGTGTTGGAACACGGCCCGCGGAAATAGTAGCGGCTGGAGGTACCGGGGGCGATGCCCGCCCCGGCCCGGCGGCCAAGTTAAAAAAATAAATAATCCCCGTTCAGTCTCAATGGCAGGGTGCGGGCCGGCCCGGCGGCGATTGCGGCGGGCAGCAGGCCTCTTGGACAGGTTGAGAGATAAAAAAATAATAATTCCCGTGCAGTCTCAATGGCGGGGTGCGGGCCGGGGAATAGGCCTCTTGGCCGGGGTGAATAGTGTTGGAACACGGCCCGCGGAAATAGTAGCGGCTGGAGGTACCGGGGGCGATGCCCGCCCCGGGCCGGCGGCCAAGTTAAAAAAATAAATAATCCCCGTTCAGTCTCAATGGCAGGGTGCGGGCCGGCCCGGCGGCGAGTGCGGCGGGCAGCAGGCCTCTTGGACAGGTTGAGAGATAAAAAAATAATAATTCCCGTTCAGTCTCAATGGCAGGGTGCGGGCCGGCCCGGCGGCGATTGCGGCGGGCAGCAGGCCTCTTGGACAGGTTGAGAGATAAAAAAATAATAATTCCCATGCAGTCTCAATGGCGGGGTGCGGGCCGGGGAATAGGCCTCTTGGCCGGGGTGAATATGTTGGAACGCGGCGCGCGTAAATAGAAGCGGCTGGAGGTACCGGGGGCGAAGCCCGCCCCGGCCCGGAGGCCGAGTTAAAAAAAATAATAATCCCCGTTCAGTCTCAATGGCGGGGTGCGGGCCGGCCCGGCGGCGAGTGCGGCGGGCAGCAGGCCTCTTGGACAGGTTGAGAGATAAAAAAATAATAATTCCCGTGCAGTCTCAATGGCGGGGTGCGGGCCGGGGAATAGGCCTCTTGGCCGGGGTGAATAGTGTTGGAACACGGCCCGCGGAAATAGTAGCGGCTGGAGGTACCGGGGGCGATGCCCGCCCCGGCCCGGCGGCCAAGTTAAAAAAATAAATAATCCCGTTCAGTCTCAATGGCAGGGTGCGGGCCGGCCCGGCGGCGATTGCGGCGGGCAGCAGGCCTCTTGGACAGGTTGAGAGATAAAAAAATAATAATTCCCATGCAGTCTCAATGGCGGGGTGCGGGCCGGGGAATAGGCCTCTTGGCCGGGGTGAATAGTGTTGGAACACGGCCCGCGGAAATAGTAACGGCTGGAGGTACCGGGGGCGATGCCCGCCCCGGCCCGGCGGCCAAGTTAAAAAAATAAATAATCCCCGTTCAGTCTCAATGGCAGGGTGCGGGCCGGCCCGGCGGCGAGTGCGGCGGGCTGCAGGCCTCTTGGACAGGTTGAGAGATAAAAAAATAATAATTCCCGTGCAGTCTCAATGGCGGGGTGCGGGCCGGCCCGGCGGACGAGTGTGGCCGGGGAAGAGGCCTCTCTGCCGGGGTGAATATGTTGGAACGCGGCGCGCGTAAATAGAAGCGGCTGGAGGTACCGGGGGCGAAGCCCGCCCCGGCCCGGAGGCCGAGTTAAAAAAAATAATAATCCCCGTTCAGTCTCAATGGCGGGGTGCGGGCCGGCCCGGCGGCGAGTGCGGCGGGCAGCAGGCCTCTTGGACAGGTTGAGAGATAAAAAAATAATAATTCCCGTGCAGTCTCAATGGCGGGGTGCGGGCCGGGGAATAGGCCTCTTGGCCGGGGTGAATAGTGTTGGAACACGGCCCGCGGAAATAGTAGCGGCTGGAGGTACCGGGGGCGATGCCCGCCCCGGCCCGGCGGCCAAGTTAAAAAAATAAATAATCCCCGTTCAGTCTCAATGGCAGGGTGCGGGCCGGCCCGGCGGCGATTGCGGCGGGCAGCAGGCCTCTTGGACAGGTTGAGAGATAAAAAAATAATAATTCCCGTTCAGTCTCAATGGCAGGGTGCGGGCCGGCCCGGCGGCAATTGCGGCGGGCAGCAGGCCTCTTGGACAGGTTGAGAGATAAAAAAATAATAATTCCCATGCAGTCTCAATGGCGGGGTGCGGGCCGGGGAATAGGCCTCTTGGCCGGGGTGAATATGTTGGAACGCGGCGCGCGTAAATAGAAGCGGCTGGAGGTACCGGGGGCGAAGCCCGCCCCGGCCCGGAGGCCGAGTTAAAAAAAATAATAATCCCCGTTCAGTCTCAATGGCGGGGTGCGGGCCGGCCCGGCGGCGAGTGCGGCAGGCAGCAGGCCTCTTGGACAGGTTGAGAGATAAAAAAATAATAATTCCCGTGCAGTCTCAATGGCGGGGTGCGGGCCGGGGAATAGGCCTCTTGGCCGGGGTGAATATGTTGGAACGCGGCGCGCGTAAATAGAAGCGGGTGGAGGTACCGGGGGCGAAGCCCGCCCCGGCCCGGAGGCCGAGTTAAAAAAAATAATAATCCCCGTTCAGTCTCAATGGCGGGGTGCGGGCCGGCCCGGCGGCGAGTGCGGCGGGCAGCAGGCCTCTTGGACAGGTTGAGAGATAAAAAAATAATAATTCCCGTGCAGTCTCAATGGCGGGGTGCGGGCCGGGGAATAGGCCTCTTGGCCGGGGTGAATAGTGTTGGAACACCGCCCGCGGAAATAGTAGCGGCTGGAGGTACCGGGGGCGATGCCCGCCCCGGCCCGGCGGCCAAGTTAAAAAAATAAATAATCCCGTTCAGTCTCAATGGCAGGGTGCGGGCCGGCCCGGCGGCGATTGCGGCGGGCAGCAGGCCTCTTGGACAGGTTGAGAGATAAAAAATAATAATTCCCATGCAGTCTCAATGGCGGGGTGCGGGCCGGGGAATAGGCCTCTTGGCCGGGGTGAATATGTTGGAACGCGGCGCGCGTAAATAGAAGCGGCTGGAGGTACCGGGGGCGAAGCCCGCCCCGGCCCGGAGGCCGAGTTAAAAAAAAAAAAAATCCCCGTTCAGTCTCAATGGCGGGGTGCGGGCCGGCCCGGCGGCGAGTGCGGCGAGCAGCAGGCCTCTTGGACAGGTTGAGAGATAAAAAAATTATAATTCCCGTGCAGTCTCAATGGCGGGGTGCGGGCCGGGGAATAGGCCTCTTGGCCGGGGTGAATAGTGTTGGAACACGGCCCGCGGAAATAGTAGCGGCTGGAGGTACCGGGGGCGATGCCCGCCCCGGCCCGGCGGCCAAGTTAAAAAAATAAATAATCCCCGTTCAGTCTCAATGGCAGGGTGCGGGCCGGCCCGGCGGCGATTGCGGCGGGCAGCAGGCCTCTTGGACAGGTTGAGAGATAAAAAAATAATAATTCCCGTTCAGTCACAATGGCAGGGTGCGGGCTGGCCCGGCGGCAATTGCGGCGGGCAGCAGGCCTCTTGGACAGGTTGAGAGATAAAAAAATAATAATTCCCATGCAGTCTCAATGGCGGGGTGCGGGCCGGGGAATAGGCCTCTTGGCCGCGGTGAATATGTTGGAACGCGGCGCGCGTAAATAGAAGCGGCTGGAGGTACCGGGGGCGAAGCCCGCCCCGGCCCGGAGGCCGAGTTAAAAAAAATAATAATCCCCGTTCAGTCTCAATGGCGGGGTGCGGGCCGGCCCGGCAGCGAGTGCGGCGGGCAGCAGGCCTCTTGGACAGGTTGAGAGATAAAAAAATAATAATTCCCGTGCAGTCTCAATGGCGGGGTGCGGGCCGGGGAATAGGCCTCTTGGCCGGGGTGAATAGTGTTGGAACACGGCCCGCGGAAATAGTAGCGGCTGGAGGTACCGGGGGCGATGCCCGCCCCGGCCCAGCGGCCAAGTTAAAAAAATAAATAATCCCCGTTCAGTCTCAATGGCAGGGTGCGGGCCGGCCCGGCGGCGATTGCGGCGGGCAGCAGGCCTCTTGGACAGGTTGAGAGATAAAAAAATAATAATTCCCGTTCAGTCTCAATGGCAGGGTGCGGGCCGGCCCGGCGGCCATTGCGGCGGGCAGCAGGCCTCTTGGACAGGTTGAGAGATAAAAAAATAATAATTCCCATGCAGTCTCAATGGCGGGGTGCGGGCCGGGGAATAGGCCTCTTGGCCGGGGTGAATATGTTGGAACGCGGCGCGCGTAAATAGAAGCGGCTGGAGGTACCGGGGGCGAAGCCCGCCCCGGCCCGGAGGCCGAGTTAAAAAAAAAAATAATCCCCGTTCAGTCTCAATGGCGGGGTGCGGGCCGGCCCGGCGGCGAGTGCGGCGGGCAGCAGGCCTCTTGGACAGGTTGAGAGATAAAAAAATAATAATTCCTGTGCAGTCTCAATGGCGGGGTGCGGGCCGGGGAATAGGCCTCTTGGCCGGGGTGAATAGTGTTGGAACACGGCCCGCGGAAATAGTAGCGGCTGGAGGTACCGGGGGCGATGCCCGCCCCGGCCCGGCGGCCAAGTTAAAAAAATAAATAATCCCGTTCAGTCTCAATGGCAGGGTGCGGGCCGGCCCGGCGGCGATTGCGGCGGGCAGCAGGCCTCTTGGACAGGTTGAGAGATAAAAAATAATAATTCCCATGCAGTCTCAATGGCGGGGTGCGGGCCGGGGAATAGGCCTCTTGGCCGGGGTGAATATGTTGGAACGCGGCGCGCGTAAATAGAAGCGGCTGGAGGTACCGGGGGCGAAGCCCGCCCCGGCCCGGAGGCCGAGTTAAAAAAAATAAAAATCCCCGTTCAGTCTCAATGGCGGGGTGCGGGCCGGCCCGGCGGCGAGTGCGGCGGGCAGCAGGCCTCTTGGACAGGTTGAGAGATAAAAAAATAATAATTCCGGTGCAGTCTCAATGGCGGGGTGCGGGCCGGGGAATAGGCCTCTTGGCCGGGGTGAATAGTGTTGGAACACGGCCCGCGGAAATAGTAGCGGCTGGAGGTACCGGGGGCGATGCCCGCCCCGGCCCGGCGGCCAAGTTAAAAAAATAAATAATCCCCGTTCAGTCTCAATGGCAGGGTGCGGGCCGGCCCAGCGGCGATTGCGGCGGGCAGCAGGCCTCTTGGACAGGTTGAGAGATAAAAAAATAATAATTCCCGTTCAGTCTCAATGGCAGGGTGCGGGCCGGCCCGGCGGCAATTGCGGCGGGCAGCAGGCCTCTTGGACAGGTTGAGAGATAAAAAAATAATAATTCCCATGCAGTCTCAATGGCGGGGTGCGGGCCGGGGAATAGGCCTCTTGGCCGGGGTGAATATGTTGGAACGCGGCGCGCGTAAATAGAAGCGGCTGGAGGTACCGGGGGCGAAGCCCGCCCCGGCCCGGAGGCGAGTTAAAAAAAATAATAATCCCCGTTCAGTCTCAATGGCGGGGTGCGGGCCGGCCCGGCGGCGAGTGCGGCGGGCAGCAGGCCTCTTGGACAGGTTGAGAGATAAAAAAATAATAATTCCCGTGCAGTCTCAATGGCGGGGTGCGGGCCGGGGAATAGGCCTCTTGGCCGGGGTGAATATGTTGGAACGCGGCGCGCGTAAATAGAAGCGGCTGGAGGTACCGGGGGCGAAGCCCGCCCCGGCCCGGAGGCCGAGTTAAAAAAAATAATAATCCCCGTTCAGTCTCAATGGCGGGGTGCGGGCCGGCCCGGCGGCGATTGCGGCGGGCAGCAGGCCTCTTGGACAGGTTGAGAGATAAAAAAATAATAATTCCCGTGCAGTCTCAATGGCGGGGTGCGGGCCGGGGAATAGGCCTCTTGGCCGGGGTGAATAGTGTTGGAACACGGCCCGCGGAAATAGTAGCGGCTGGAGGTACCGGGGGCGATGCCCGCCCCGGGCCGGCGGCCAAGTTAAAAAAATAAATAATCCCGTTCAGTCTCAATGGCAGGGTGCGGGCCGGCCCGGCGGCGATTGCGGCGGGCAGCAGGCCTCTTGGACAGGTTGAGAGATAAAAAAAAAATAATTCCCATGCAGTCTCATTGGCGGGGTGCGGGCCGGGGAATAGGCCTCTTGGCCGGGGTGAATATGTTGGAACGCGGCGCGCGTAAATAGAAGCGGCTCGAGGTACCGGGGGCGAAGCCCGCCCCGGCCCGGAGGCCGAGTTAAAAAAAATAATAATCCCCGTTCAGTCTCAATGGCGGGGTGCGGGCCGGCCCGGCGGCGAGTGCGGCGGGCAGCAGGCCTCTTGGACAGGTTGAGAGATAAAAAAATAATAATTCCGGTGCAGTCTCAATGGCGGGGTGCGGGCCGGGGAATAGGCCTCTTGGCCGGGGTGAATATGTTGGAACGCGGCGCGCGTAAATAGAAGCGGCTGGAGGTACCGGGGGCGAAGCCCGCCCCGGCCCGGAGGCCGAGTTAAAAAAAATAATAATCCCCGTTCAGTCTCAATGGCGGGGTGCGGGCCGGCCCGGCGGCGAGTGCGGCGGGCAGCAGGCCTCTTGGACAGGTTGAGAGATAAAAAAATAATAATTCCCGTGCAGTCTCAATGGCGGGGTGCGGGCCGGGGAATAGGCCTCTTGGCCGGGGTGAATATGTTGGAACGCGGCGCGCGTAAATAGAAGCGGCTGGAGGTACCGGGGGCGAAGCCCGCCCCGGCCCGGAGGCCGAGTTAAAAAAAATAATAATCCTCGTTCAGTCTCAATGGCGGGGTGCGGGCCGGCCCGGCGGCGATTGCGGCGGGCAGCAGGCCTCTTGGACAGGTTGAGAGATAAAAAAATAATAATTCCCGTGCAGTCTCAATGGCGGGGTGCGGGCCGGGGAATAGGCCTCTTGGCCGGGGTGAATAGTGTTGGAACACGGCCCGCGGAAATAGTAGCGGCTGGAGGTACCGGGGGCGATGCCCGCCCCGGCCCGGCGGCCAAGTTAAAAAAATAAATAATCCCGTTCAGTCTCAATGGCAGGGTGCGGGCCGGCCCGGCGGCGATTGCGGCGGGCAGCAGGCCTCTTGGACAGGTTGAGAGATAAAAAAAAAATAATTCCCATGCAGTCTCATTGGCGGGGTGCGGGCCGGGGAACAGGCCTCTTGGCCGGGGTGAATATGTTGGAACGCGGCGCGCGTAAATAGAAGCGGCTGGAGGTACCGGGGGCGAAGCCCGCCCCGGCCCGGAGGCCGAGTTAAAAAAAATAATAATCCCCGTTCAGTCTCAATGGCGGGGTGCGGGCCGGCCCGGCGGCGAGTGCGGCGGGCAGCAGGCCTCTTGGACAGGTTGAGAGATAAAAAAATAATAATTCCGGTGCAGTCTCAATGGCGGGGTGCGGGCCGGGGAATAGGCCTCTTGGCCGGGGTGAATATGTTGGAACGCGGCGCGCGTAAATAGAAGCGGCTGGAGGTACCGGGGGCGAAGCCCGCCCCGGCCCGGAGGCCGAGTTAAAAAAAATAATAATCCCCGTTCAGTCTCAATGGCGGGGTGCGGGCCGGCCCGGCGGCGAGTGCGGTGGGCAGCAGGCCTCTTGGACAGGTTGAGAGATAAAAAAATAATAATTCCCGTGCAGTCTCATTGGCGGGGTGCGGGCCGGGGAATAGGCCTCTTGGCCGGGGTGAATATGTTGGAACGCGGCGCGCGTAAATAGAAGCGGCTGGAGGTACCGGGGGCGAAGCCCGCCCCGGCCCCGAGGCCGAGTTAAAAAAAATAATAATCCCCGTTCAGTCTCAATGGCAGGGTGCGGGCCGGCCCGGCGGCGATTGCGGCGGGCAGCAGGCCTCTTGGACAGGTTGAGAGATAAAAAAATAATAATTCCCGTTCAGTCTCAATGGCAGGGTGCGGGCCGGCCCGGCGGCAATTGCGGCGGGCAGCAGGCCTCTTGGACAGGTTGAGAGATAAAAAAATAATAATTCCCATGCAGTCTCAATGGCGGGGTGCGGGCCGGGGAATAGGCCTCTTGGCCGGGGTGAATATGTTGGAACGCGGCGCGCGTAAATAGAAGCGGCTGGAGGTACCGGGGGCGAAGCCCGCCCCGGCCCGGAGGCCGAGTTAAAAAAAATAATAATCCCCGTTCAGTCTCAATGGCGGGGTGCGGGCCGGCCCGGCGGCGAGTGCGGCGGGCAGAAGGCCTCTTGGACAGGTTGAGAGATAAAAAAATAATAATTCCCGTGCAGTCTCAATGGCGGGGTGCGGGCCGGGGAATAGGCCTCTTGGCCGGGGTGAATATGTTGGAACGCGGCGCGCGTAAATAGAAGCGGCTGGAGGTACCGGGGGCGAAGCCCGCCCCGGCCCGGAGGCCGAGTTAAAAAAAATAATAATCCCCGTTCAGTCTCAATGGCGGGGTGCGGGCCGGCACGGCGGCGATTGCGGCGGGCAGCAGGCCTCTTGGACAGGTTGAGAGATAAAAAAATAATAATTCCCATGCAGTCTCAATGGCGGGGTGCGGGCCGGGGAATAGGCCTCTTGGCCGGGGTGAATATGTTGGAACGCGGCGCGCGTAAATAGAAGCGGCTGGAGGTACCGGGGGCGAAGCCCGCCCCGGCCCGGAGGCCGAGTTAAAAAAAATAATAATCCCCGTTCAGTCTCAATGGCGGGGTGCGGGCCGGCCCGGCGGCGATTGCGGCGGGCAGCAGGCCTCTTGGACAGGTTGAGAGATAAAAAAATAATAATTCCCATGCAGTCTCAATGGCGGGGTGCGGGCCGGGGAATAGGCCTCTTGGCCGGGGTGAATATGTTGGAACGCGGCGCGCGTAAATAGAAGCGGCTGGAGGTACCGGGGGCGAAGCCCGCCCCGGCCCGGAGGCCGAGTTAAAAAAAATAATAATCCCCGTTCAGTCTCAATGGCGGGGTGCGGGCCGGCCCGGCGGCGAGTGCGGCGGGCAGCAGGCCTCTTGGACAGGTTGAGAGATAAAAAAATAATAATTCCCGTGCAGTCTCAATGGCGGGGTGCGGGCCGGGGAATAGGCCTCTTGGCCGGGGTGAATATGTTGGAACGCAGCGCGCGTAAATAGAAGCGGCTGGAGGTACCGGGGGCGAAGCCCGCCCCGGTCCGGAGGCCGAGTTAAAAAAAATAATAATCCCCGTTCAGTCTCAATGGCAGGGTGCGGGCCGGCCCGGCGGCGATTGCGGCGGGCAGCAGGCCTCTTGGACAGGTTGAGAGATAAAAAAATAATAATTCCCATGCAGTCTCAATGGCGGGGTGCGGGCCGGGGAATAGGCCTCTTGGCCGGGGTGAATAGTGTTGGAACACGGCCCGCGGAAATAGTAGCGGCTGGAGGTACCGGGGGCGATGGCCGCCCCGGCCCGGCGGCCAAGTTAAAAAAATAAATAATCCCCGTTCAGTCTCAATGGCAGGGTGCGGGCCGGCCCGGCGGCGATTGCGGCGGGCAGCAGGCCTCTTGGACAGGTTGAGAGATAAAAAAATAATAATTCCCATGCAGTCTCAATGGCGGGGTGCGGGCCGGGGAATAGGCCTCTTGGCCGGGGTGAATAGTGTTGGAACACGGCCCGCGGAAATAGTAGCGGCTGGAGGTACCGGGGGCGATGCCCGCCCCGGGCCGGCGGCCAAGTTAAAAAAATAAATAATCCCGTTCAGTCTCAATGGCAGGGTGCGGGCCGGCCCGGCGGCGAGTGCGGCGGGCAGCAGGCCTCTTGGACAGGTTGAGAGATAAAAAAATAATAATTCCCGTTCAGTCTCAATGGCAGGGTGCGGGCCGGCCCGGCGGCGATTGCGGCGGGCAGCAGGCCTCTTGGACAGGTTGAGAGATAAAAAAATAATAATTCCCATGCAGTCTCAATGGCGGGGTGCGGGCCGGGGAATAGGCCTCTTGGCCGGGGTGAATATGTTGGAACGCGGCGCGCGTAAATAGAAGCGGCTGGAGGTACCGGGGGCGAAGCCCGCCCCGGCCCGGAGGCCGAGTTAAAAAAAATAATAATCCCCGTTCAGTCTCAATGGCGGGGTGCGGGCCGGCCCGGCGGCGAGTGCGGCGGGCAGCAGGCCTCTTGGACAGGTTGAGAGATAAAAAAATAATAATTCCCGTGCAGTCTCAATGGCGGGGTGCGGGCCGGGGAATAGGCCTCTTGGCCGGGGTGAATATGTTGGAACGCGGCGCGCGTAAATAGAAGCGGCTGGAGGTACCGGGGGCGAAGCCCGCCCCGGCCCGGAGGCCGAGTTAAAAAAAATAATAATCCCCGTTCAGTCTCAATGGCGGGGTGCGGGCCGGCCCGGCGGCGAGTGCGGCGGGCAGCAGGCCTCTTGGACAGGTTGAGAGATAAAAAAATAATAATTCCCGTGCAGTCTCAATGGCGGGGTGCGGGCCGGGGAATAGGCCTCTTGGCCGGGGTGAATATGTTGGAACGCGGCGCGCGTAAATAGAAGCGGCTGGAGGTACCGGGGGCGAAGCCCGCCCCGGCCCGGAGGCCGAGTTAAAAAAAATAATAATCCCCGTTCAGTCTCAATGGCAGGGTGCGGGCCGGCCCGGCGGCGATTGCGGCGGGCAGCAGGCCTCTTGGACAGGTTGAGAGATAAAAAAATAATAATTCCCGTTCAGTCTCAATGGCAGGGTGCGGGCCGGCCCGGCGGCAATTGCGGCGGGCAGCAGGCCTCTTGGACAGGTTGAGAGATAAAAAAATAATAATTCCCAAGCAGTCTCAATGGCGGGGTGCGGGCCGGGGAATAGGCCTCTTGGCCGGGGTGAATATGTTGGAACGCGGCGCGCGTAAATAGAAGCGGCTGGAGGTACCGGGGGCGAAGCCCGCCCCGGCCCGGAGGCGAGTTAAAAAAAATAATAATCCCCGTTCAGTCTCAATGGCGGGGTGCGGGCCGGCCCGGCGGCGAGTGCGGCGGGCAGCAGGCCTCTTGGACAGGTTGAGAGATAAAAAAATAATAATTCCCGTGCAGTCTCAATGGCGGGGTGCGGGCCGGGGAATAGGCCTCTTGGCCGGGGTGAATATGTTGGAACGCGGCGCGCGTAAATAGAAGCGGCTGGAGGTACCGGGGGCGAAGCCCGCCCCGGCCCGGAGGCCGAGTTAAAAAAAATAATAATCCCCGTTCAGTCTCAATGGCGGGGTGCGGGCCGGCCCGGCGGCGATTGCGGCGGGCAGCAGGCCTCTTGGACAGGTTGAGAGATAAAAAAATAATAATTCCCGTGCAGTCTCAATGGCGGGGTGCGGGCCGGGGAATAGGCCTCTTGGCCGGGGTGAATAGTGTTGGAACACGGCCCGCGGAAATAGTAGCGGCTGGAGGTACCGGGGGCGATGCCCGCCCCGGGCCGGCGGCCAAGTTAAAAAAATAAATAATCCCGTTCAGTCTCAATGGCAGGGTGCGGGCCGGCCCGGCGGCGATTGCGGCGGGCAGCAGGCCTCTTGGACAGGTTGAGAGATAAAAAAAAAATAATTCCCATGCAGTCTCATTGGCGGGGTGCGGGCCGGGGAATAGGCCTCTTGGCCGGGGTGAATATGTTGGAACGCGGCGCGCGTAAATAGAAGCGGCTCGAGGTACCGGGGGCGAAGCCCGCCCCGGCCCGGAGGCCGAGTTAAAAAAAATAATAATCCCCGTTCAGTCTCAATGGCGGGGTGCGGGCCGGCCCGGCGGCGAGTGCGGCGGGCAGCAGGCCTCTTGGACAGGTTGAGAGATAAAAAAATAATAATTCCGGTGCAGTCTCAATGGCGGGGTGCGGGCCGGGGAATAGGCCTCTTGGCCGGGGTGAATAGTGTTGGAACACGGCCCGCGGAAATAGTAGCGGCTGGAGGTACCGGGGGCGATGCCCGCCCCGGCCCGGCGGCCAAGTTAAAAAAATAAATAATCCCGTTCAGTCTCAATGGCAGGGTGCGGGCCGGCCCGGCGGCGATTGCGGCGGGCAGCAGGCCTCTTGGACAGGTTGAGAGATAAAAAAAAAATAATTCCCATGCAGTCTCATTGGCGGGGTGCGGGCCGGGGAACAGGCCTCTTGGCCGGGGTGAATATGTTGGAACGCGGCGCGCGTAAATAGAAGCGGCTGGAGGTACCGGGGGCGAAGCCCGCCCCGGCCCGGAGGCCGAGTTAAAAAAAATAATAATCCCCGTTCAGTCTCAATGGCGGGGTGCGGGCCGGCCCGGCGGCGAGTGCGGCGGGCAGCAGGCCTCTTGGACAGGTTGAGAGATAAAAAAATAATAATTCCGGTGCAGTCTCAATGGCGGGGTGCGGGCCGGGGAATAGGCCTCTTGGCCGGGGTGAATATGTTGGAACGCGGCGCGCGTAAATAGAAGCGGCTGGAGGTACCGGGGGCGAAGCCCGCCCCGGCCCGGAGGCCGAGTTAAAAAAAATAATAATCCCCGTTCAGTCTCAATGGCGGGGTGCGGGCCGGCCCGGCGGCGAGTGCGGTGGGCAGCAGGCCTCTTGGACAGGTTGAGAGATAAAAAAATAATAATTCCCGTTCAGTCTCAATGGCAGGGTGCGGGCCGGCCCGGCGGCAATTGCGGCGGGCAGCAGGCCTCTTGGACAGGTTGAGAGATAAAAAAATAATAATTCCCATGCAGTCTCAATGGCGGGGTGCGGGCCGGGGAATAGGCCTCTTGGCCGGGGTGAATATGTTGGAACGCGGCGCGCGTAAATAGAAGCGGCTGGAGGTACCGGGGGCGAAGCCCGCCCCGGCCCGGAGGCCGAGTTAAAAAAAATAATAATCCCCGTTCAGTCTCAATGGCGGGGTGCGGGCCGGCCCGGCGGCGAGTGCGGCGGGCAGCAGGCCTCTTGGACAGGTTGAGAGATAAAAAAATAATAATTCCCGTGCAGTCTCAATGGCGGGGTGCGGGCCGGGGAATAGGCCTCTTGGCCGGGGTGAATATGTTGGAACGCGGCGCGCGTAAATAGAAGCGGCTGGAGGTACCGGGGGCGAAGCCCGCCCCGGCCCGGAGGCCGAGTTAAAAAAAATAATAATCCCCGTTCAGTCTCAATGGCGGGGTGCGGGCCGGCCCGGCGGCGATTGCGGCGGGCAGCAGGCCTCTTGGACAGGTTGAGAGATAAAAAAATAATAATTCCCATGCAGTCTCAATGGCGGGGTGCGGGCCGGGGAATAGGCCTCTTGGCCGGGGTGAATATGTTGGAACGCGGCGCGCGTAAATAGAAGCGGCTGGAGGTACCGGGGGCGAAGCCCGCCCCGGCCCGGAGGCCGAGTTAAAAAAAATAATAATCCCCGTTCAGTCTCAATGGCGGGGTGCGGGCCGGCCCGGCGGCGATTGCGGCGGGCAGCAGGCCTCTTGGACAGGTTGAGAGATAAAAAAATAATAATTCCCATGCAGTCTCAATGGCGGGGTGCGGGCCGGGGAATAGGCCTCGTGGCCGGGGTGAATATGTTGGAACGCGGCGCGCGTAAATAGAAGCGGCTGGAGGTACCGGGGGCGAAGCCCGCCCCGGCCCGGAGGCCGAGTTAAAAAAAATAATAATCCCCGTTCAGTCTCAATGGCGGGGTGCGGGCCGGCCCGGCGGCGAGTGCGGCGGGCAGCAGGCCTCTTGGACAGGTTGAGAGATAAAAAAATAATAATTCCCGTGCAGTCTCAATGGCGGGGTGCGGGCCGGGGAATAGGCCTCTTGGCCGGGGTGAATATGTTGGAACGCAGCGCGCGTAAATAGAAGCGGCTGGAGGTACCGGGGGCGAAGCCCGCCCCGGTCCGGAGGCCGAGTTAAAAAAAATAATAATCCCCGTTCAGTCTCAATGGCAGGGTGCTGGCCGGCCCGGCGGCGATTGCGGCGGGCAGCAGGCCTCTTGGACAGGTTGAGAGATAAAAAAATAATAATTCCCATGCAGTCTCAATGGCGGGGTGCGGGCCGGGGAATAGGCCTCTTGGCCGGGGTGAATAGTGTTGGAACACGGCCCGCGGAAATAGTAGCGGCTGGAGGTACCGGGGGCGATGCCCGCCCCGGGCCGGCGGCCAAGTTAAAAAAATAAATAATCCCGTTCAGTCTCAATGGCAGGGTGCGGGCCGGCCCGGCGGCGAGTGCGGCGGGCAGCAGGCCTCTTGGACAGGTTGAGAGATAAAAAAATAATAATTCCCGTTCAGTCTCAATGGCAGGGTGCGGGCCGGCCCGGCGGCGATTGCGGCGGGCAGCAGGCCTCTTGGACAGGTTGAGAGATAAAAAAATAATAATTCCCATGCAGTCTCAATGGCGGGGTGCGGGCCGGGGAATAGGCCTCTTGGCCGGGGTGAATATGTTGGAACGCGGCGCGCGTAAATAGAAGCGGCTGGAGGTACCGGGGGCGAAGCCCGCCCCGGCCCGGAGGCCGAGTTAAAAAAAATAATAATCCCCGTTCAGTCTCAATGGCGGGGTGCGGGCCGGCCCGGCGGCGAGTGCGGCGGGCAGCAGGCCTCTTGGACAGGTTGAGAGATAAAAAAATAATAATTCCCGTGCAGTCTCAATGGCGGGGTGCGGGCCGGGGAATAGGCCTCTTGGCCTGGGTGAATATGTTGGAACGCGGCGCGCGTAAATAGAAGCGGCTGGAGGTACCGGGGGCGAAGCCCGCCCCGGCCCGGAGGCCGAGTTAAAAAAAATAATAATCCCCGTTCAGTCTCAATGGCGGGGTGCGGGCCGGCCCGGCGGCGAGTGCGGCGGGCAGCAGGCCTCTTGGACAGGTTGAGAGATAAAAAAATAATAATTCCCGTGCAGTCTCAATGGCGGGGTGCGGGCCGGGGAATAGGCCTCTTGGCCGGGGTGAATAGTGTTGGAACACGGCCCGCGGAAATAGTAGCGGCTGGAGGTACCGGGGGCGATGCCCGCCCCGGGCCGGCGGCCAAGTTAAAAAAATAAATAATCCCGTTCAGTCTCAATGGCAGGGTGCGGGCCGGCCCGGCGGCGATTGCGGCGGGCAGCAGGCCTCTTGGACAGGTTGAGAGATAAAAAAAAAATAATTCCCATGCAGTCTCATTGGCGGGGTGCGGGCCGGGGAATAGGCCTCTTGGCCGGGGTGAATATGTTGGAACGCGGCGCGCGTAAATAGAAGCGGCTGGAGGTACCGGGGGCGAAGCCCGCCCCGGCCCGGAGGCCGAGTTAAAAAAAATAATAATCCCCGTTCAGTCTCAATGGCGGGGTGCGGGCCGGCCCGGCGGCGAGTGCGGCGGGCAGCAGGCCTCTTGGACAGGTTGAGAGATAAAAAAATAATAATTCCGGTGCAGTCTCAATGGCGGGGTGCGGGCCGGGGAATAGGCCTCTTGGCCGGGGTGAATATGTTGGAACGCGGCGCGCGTAAATAGAAGCGGCTGGAGGTACCGGGGGCGAAGCCCGCCCCGGCCCGGAGGCCGAGTTAAAAAAAATAATAATCCCCGTTCAGTCTCAATGGCGGGGTGCGGGCCGGCCCGGCGGCGAGTGCGGTGGGCAGCAGGCCTCTTGGACAGGTTGAGAGATAAAAAAATAATAATTCCCGTGCAGTCTCATTGGCGGGGTGCGGGCCGGGGAATAGGCCTCTTGGCCGGGGTGAATATGTTGGAACGCGGCGCGCGTAAATAGAAGCGGCTGGAGGTACCGGGGGCGAAGCCCGCCCCGGCCCCGAGGCCGAGTTAAAAAAAATAATAATCCCCGTTCAGTCTCAATGGCAGGGTGCGGGCCGGCCCGGCGGCGATTGCGGCGGGCAGCAGGCCTCTTGGACAGGTTGAGAGATAAAAAAATAATAATTCCCGTTCAGTCTCAATGGCAGGGTGCGGGCCGGCCCGGCGGCAATTGCGGCGGGCAGCAGGCCTCTTGGACAGGTTGAGAGATAAAAAAATAATAATTCCCATGCAGTCTCAATGGCGGGGTGCGGGCCGGGGAATAGGCCTCTTGGCCGGGGTGAATATGTTGGAACGCGGCGCGCGTAAATAGAAGCGGCTGGAGGTACCGGGGGCGAAGCCCGCCCCGGCCCGGAGGCCGAGTTAAAAAAAATAATAATCCCCGTTCAGTCTCAATGGCGGGGTGCGGGCCGGCCCGGCGGCGAGTGCGGCGGGCAGAAGGCCTCTTGGACAGGTTGAGAGATAAAAAAATAATAATTCCCGTGCAGTCTCAATGGCGGGGTGCGGGCCGGGGAATAGGCCTCTTGGCCGGGGTGAATATGTTGGAACGCGGCGCGCGTAAATAGAAGCGGCTGGAGGTACCGGGGGCGAAGCCCGCCCCGGCCCGGAGGCCGAGTTAAAAAAAATAATAATCCCCGTTCAGTCTCAATGGCGGGGTGCGGGCCGGCACGGCGGCGATTGCGGCGGGCAGCAGGCCTCT
Organism: Hippocampus zosterae; assembly: GCF_025434085.1. Classification (NCBI taxonomy): domain Eukaryota; kingdom Metazoa; phylum Chordata; class Actinopteri; order Syngnathiformes; family Syngnathidae; genus Hippocampus; species Hippocampus zosterae. The sequence goes on from NW_026262948.1 coordinate 235,557, forward strand.
TGGACAGGTTGAGAGATAAAAAAATAATAATTCCCATGCAGTCTCAATGGCGGGGTGCGGGCCGGGGAATAGGCCTCTTGGCCGGGGTGAATATGTTGGAACGCGGCGCGCGTAAATAGAAGCGGCTGGAGGTACCGGGGGCGAAGCCCGCCCCGGCCCGGAGGCCGAGTTAAAAAAAATAATAATCCCCGTTCAGTCTCAATGGCGGGGTGCGGGCCGGCCCGGCGGCGAGTGCGGCGGGCAGCAGGCCTCTTGGACAGGTTGAGAGATAAAAAAATAATAATTCCCGTGCAGTCTCAATGGCGGGGTGCGGGCCGGGGAATAGGCCTCTTGGCCGGGGTGAATATGTTGGAACGCAGCGCGCGTAAATAGAAGCGGCTGGAGGTACCGGGGGCGAAGCCCGCCCCGGTCCGGAGGCCGAGTTAAAAAAAATAATAATCCCCGTTCAGTCTCAATGGCAGGGTGCGGGCCGGCCCGGCGGCGATTGCGGCGGGCAGCAGGCCTCTTGGACAGGTTGAGAGATAAAAAAATAATAATTCCCATGCAGTCTCAATGGCGGGGTGCGGGCCGGGGAATAGGCCTCTTGGCCGGGGTGAATAGTGTTGGAACACGGCCCGCGGAAATAGTAGCGGCTGGAGGTACCGGGGGCGATGCCCGCCCCGGGCCGGCGGCCAAGTTAAAAAAATAAATAATCCCGTTCAGTCTCAATGGCAGGGTGCGGGCCGGCCCGGCGGCGAGTGCGGCGGGCAGCAGGCCTCTTGGACAGGTTGAGAGATAAAAAAATAATAATTCCCGTTCAGTCTCAATGGCAGGGTGCGGGCCGGCCCGGCGGCGATTGCGGCGGGCAGCAGGCCTCTTGGACAGGTTGAGAGATAAAAAAATAATAATTCCCATGCAGTCTCAATGGCGGGGTGCGGGCCGGGGAATAGGCCTCTTGGCCGGGGTGAATATGTTGGAACGCGGCGCGCGTAAATAGAAGCGGCTGGAGGTACCGGGGGCGAAGCCCGCCCCGGCCCGGAGGCCGAGTTAAAAAAAATAATAATCCCCGTTCAGTCTCAATGGCGGGGTGCGGGCCGGCCCGGCGGCGAGTGCGGCGGGCAGCAGGCCTCTTGGACAGGTTGAGAGATAAAAAAATAATAATTCCCGTGCAGTCTCAATGGCGGGGTGCGGGCCGGGGAATAGGCCTCTTGGCCGGGGTGAATATGTTGGAACGCGGCGCGCGTAAATAGAAGCGGCTGGAGGTACCGGGGGCGAAGCCCGCCCCGGCCCGGAGGCCGAGTTAAAAAAAATAATAATCCCCGTTCAGTCTCAATGGCGGGGTGCGGGCCGGCCCGGCGGCGAGTGCGGCGGGCAGCAGGCCTCTTGGACAGGTTGAGAGATAAAAAAATAATAATTCCCGTGCAGTCTCAATGGCGGGGTGCGGGCCGGGGAATAGGCCTCTTGGCCGGGGTGAATATGTTGGAACGCGGCGCGCATAAATAGAAGCGGCTGGAGGTACCGGGGGCGAAGCCCGCCCCGGCCCGGAGGCCGAGTTAAAAAAAATAATAATCCCCGTTCAGTCTCAATGGCAGGGTGCGGGCCGGCCCGGCGGCGATTGCGGCGGGCAGCAGGCCTCTTGGACAGGTTGAGAGATAAAAAAATAATAATTCCCGTTCAGTCTCAATGGCAGGGTGCGGGCCGGCCCGGCGGCAATTGCGGCGGGCAGCAGGCCTCTTGGACAGGTTGAGAGATAAAAAAATAATAATTCCCAAGCAGTCTCAATGGCGGGGTGCGGGCCGGGGAATAGGCCTCTTGGCCGGGGTGAATATGTTGGAACGCGGCGCGCGTAAATAGAAGCGGCTGGAGGTACCGGGGGCGAAGCCCGCCCCGGCCCGGAGGCGAGTTAAAAAAAATAATAATCCCCGTTCAGTCTCAATGGCGGGGTGCGGGCCGGCCCGGCGGCGAGTGCGGCGGGCAGCAGGCCTCTTGGACAGGTTGAGAGATAAAAAAATAATAATTCCCGTGCAGTCTCAATGGCGGGGTGCGGGCCGGGGAATAGGCCTCTTGGCCGGGGTGAATATGTTGGAACGCGGCGCGCGTAAATAGAAGCGGCTGGAGGTACCGGGGGCGAAGCCCGCCCCGGCCCGGAGGCCGAGTTAAAAAAAATAATAATCCCCGTTCAGTCTCAATGGCGGGGTGCGGGCCGGCCCGGCGGCGATTGCGGCGGGCAGCAGGCCTCTTGGACAGGTTGAGAGATAAAAAAATAATAATTCCCGTGCAGTCTCAATGGCGGGGTGCGGGCCGGGGAATAGGCCTCTTGGCCGGGGTGAATAGTGTTGGAACACGGCCCGCGGAAATAGTAGCGGCTGGAGGTACCGGGGGCGATGCCCGCCCCGGGCCGGCGGCCAAGTTAAAAAAATAAATAATCCCGTTCAGTCTCAATGGCAGGGTGCGGGCCGGCCCGGCGGCGATTGCGGCGGGCAGCAGGCCTCTTGGACAGGTTGAGAGATAAAAAAAAAATAATTCCCATGCAGTCTCATTGGCGGGGTGCGGGCCGGGGAATAGGCCTCTTGGCCGGGGTGAATATGTTGGAACGCGGCGCGCGTAAATAGAAGCGGCTCGAGGTACCGGGGGCGAAGCCCGCCCCGGCCCGGAGGCCGAGTTAAAAAAAATAATAATCCCCGTTCAGTCTCAATGGCGGGGTGCGGGCCGGCCCGGCGGCGAGTGCGGCGGGCAGCAGGCCTCTTGGACAGGTTGAGAGATAAAAAAATAATAATTCCGGTGCAGTCTCAATGGCGGGGTGCGGGCCGGGGAATAGGCCTCTTGGCCGGGGTGAATAGTGTTGGAACACGGCCCGCGGAAATAGTAGCGGCTGGAGGTACCGGGGGCGATGCCCGCCCCGGCCCGGCGGCCAAGTTAAAAAAATAAATAATCCCGTTCAGTCTCAATGGCAGGGTGCGGGCCGGCCCGGCGGCGATTGCGGCGGGCAGCAGGCCTCTTGGACAGGTTGAGAGATAAAAAAAAAATAATTCCCATGCAGTCTCATTGGCGGGGTGCGGGCCGGGGAACAGGCCTCTTGGCCGGGGTGAATATGTTGGAACGCGGCGCGCGTAAATAGAAGCGGCTGGAGGTACCGGGGGCGAAGCCCGCCCCGGCCCGGAGGCCGAGTTAAAAAAAATAATAATCCCCGTTCAGTCTCAATGGCGGGGTGCGGGCCGGCCCGGCGGCGAGTGCGGCGGGCAGCAGGCCTCTTGGACAGGTTGAGAGATAAAAAAATAATAATTCCGGTGCAGTCTCAATGGCGGGGTGCGGGCCGGGGAATAGGCCTCTTGGCCGGGGTGAATATGTTGGAACGCGGCGCGCGTAAATAGAAGCGGCTGGAGGTACCGGGGGCGAAGCCCGCCCCGGCCCGGAGGCCGAGTTAAAAAAAATAATAATCCCCGTTCAGTCTCAATGGCGGGGTGCGGGCCGGCCCGGCGGCGAGTGCGGTGGGCAGCAGGCCTCTTGGACAGGTTGAGAGATAAAAAAATAATAATTCCCGTTCAGTCTCAATGGCAGGGTGCGGGCCGGCCCGGCGGCAATTGCGGCGGGCAGCAGGCCTCTTGGACAGGTTGAGAGATAAAAAAATAATAATTCCCATGCAGTCTCAATGGCGGGGTGCGGGCCGGGGAATAGGCCTCTTGGCCGGGGTGAATATGTTGGAACGCGGCGCGCGTAAATAGAAGCGGCTGGAGGTACCGGGGGCGAAGCCCGCCCCGGCCCGGAGGCCGAGTTAAAAAAAATAATAATCCCCGTTCAGTCTCAATGGCGGGGTGCGGGCCGGCCCGGCGGCGAGTGCGGCGGGCAGCAGGCCTCTTGGACAGGTTGAGAGATAAAAAAATAATAATTCCCGTGCAGTCTCAATGGCGGGGTGCGGGCCGGGGAATAGGCCTCTTGGCCGGGGTGAATATGTTGGAACGCGGCGCGCGTAAATAGAAGCGGCTGGAGGTACCGGGGGCGAAGCCCGCCCCGGCCCGGAGGCCGAGTTAAAAAAAATAATAATCCCCGTTCAGTCTCAATGGCGGGGTGCGGGCCGGCCCGGCGGCGATTGCGGCGGGCAGCAGGCCTCTTGGACAGGTTGAGAGATAAAAAAATAATAATTCCCATGCAGTCTCAATGGCGGGGTGCGGGCCGGGGAATAGGCCTCTTGGCCGGGGTGAATATGTTGGAACGCGGCGCGCGTAAATAGAAGCGGCTGGAGGTACCGGGGGCGAAGCCCGCCCCGGCCCGGAGGCCGAGTTAAAAAAAATAATAATCCCCGTTCAGTCTCAATGGCGGGGTGCGGGCCGGCCCGGCGGCGATTGCGGCGGGCAGCAGGCCTCTTGGACAGGTTGAGAGATAAAAAAATAATAATTCCCATGCAGTCTCAATGGCGGGGTGCGGGCCGGGGAATAGGCCTCGTGGCCGGGGTGAATATGTTGGAACGCGGCGCGCGTAAATAGAAGCGGCTGGAGGTACCGGGGGCGAAGCCCGCCCCGGCCCGGAGGCCGAGTTAAAAAAAATAATAATCCCCGTTCAGTCTCAATGGCGGGGTGCGGGCCGGCCCGGCGGCGAGTGCGGCGGGCAGCAGGCCTCTTGGACAGGTTGAGAGATAAAAAAATAATAATTCCCGTGCAGTCTCAATGGCGGGGTGCGGGCCGGGGAATAGGCCTCTTGGCCGGGGTGAATATGTTGGAACGCAGCGCGCGTAAATAGAAGCGGCTGGAGGTACCGGGGGCGAAGCCCGCCCCGGTCCGGAGGCCGAGTTAAAAAAAATAATAATCCCCGTTCAGTCTCAATGGCAGGGTGCTGGCCGGCCCGGCGGCGATTGCGGCGGGCAGCAGGCCTCTTGGACAGGTTGAGAGATAAAAAAATAATAATTCCCATGCAGTCTCAATGGCGGGGTGCGGGCCGGGGAATAGGCCTCTTGGCCGGGGTGAATAGTGTTGGAACACGGCCCGCGGAAATAGTAGCGGCTGGAGGTACCGGGGGCGATGCCCGCCCCGGGCCGGCGGCCAAGTTAAAAAAATAAATAATCCCGTTCAGTCTCAATGGCAGGGTGCGGGCCGGCCCGGCGGCGAGTGCGGCGGGCAGCAGGCCTCTTGGACAGGTTGAGAGATAAAAAAATAATAATTCCCGTTCAGTCTCAATGGCAGGGTGCGGGCCGGCCCGGCGGCGATTGCGGCGGGCAGCAGGCCTCTTGGACAGGTTGAGAGATAAAAAAATAATAATTCCCATGCAGTCTCAATGGCGGGGTGCGGGCCGGGGAATAGGCCTCTTGGCCGGGGTGAATATGTTGGAACGCGGCGCGCGTAAATAGAAGCGGCTGGAGGTACCGGGGGCGAAGCCCGCCCCGGCCCGGAGGCCGAGTTAAAAAAAATAATAATCCCCGTTCAGTCTCAATGGCGGGGTGCGGGCCGGCCCGGCGGCGAGTGCGGCGGGCAGCAGGCCTCTTGGACAGGTTGAGAGATAAAAAAATAATAATTCCCGTGCAGTCTCAATGGCGGGGTGCGGGCCGGGGAATAGGCCTCTTGGCCTGGGTGAATATGTTGGAACGCGGCGCGCGTAAATAGAAGCGGCTGGAGGTACCGGGGGCGAAGCCCGCCCCGGCCCGGAGGCCGAGTTAAAAAAAATAATAATCCCCGTTCAGTCTCAATGGCGGGGTGCGGGCCGGCCCGGCGGCGAGTGCGGCGGGCAGCAGGCCTCTTGGACAGGTTGAGAGATAAAAAAATAATAATTCCCGTGCAGTCTCAATGGCGGGGTGCGGGCCGGGGAATAGGCCTCTTGGCCGGGGTGAATAGTGTTGGAACACGGCCCGCGGAAATAGTAGCGGCTGGAGGTACCGGGGGCGATGCCCGCTCCGGCCCGGCGGCCAAGTTAAAAAAATAAATAATCCCGTTCAGTCTCAATGGCAGGGTGCGGGCCGGCCCGGCGGCGATTGCGGCGGGCAGCAGGCCTCTTGGACAGGTTGAGAGATAAAAAAAAAATAATTTCCATGCAGTCTCAATGGCGGGGTGCGGGCCGGGGAATAGGCCTCTTGGCCGGGGTGAATATGTTGGAACGCGGCGCGCGTAAATAGAAGCGGCTGGAGGTACCGGGGGCGAAGCCCGCCCCGGCCCGGAGGCCGAGTTAAAAAAAATAATAATCCCCGTTCAGTCTCAATGGCGGGGTGCGGGCCGGCCCGGCGGCGAGTGCGGCGGGCAGCAGGCCTCTTGGACAGGTTGAGAGATAAAAAAATAATAATTCCCGTGCAGTCTCAATGGCGGGGTGCGGGCCGGGGAATAGGCCTCTTGGCCGGGGTGAATATGTTGGAACGCGGCGCGCGTAAATAGAAGCGGCTGGAGGTACCGGGGGCGAAGCCCGCCCCGGCCCGGAGGCCGAGTTAAAAAAAATAATAATCCCCGTTCAGTCTCAATGGCAGGGTGCGGGCCGGCCCGGCGGCGATTGCGGCGGGCAGCAGGCCTCTTGGACAGGTTGAGAGATAAAAAAATAATAATTCCCGTTCAGTCTCAATGGCAGGGTGCGGGCCGGCCCGGCGGCAATTGCGGCGGGCAGCAGGCCTCTTGGACAGGTTGAGAGATAAAAAAAAAAATAATTCCCATGCAGTCTCATTGGCGGGGTGCGGGCCGGGGAATAGGCCTCTTGGCCGGGGTGAATAGTGTTGGAACACGGCCCGCGGAAATAGTAGCGGCTGGAGGTACCGGGGGCGATGCCCGCCCCGGCCCGGCGGCCAAGTTAAAAAAATAAATAATCCCCGTTCAGTCTCAATGGCAGGGTGCGGGCCGGCCCGGCGGCGATTGCGGCGGGCAGCAGGCCTCTTGGACAGGTTGAGAGATAAAAAAATAATAATTCCCATGCAGTCTCAATGGCGGGGTGCGGGCCGGGGAATAGGCCTCTTGGCCGGGGTGAATAGTGTTGGAACACGGCCCGCGGAAATAGTAGCGGCTGGAGGTACCGGGGGCGATGCCCGCCCCGGGCCGGCGGCCAAGTTAAAAAAATAAATAATCCCGTTCAGTCTCAATGGCAGGGTGCGGGCCGGCCCGGCGGCGAGTGCGGCGGGCAGCAGGCCTCTTGGACAGGTTGAGAGATAAAAAAATAATAATTCCCGTTCAGTCTCAATGGCAGGGTGCGGGCCGGCCCGGCGGCGATTGCGGCGGGCAGCAGGCCTCTTGGACAGGTTGAGAGATAAAAAAATAATAATTCCCATGCAGTCTCAATGGCGGGGTGCGGGCCGGGGAATAGGCCTCTTGGCCGGGGTGAATATGTTGGAACGCGGCGCGCGTAAATAGAAGCGGCTGGAGGTACCGGGGGCGAAGCCCGCCCCGGCCCGGAGGCCGAGTTAAAAAAAATAATAATCCCCGTTCAGTCTCAATGGCGGGGTGCGGGCCGGCCCGGCGGCGAGTGCGGCGGGCAGCAGGCCTCTTGGACAGGTTGAGAGATAAAAAAATAATAATTCCCGTGCAGTCTCAATGGCGGGGTGCGGGCCGGGGAATAGGCCTCTTGGCCGGGGTGAATATGTTGGAACGCGGCGCGCGTAAATAGAAGCGGCTGGAGGTACCGGGGGCGAAGCCCGCCCCGGCCCGGAGGCCGAGTTAAAAAAAATAATAATCCCCGTTCAGTCTCAATGGCGGGGTGCGGGCCGGCCCGGCGGCGAGTGCGGTGGGCAGCAGGCCTCTTGGACAGGTTGAGAGATAAAAAAATAATAATTCCCGTGCAGTCTCAATGGCGGGGTGCGGGCCGGGGAATAGGCCTCTTGGCCGGGGTGAATAGTGTTGGAACACGGCCCGCGGAAATAGTAGCGGCTGGAGGTACCGGGGGCGATGCCCGCCCCGGCCCGGCGGCCAAGTTAAAAAAATAAATAATCCCGTTCAGTCTCAATGGCAGGGTGCGGGCCGGCCCGGCGGCGATTGCGGCGGGCAGCAGGCCTCTTGGACAGGTTGAGAGATAAAAAAAAAATAATTCCCATGCAGTCTCAATGGCGGGGTGCGGGCCGGGGAATAGGCCTCTTGGCCGGGGTGAATATGTTGGAACGCGGCGCGCGTAAATAGAAGCGGCTGGAGGTACCGGGGGCGAAGCCCGCCCCGGCCCGGAGGCCGAGTTAAAAAAAATAATAATCCCCGTTCAGTCTCAATGGCGGGGTGCGGGCCGGCCCGGCGGCGAGTGCGGCGGGCAGCAGGCCTCTTGGACAGGTTGAGAGATAAAAAAATAATAATTCCCGTGCAGTCTCAATGGCGGGGTGCGGGCCGGGGAATAGGCCTCTTGGCCGGGGTGAATATGTTGGAACGCGGCGCGCGTAAATAGAAGCGGCTGGAGGTACCGGGGGCGAAGCCCGCCCCGGCCCGGAGGCCGAGTTAAAAAAAATAATAATCCCCGTTCAGTCTCAATGGCAGGGTGCGGGCCGGCCCGGCGGCGATTGCGGCGGGCAGCAGGCCTCTTGGACAGGTTGAGAGATAAAAAAATAATAATTCCCATGCAGTCTCAATGGCGGGGTGCGGGCCGGGGAATAGGCCTCTTGGCCGGGGTGAATAGTGTTGGAACACGGCCCGCGGAAATAGTAGCGGCTGGAGGTACCGGGGGCGATGCCCGCCCTGGCCCGGCGGCCAAGTTAAAAAAATAAATAATCCCCGTTCAGTCTCAATGGCAGGGTGCGGGCCGGCCCGGCGGCGATTGCGGCGGGCAGCAGGCCTCTTGGACAGGTTGAGAGATAAAAAAATAATAATTCCCGTTCAGTCTCAATGGCAGGGTGCGGGCCGGCCCGGCGGCAATTGCGGCGGGCAGCAGGCCTCTTGGACAGGTTGAGAGATAAAAAAATGATAATTCCCTTGCAGTCTCAATGGCGGGGTGCGGGCCGGGGAATAGTCCTCTTGGCCGGGGTGAATATGTTGGAACGCGGCGAGCGTAAATAGAAGCGGCTGGAGGTACCGGGGGCGAAGCCCGCCCCGGCCCGGAGGCCGAGTTAAAAAAAATAATAATCCCCGTTCAGTCTCAATGGCGGGGTGCGGGCCGGCCCGGCGGCGAGTGCGGCGGGCAGCAGGCCTCTTGGACAGGTTGAGAGATAAAAAAATAATAATTCCCGTGCAGTCTCAATGGCGGGGTGCGGGCCGGGGAATAGGCCTCTTGGCCGGGGTGAATATGTTGGAACGCGGCGCGCGTAAATAGAAGCGGCTGGAGGTACCGGGGGCGAAGCCCGCCCCGGCCCGGAGGCCGAGTTAAAAAAAATAATAATCCCCGTTCAGTCTCAATGGCGGGGTGCGGGCCGGCCCGGCGGCGATTGCGGCGGGCAGCAGGCCTCTTGGACAGGTTGAGAGATAAAAAAATAATAATTCCCGTGCAGTCTCAATGGCGGGGTGCGGGCCGGGGAATAGGCCTCTTGGCCGGGGTGAATAGTGTTGGAACACGGCCCGCGGAAATAGTAGCGGCTGGAGGTACCGGGGGCGATGCCCGCCCCGGCCCGGCGGCCAAGTTAAAAAAATAAATAATCCCCGTTCAGTCTCAATGGCAGGGTGCGGGCCGGCCCAGGCGATTGCGGCGGGCAGCAGGCCTCTTGGACAGGTTGAGAGATAAAAAAATAATAATTCCCGTTCAGTCTCAATGGCAGGGTGCGGGCCGGCCCGGCGGCAATTGCGGCGGGCAGCAGGCCTCTTGGACAGGTTGAGAGATAAAAAAATAATAATTCCCATGCAGTCTCAATGGCGGGGTGCGGGCCGGGGAATAGGCCTCTTGGCCGGGGTGAATATGTTGGAACGCGGCGCGCGTAAATAGAAGCGGCTGGAGGTACCGGGGGCGAAGCCCGCCCCGGCCCGGAGGCCGAGTTAAAAAAAATAATAATCCCCGTTCAGTCTCAATGGCGGGGTGCGGGCCGGCCCGGCGGCGAGTGCGGCGGGCAGCAGGCCTCTTGGACAGGTTGAGAGATAAAAAAATAATAATTCCCGTGCAGTCTCAATGGCGGGGTGCGGGCCGGGGAATAGGCCTCTTGGCCGGGGTGAATATGTTGGAACGCGGCGCGCGTAAATAGAAGCGGCTGGAGGTACCGGGGGCGAAGCCCGCCCCGGCCCGGAGGCCGAGTTAAAAAAAATAATAATCCCCGTTCAGTCTCAATGGCGGGGTGCGGGCCGGCCCGGCGGCGAGTGCGGCGGGCAGCAGGCCTCTTGGACAGGTTGAGAGATAAAAAAATAATAATTCCCGTGCAGTCTCAATGGCGGGGTGCGGGCCGGGGAATAGGCCTCTTGGCCGGGGTGAATAGTGTTGGAACACGGCCCGCGGAAATAGTAGCGGCTGGAGGTACCGGGGGCGATGCCCGCCCCGGCCCGGCGGCCAAGTTAAAAAAATAAATAATCCCCGTTCAGTCTCAATGGCAGGGTGCGGGCCGGCCCGGCGGCGATTGCGGCGGGCAGCAGGCCTCTTGGACAGGTTGAGAGATAAAAAAATAATAATTCCCATGCAGTCTCAATGGCGGGGTGCGGGCCGGGGAATAGGCCTCTTGGCCGGGGTGAATAGTGTTGGAACACGGCCCGCGGAAATAGTAGCGGCTGGAGGTACCGGGGGCGATGCCCGCCCCGGCCCGGAGGCCGAGTTAAAAAAAATAATAATCCCCGTTCAGTCTCAATGGCGGGGTGCGGGCCGGCCCGGCGGCGAGTGCGGCGGGCAGCAGGCCTCTTGGACAGGTTGAGAGATAAAAAAATAATAATTCCCGTGCAGTCTCAATGGCGGGGTGCGGGCCGGGGAATAGGCCTCTTGGCCGGGGTGAATAGTGTTGGAACACGGCCCGCGGAAATAGTAGCTGCTGGAGGTACCGGGGGCGATGCCCGCCCCGGCCCGGCGGCCAAGTTAAAAAAATAAATAATCCCCGTTCAGTCTCAATGGCAGGGTGCGGGCCGGCCCGGCGGCGATTGCGGCGGGCAGCAGGCCTCTTGGACAGGTTGAGAGATAAAAAAATAATAATTCCCATGCAGTCTCAATGGCGGGGTGCGGGCCGGGGAATAGGCCTCTTGGCCGGGGTGTATAGTGTTGGAACACGGCCCGCGGAAATAGTAGCGGCTGGAGGTACCGGGGGCGATGCCCGCCCCGGGCTGGCGGCCAAGTTAAAAAAATAAATAATCCCCGTTCAGTCTCAATGGCAGGGTGCGGGCCGGCCCGGCGGCGAGTGCGGCGGGCAGCAGGCCTCTTGGACAGGTTGAGAGATAAAAAAATAATAATTCCCGTTCAGTCTCAATGGCAGGGTGCGGGCCGGCCCGGCGGCGATTGCGGCGGGCAGCAGGCCTCTTGGACAGGTTGAGAGATAAAAAAATAATAATTCCCATGCAGTCTCAATGGCGGGGTGCGGGCCGGGGATAGGCCTCTTGGCCGGGGTGAATATGTTGGAACGCGGCGCGCGTAAATAGAAGCGGCTGGAGGTACCGGGGGCGAAGCCCGCCCCGGCCCGGAGGCCGAGTTAAAAAAAATAATAATCCCCGTTCAGTCTCAATGGCGGGGTGCGGGCCGGCCCGGCGGCGAGTGCGGCGGGCAGCAGGCCTCTTGGACAGGTTGAGAGATAAAAAAATAATAATTCCCGTGCAGTCTCAATGGCGGGGTGCGGGCCGGGGAATAGGCCTCTTGGCCGGGGTGAATATGTTGGAACGCGGCGCGCGTAAATAGAAGCGGCTGGAGGTACCGGGGGCGAAGCCCGCCCCGGCCCGGAGGCCGAGTTAAAAAAAAAAATAATCCCCGTTCAGTCTCAATGGCGGGGTGCGGGCCGGCCCGGCGGCGAGTGCGGCGGGCAGCAGGCCTCTTGGACAGGTTGAGAGATAAAAAAATAATAATTCCCGTGCAGTCTCAATGGCGGGGTGCGGGCCGGGGAATAGGCCTCTTGGCCGGGGTGAATAGTGTTGGAACACGGCCCGCGGAAATAGTAACGGCTGGAGGTACCGGGGGCGATGCCCGCCCCGGCCCGGCGGCCAAGTTAAAAAAATAAATAATCCCCGTTCAGTCTCAATGGCAGGGTGCGGGCCGGCCCGGCGGCGATTGCGGCGGGCAGCAGGCCTCTTGGACAGGTTGAGAGATATAAAAATAATAATTCCCGTGCAGTCTCAATGGCGGGGTGCGGGCCGGCCCGGCGGCGAGTGCGGCGGGCTGCAGGCCTCTTGGACAGGTTGAGAGATAAAAAAATAATAATTCCCGTGCAGTCTCAATGGCGGGGTGCGGGCCGGCCCGGCGGACGAGTGTGGCCGGGGAAGAGGCCTCTTGGCCGGGGTGAATATGTTGGAACGCGGCGCGCGTAAATAGAAGCGGCTGGAGGTACCGGGGGCGAAGCCCGCCCCGGCCCGGAGGCCGAGTTAAAAAAAATAATAATCCCCGTTCAGTCTCAATGGCGGGGTGCGGGCCGGCCCGGCGGCGAGTGCGGCGGGCAGCAGGCCTCTTGGACAGGTTGAGAGATAAAAAAATAATAATTCCCGTGCAGTCTCAATGGCGGGGTGCGGGCCGGGGAATAGGCCTCTTGGCCGGGGTGAATAGTGTTGGAACACGGCCCGCGGAAATAGTAGCGGCTGGAGGTACCGGGGGCGATGCCCGCCCCGGCCCGGCGGCCAAGTTAAAAAAATAAATAATCCCCGTTCAGTCTCAATGGCGGGGTGCGGGCCGGCCCGGCGGCGAGTGCGGCGGGCAGCAGGCCTCTTGGACAGGTTGAGAGATAAAAAAATAATAATTCCCGTTCAGTCTCAATGGCAGGGTGCGGGCCGGCCCGGCGGCAATTGCGGCGGGCAGCAGGCCTCTTGGACAGGTTGAGAGATAAAAAAATAATAATTCCCTTGCAGTCTCAATGGCGGGGTGCGGGCCGGGGAATAGGCCTCTTGGCCGGGGTGAATATGTTGGAACGCGGCCAGCGTAAATAGAAGCGGCTGGAGGTACCGGGGGCGAAGCCCGCCCCGGCCCGGAGGCCGAATTAAAAAAAATAATAATCCCCGTTCAGTCTCAATGGCGGGGTGCGGGCCGGCCCGGCGGCGAGTGCGGCGGGCAGCAGGCCTCTTGGACAGGTTGAGAGATAAAAAAATAATAATTCCCGTGCAGTCTCAATGGCGGGGTGCGGGCCGGGGAATAGGCCTCTTGGCCGGGGTGAAGATGTTGGAACGCGGCGCGCGTAAATAGAAGCGGCTGGAGGTACCGGGGGCGAAGCCCGCCCCGGCCCGGAGGCCGAGTTAAAAAAAATAATAATCCCCGTTCAGTCTCAATGGCGGGGTGCGGGCCGGCCCGGCGGCGAGTGCGGCGGGCAGCAGGCCTCTTGGACAGGTTGAGAGATAAAAAAATAATAATTCCCGTGCAGTCTCAATGGCGGGGTGCGGGCCGCTGAATAGGCCTCTTGGCCGGGGTGAATAGTGTTGGAACACGGCCCGCGGAAATAGTAGCGGCTGGAGGTACCGGGGGCGATGCCCGCCCCGGCCCGGCGGCCAAGTTAAAAAAATAAATAATCCCAATCAGTCTCAATGGCAGGGTGCGGGCCGGCCCGGCGGCGATTGCGGCGGGCAGCAGGCCTCTTGGACAGGTTGAGAGATAAAAAAATAATAATTCCCATGCAGTCTCAATGGCGGGGTGCGGGCCGGGGAATAGGCCTCTTGGCCGGGGTGAATATGTTGGAACGCGGCGCGCGTAAATAGAAGCGGCTGGAGGTACCGGGGGCGAAGCCCGCCCCGGCCCGGAGGCCGAGTTAAAAAAAATAATAATCCCCGTTCAGTCTCAATGGCGGGGTGCGGGCCGGCCCGGCGGCGAGTGCGGCGGGCAGCAGGCCTCTTGGACAGGTTGAGAGATAAAAAAATAATAATTCCCGTGCAGTCTCAATGGCGGGGTGCGGGCCGGGGAATAGGCCTCTTGGCCGGGGTGAATATGTTGGAACGCGGCGCGCGTAAATAGAAGCGGCTGGAGGTACCGGGGGCGAAGCCCGCCCCGGCCGGGAGGCCGAGTTAAAAAAAATAATAATCCCCGTTCAGTCTCAATGGCGGGGTGCGGGCCGGCCCGGCGGCGAGTGCGGCGGGCAGCAGGCCTCTTGGACAGGTTGAGAGATAAAAAAAATAATAATTCCCGTGCAGTCTCAATGGCGGGGTGCGGGCCGGGGAATAGGCCTCTTGGCCGGGGTGAATAGTGTTGGAACACGGCCCGCGGAAATAGTAGCGGCTGGAGGTACCGGGGGCGATGCCCGCCCCGGCCCGGCGGCCAAGTTAAAAAAATAAATAATCCCCGTTCAGTCTCAATGGCAGGGTGCGGGCCGGCCCGGCGGCGATTGCGGCGGGCAGCAGGCCTCTTGGACAGGTTGAGAGATAAAAAAATAATAATTCCCGTGCAGTCTCAATGGCGGGGTGCGGGCCGGGGAATAGGCCTCTTGGCCGGGGTGAATAGTGTTGGAACACGGCCCGCGGAAATAGTAGCGGCTGGAGGTACCGGGGGCGATGCCCGCCCCGGGCCGGCGGCCAAGTTAAAAAAATAAATAATCCCCGTTCAGTCTCAATGGCAGGGTGCGGGCCGGCCCGGCGGCGAGTGCGGCGGGCAGCAGGCCTCTTGGACAGGTTGAGAGATAAAAAAATAATAATTCCCGTTCAGTCTCAATGGCAGGGTGCGGGCCGGCCCGGCGGCGATTGCGGCGGGCAGCAGGCCTCTTGGACAGGTTGAGAGATAAAAAAATAATAATTCCCATGCAGTCTCAATGGCGGGGTGCGGGCCGGGGAATAGGCCTCTTGGCCGGGGTGAATATGTTGGAACGCGGCGCGCGTAAATAGAAGCGGCTGGAGGTACCGGGGGCGAAGCCCGCCCCGGCCCGGAGGCCGAGTTAAAAAAAATAATAATCCCCGTTCAGTCTCAATGGCGGGGTGCGGGCCGGCCCGGCGGCGAGTGCGGCGGGCAGCAGGCCTCTTGGACAGGTTGAGAGATAAAAAAAATAATAATTCCCGTGCAGTCTCAATGGCGGGGTGCGGGCCGGGGAATAGGCCTCTTGGCCGGGGTGAATATGTTGGAACGCGGCGCGCGTAAATAGAAGCGGCTGGAGGTACCGGGGGCGAAGCCCGCCCCGGCCCGGAGGCCGAGTTAAAAAAAATAATAATCCCCGTTCAGTCTCAATGGCGGGGTGCGGGCCGGCCCGGCGGCGAGTGCGGCGGGCAGCAGGCCTCTTGGACAGGTTGAGAGATAAAAAAATAATAATTCCCGTGCAGTCTCAATGGCGGGGTGCGGGCCGGGGAATAGGCCTCTTGGCCGGGGTGAATAGTGTTGGAACACGGCCCGCGGAAATAGTAGCGGCTGGAGGTACCGGGGGCGATGCCCGCCCCGGCCCGGCGGCCAAGTTAAAAAAATAAATAATCCCGTTCAGTCTCAATGGCAGGGTGCGGGCCGGCCCGGCGGCGATTGCGGCGGGCAGCAGGCCTCTTGGACAGGTTGAGAGATAAAAAAATAATAATTCCCATGCAGTCTCAATGGCGGGGTGCGGGCCGGGGAATAGGCCTCTTGGCCGGGGTGAATAGTGTTGGAACACGGCCCGCGGAAATAGTAACGGCTGGAGGTACCGGGGGCGATGCCCGCCCCGGCCCGGCGGCCAAGTTAAAAAAATAAATAATCCCCGTTCAGTCTCAATGGCAGGGTGCGGGCCGGCCCGGCGGCGATTGCGGCGGGCAGCAGGCCTCTTGGACAGGTTGAGAGATATAAAAATAATAATTCCCGTGCAGTCTCAATGGCGGGGTGCGGGCCGGCCCGGCGGACGAGTGTGGCCGGGGAAGAGGCCTCTTGGCCGGGGTGAATATGTTGGAACGCGGCGCGCGTAAATAGAAGCGGCTGGAGGTACCGGGGGCGAAGCCCGCCCCGGCCCGGAGGCCGAGTTAAAAAAAATAATAATCCCCGTTCAGTCTCAATGGCGGGGTGCGGGCCGGCCCGGCGGCGAGTGCGGCGGGCTGCAGGCCTCTTGGACAGGTTGAGAGATAAAAAAATAATAATTCCCGTGCAGTCTCAATGGCGGGGTGCGGGCCGGCTCGGCGGACGAGTGTGGCCGGGGAAGAGGCCTCTCTGCCGGGGTGAATATGTTGGAACGCGGCGCGCGTAAATAGAAGCGGCTGGAGGTACCGGGGGCGAAGCCCGCCCCGGCCCGGAGGCCGAGTTAAAAAAAATAATAATCCCCGTTCAGTCTCAATGGCGGGGTGCGGGCCGGCCCGGCGGCGAGTGCGGCGGGCAGCAGGCCTCTTGGACAGGTTGAGAGATAAAAAAATAATAATTCCCGTGCAGTCTCAATGGCGGGGTGCGGGCCGGGGAATAGGCCTCTTGGCCGGGGTGAATAGTGTTGGAACACGGCCCGCGGAAATAGTAGCGGCTGGAGGTACCGGGGGCGATGCCCGCCCCGGCCCGGCGGCCAAGTTAAAAAAATAAATAATCCCCGTTCAGTCTCAATGGCAGGGTGCGGGCCGGCCCGGCGGCGATTGCGGCGGGCAGCAGGCCTCTTGGACAGGTTGAGAGATAAAAAAATAATAATTCCCGTTCAGTCTCAATGGCAGGGTGCGGGCCGGCCCGGCGGCAATTGCGGCGGGCAGCAGGCCTCTTGGACAGGTTGAGAGATAAAAAAATAATAATTCCCATGCAGTCTCAATGGCGGGGTGCGGGCCGGGGAATAGGCCTCTTGGCCGGGGTGAATATGTTGGAACGCGGCGCGCGTAAATAGAAGCGGCTGGAGGTACCGGGGGCGAAGCCCGCCCCGGCCCGGAGGCCGAGTTAAAAAAAATAATAATCCCCGTTCAGTCTCAATGGCGGGGTGCGGGCCGGCCCGGCGGCGAGTGCGGCAGGCAGCAGGCCTCTTGGACAGGTTGAGAGATAAAAAAATAATAATTCCCGTGCAGTCTCAATGGCGGGGTGCGGGCCGGGGAATAGGCCTCTTGGCCGGGGTGAATATGTTGGAACGCGGCGCGCGTAAATAGAAGCGGGTGGAGGTACCGGGGGCGAAGCCCGCCCCGGCCCGGAGGCCGAGTTAAAAAAAATAATAATCCCCGTTCAGTCTCAATGGCGGGGTGCGGGCCGGCCCGGCGGCGAGTGCGGCGGGCAGCAGGCCTCTTGGACAGGTTGAGAGATAAAAAAATAATAATTCCCGTGCAGTCTCAATGGCGGGGTGCGGGCCGGGGAATAGGCCTCTTGGCCGGGGTGAATAGTGTTGGAACACCGCCCGCGGAAATAGTAGCGGCTGGAGGTACCGGGGGCGATGCCCGCCCCGGCCCGGCGGCCAAGTTAAAAAAATAAATAATCCCGTTCAGTCTCAATGGCAGGGTGCGGGCCGGCCCGGCGGCGATTGCGGCGGGCAGCAGGCCTCTTGGACAGGTTGAGAGATAAAAAATAATAATTCCCATGCAGTCTCAATGGCGGGGTGCGGGCCGGGGAATAGGCCTCTTGGCCGGGGTGAATATGTTGGAACGCGGCGCGCGTAAATAGAAGCGGCTGGAGGTACCGGGGGCGAAGCCCGCCCCGGCCCGGAGGCCGAGTTAAAAAAAAAAATAATCCCCGTTCAGTCTCAATGGCGGGGTGCGGGCCGGCCCGGCGGCGAGTGCGGCGGGCAGCAGGCCTCTTGGACAGGTTGAGAGATAAAAAAATTATAATTCCCGTGCAGTCTCAATGGCGGGGTGCGGGCCGGGGAATAGGCCTCTTGGCCGGGGTGAATAGTGTTGGAACACGGCCCGCGGAAATAGTAGCGGCTGGAGGTACCGGGGGCGATGCCCGCCCCGGCCCGGCGGCCAAGTTAAAAAAATAAATAATCCCCGTTCAGTCTCAATGGCAGGGTGCGGGCCGGCCCGGCGGCGATTGCGGCGGGCAGCAGGCCTCTTGGACAGGTTGAGAGATAAAAAAATAATAATTCCCGTTCAGTCACAATGGCAGGGTGCGGGCTGGCCCGGCGGCAATTGCGGCGGGCAGCAGGCCTCTTGGACAGGTTGAGAGATAAAAAAATAATAATTCCCATGCAGTCTCAATGGCGGGGTGCGGGCCGGGGAATAGGCCTCTTGGCCGCGGTGAATATGTTGGAACGCGGCGCGCGTAAATAGAAGCGGCTGGAGGTACCGGGGGCGAAGCCCGCCCCGGCCCGGAGGCCGAGTTAAAAAAAATAATAATCCCCGTTCAGTCTCAATGGCGGGGTGCGGGCCGGCCCGGCAGCGAGTGCGGCGGGCAGCAGGCCTCTTGGACAGGTTGAGAGATAAAAAAATAATAATTCCCGTGCAGTCTCAATGGCGGGGTGCGGGCCGGGGAATAGGCCTCTTGGCCGGGGTGAATAGTGTTGGAACACGGCCCGCGGAAATAGTAGCGGCTGGAGGTACCGGGGGCGATGCCCGCCCCGGCCCGGCGGCCAAGTTAAAAAAATAAATAATCCCCGTTCAGTCTCAATGGCAGGGTGCGGGCCGGCCCGGCGGCGATTGCGGCGGGCAGCAGGCCTCTTGGACAGGTTGAGAGATAAAAAAATAATAATTCCCGTTCAGTCTCAATGGCAGGGTGCGGGCCGGCCCGGCGGCCATTGCGGCGGGCAGCAGGCCTCTTGGACAGGTTGAGAGATAAAAAAATAATAATTCCCATGCAGTCTCAATGGCGGGGTGCGGGCCGGGGAATAGGCCTCTTGGCCGGGGTGAATATGTTGGAACGCGGCGCGCGTAAATAGAAGCGGCTGGAGGTACCGGGGGCGAAGCCCGCCCCGGCCCGGAGGCCGAGTTAAAAAAAAAAATAATCCCCGTTCAGTCTCAATGGCGGGGTGCGGGCCGGCCCGGCGGCGAGTGCGGCGGGCAGCAGGCCTCTTGGACAGGTTGAGAGATAAAAAAATAATAATTCCTGTGCAGTCTCAATGGCGGGGTGCGGGCCGGGGAATAGGCCTCTTGGCCGGGGTGAATAGTGTTGGAACACGGCCCGCGGAAATAGTAGCGGCTGGAGGTACCGGGGGCGATGCCCGCCCCGGCCCGGCGGCCAAGTTAAAAAAATAAATAATCCCGTTCAGTCTCAATGGCAGGGTGCGGGCCGGCCCGGCGGCGATTGCGGCGGGCAGCAGGCCTCTTGGACAGGTTGAGAGATAAAAAATAATAATTCCCATGCAGTCTCAATGGCGGGGTGCGGGCCGGGGAATAGGCCTCTTGGCCGGGGTGAATATGTTGGAACGCGGCGCGCGTAAATAGAAGCGGCTGGAGGTACCGGGGGCGAAGCCCGCCCCGGCCCGGAGGCCGAGTTAAAAAAAATAATAATCCCCGTTCAGTCTCAATGGCGGGGTGCGGGCCGGCCCGGCGGCGAGTGCGGCGGGCAGCAGGCCTCTTGGACAGGTTGAGAGATAAAAAAATAATAATTCCCGTGCAGTCTCAATGGCGGGGTGCGGGCCGGGGAATAGGCCTCTTGGCCGGGGTGAATAGTGTTGGAACACGGCCCGCGGAAATAGTAGCGGCTGGAGGTACCGGGGGCGATGCCCGCCCCGGCCCGGCGGCCAAGTTAAAAAAATAAATAATCCCCGTTCAGTCTCAATGGCAGGGTGCGGGCCGGCCCGGCGGCGATTGCGGCGGGCAGCAGGCCTCTTGGACAGGTTGAGAGATAAAAAAATAATAATTCCCGTTCAGTCTCAATGGCAGGGTGCGGGCCGGCCCGGCGGCAATTGCGGCGGGCAGCAGGCCTCTTGGACAGGTTGAGAGATAAAAAAATAATAATTCCCATGCAGTCTCAATGGCGGGGTGCGGGCCGGGGAATAGGCCTCTTGGCCGGGGTGAATATGTTGGAACGCGGCGCGCGTAAATAGAAGCGGCTGGAGGTACCGGGGGCGAAGCCCGCCCCGGCCCGGAGGCCGAGTTAAAAAAAATAATAATCCCCGTTCAGTCTCAATGGCGGGGTGCGGGCTGGCCCGGCGGCGAGTGCGGCGGGCAGCAGGCCTCTTGGACAGGTTGAGAGATAAAAAAATAATAATTCCCGTGCAGTCTCAATGGCGGGGTGCGGGCCGGGGAATAGGCCTCTTGGCCGGGGTGAATATGTTGGAACGCGGCGCGCGTAAATAGAAGCGGCTGGAGGTACCGGGGGCGAAGCCCGCCCCGGCCCGGAGGCCGAGTTAAAAAAAATAATAATCCCCGTTCAGTCTCAATGGCGGGGTGCAGGCCGGCCCGGCGGCGATTGCGGCGGGCAGCAGGCCTCTTGGACAGGTTGAGAGATAAAAAAATAATAATTCCCGTGCAGTCTCAATGGCGGGGTGCGGGCCGGGGAATAGGCCTCTTGGCCGGGGTGAATAGTGTTGGAACACGGCCCGCGGAAATAGTAGCGGCTGGAGGTACCGGGGGCGATGCCCGCCCCGGCCCGGCGGCCAAGTTAAAAAAATAAATAATCCCGTTCAGTCTCAATGGCAGGGTGCGGGCCGGCCCGGCGGCGATTGCGGCGGGCAGCAGGCCTCTTGGACAGGTTGAGAGATAAAAAAATAATAATTCCCATGCAGTCTCAATGGCGGGGTGCGGGCCGGGGAATAGGCCTCTTGGCCGGGGTGAATATGTTGGAACGCGGCGCGCGTAAATAGAAGCGGCTGGAGGTACCGGGGGCGAAGCCCGCCCCGGCCCGGAGGCCGAGTTAAAAAAAATAATAATCCCCGTTCAGTCTCAATGGCGGGGTGCGGGCCGGCCCGGCGGCGAGTGCGGCGGGCAGCAGGCCTCTTGGACAGGTTGAGAGATAAAAAAATAATAATTCCCGTGCAGTCTCAATGGCGGGGTGCGGGCCGGGGAATAGGCCTCTTGGCCGGGGTGAATATGTTGGAACGCGGCGCGCGTAAATAGAAGCGGCTGGAGGTACCGGGGGCGAAGCCCGCCCCGGCCCGGAGGCCGAGTTAAAAAAAATAATAATCCCCGTTCAGTCTCAATGGCGGGGTGCGGGCCGGCCCGGCGGCGAGTGCGGCGGGCAGCAGGCCTCTTGGACAGGTTGAGAGATAAAAAAATAATAATTCCCGTGCAGTCTCAATGGCGGGGTGCGGGCCGGGGAATAGGCCTCTTGGCCGGGGTGAATAGTGTTGGAACACGGCCCGCGGAAATAGTAGCGGCTGGAGGTACCGGGGGCGATGCCCGCCCCGGCCCGGCGGCCAAGTTAAAAAAATAAATAATCCCCGTTCAGTCTCAATGGCAGGGTGCGGGCCGGCCCAGCGGCGATTGCGGCGGGCAGCAGGCCTCTTGGACAGGTTGAGAGATAAAAAAATAATAATTCCCGTTCAGTCTCAATGGCAGGGTGCGGGCCGGCCCGGCGGCAATTGCGGCGGGCAGCAGGCCTCTTGGACAGGTTGAGAGATAAAAAAATAATAATTCCCATGCAGTCTCAATGGCGGGGTGCGGGCCGGGGAATAGGCCTCTTGGCCGGGGTGAATATGTTGGAACGCGGCGCGCGTAAATAGAAGCGGCTGGAGGTACCGGGGGCGAAGCCCGCCCCGGCCCGGAGGCCGAGTTAAAAAAATAATAATCCCCGTTCAGTCTCAATGGCGGGGTGCGGGCCGGCCCGGCGGCGAGTGCGGCGGGCAGCAGGCCTCTTGGACAGGTTGAGAGATAAAAAAATAATAATTCCCGTGCAGTCTCAATGGCGGGGTGCGGGCCGGGGAATAGGCCTCTTGGCCGCGGTGAATATGTTGGAACGCGGCGCGCGTAAATAGAAGCGGCTGGAGGTAGCGGGGGCGAAGCCCGCCCCGGCCCGGAGGCCGAGTTAAAAAAAATAATAATCCCCGTTCAGTCTCAATGGCGGGGTGCGGGCCGGCCCGGCGGCGAGTGCGGCGGGCAGCAGGCCTCTTGGACAGGTTGAGAGATAAAAAAATAATAATTCCCGTGCAGTCTCAATGGCGGGGTGCGGGCCGGGGAATAGGCCTCTTGGCCGGGGTGAATAGTGTTGGAACACGGCCCGCGGAAATAGTAGCGGCTGGAGGTACCGGGGGCGATGCCCGCCCCGGCCCGGCGGCCAAGTTAAAAAAATAAATAATCCCCGTTCAGTCTCAATGGCAGGGTGCGGGCCGGCCCAGCGGCGATTGCGGCGGGCAGCAGGCCTCTTGGACAGGTTGAGAGATAAAAAAATAATAATTCCCGTTCAGTCTCAATGGCAGGGTGCGGGCCGGCCCGGCGGCAATTGCGGCGGGCAGCAGGCCTCTTGGACAGGTTGAGAGATAAAAAAATAATAATTCCCATGCAGTCTCAATGGCGGGGTGCGGGCCGGGGAATAGGCCTCTTGGCCGGGGTGAATATGTTGGAACGCGGCGCGCGTAAATAGAAGCGGCTGGAGGTACCGGGGGCGAAGCCCGCCCCGGCCCGGAGGCGAGTTAAAAAAAATAATAATCCCCGTTCAGTCTCAATGGCGGGGTGCGGGCCGGCCCGGCGGCGAGTGCGGCGGGCAGCAGGCCTCTTGGACAGGTTGAGAGATAAAAAAATAATAATTCCCGTGCAGTCTCAATGGCGGGGTGCGGGCCGGGGAATAGGCCTCTTGGCCGGGGTGAATATGTTGGAACGCGGCGCGCGTAAATAGAAGCGGCTGGAGGTACCGGGGGCGAAGCCCGCCCCGGCCCGGAGGCCGAGTTAAAAAAAATAATAATCCCCGTTCAGTCTCAATGGCGGGGTGCGGGCCGGCCCGGCGGCGATTGCGGCGGGCAGCAGGCCTCTTGGACATGTTGAGAGATAAAAAAATAATAATTCCCGTGCAGTCTCAATGGCGGGGTGCGGGCCGGGGAATAGGCCTCTTGGCCGGGGTGAATAGTGTTGGAACACGGCCCGCGGAAATAGTAGCGGCTGGAGGTACCGGGGGCGATGCCCGCCCCGGGCCGGCGGCCAAATTAAAAAAATAAATAATCCCGTTCAGTCTCAATGGCAGGGTGCGGGCCGGCCCGGCGGCGATTGCGGCGGGCAGCAGGCCTCTTGGACAGGTTGAGAGATAAAAAAAAAATAATTCCCATGCAGTCTCATTGGCGGGGTGCGGGCCGGGGAATAGGCCTCTTGGCCGGGGTGAATATGTTGGAACGCGGCGCGCGTAAATAGAAGCGGCTCGAGGTACCGGGGGCGAAGCCCGCCCCGGCCCGGAGGCCGAGTTAAAAAAAATAATAATCCCCGTTCAGTCTCAATGGCGGGGTGCGGGCCGGCCCGGCGGCGAGTGCGGCGGGCAGCAGGCCTCTTGGACAGGTTGAGAGATAAAAAAATAATAATTCCGGTGCAGTCTCAATGGCGGGGTGCGGGCCGGGGAATAGGCCTCTTGGCCGGGGTGAATATGTTGGAACGCGGCGCGCGTAAATAGAAGCGGCTGGAGGTACCGGGGGCGAAGCCCGCCCCGGCCCGGAGGCCGAGTTAAAAAAAATAATAATCCCCGTTCAGTCTCAATGGCGGGGTGCGGGCCGGCCCGGCGGCGAGTGCGGCGGGCAGCAGGCCTCTTGGACAGGTTGAGAGATAAAAAAATAATAATTCCCGTGCAGTCTCAATGGCGGGGTGCGGGCCGGGGAATAGGCCTCTTGGCCGGGGTGAATATGTTGGAACGCGGCGCGCGTAAATAGAAGCGGCTGGAGGTACCGGGGGCGAAGCCCGCCCCGGCCCGGAGGCCGAGTTAAAAAAAATAATAATCCTCGTTCAGTCTCAATGGCGGGGTGCGGGCCGGCCCGGCGGCGATTGCGGCGGGCAGCAGGCCTCTTGGACAGGTTGAGAGATAAAAAAATAATAATTCCCGTGCAGTCTCAATGGCGGGGTGCGGGCCGGGGAATAGGCCTCTTGGCCGGGGTGAATAGTGTTGGAACACGGCCCGCGGAAATAGTAGCGGCTGGAGGTACCGGGGGCGATGCCCGCCCCGGCCCGGCGGCCAAGTTAAAAAAATAAATAATCCCGTTCAGTCTCAATGGCAGGGTGCGGGCCGGCCCGGCGGCGATTGCGGCGGGCAGCAGGCCTCTTGGACAGGTTGAGAGATAAAAAAAAAATAATTCCCATGCAGTCTCATTGGCGGGGTGCGGGCCGGGGAACAGGCCTCTTGGCCGGGGTGAATATGTTGGAACGCGGCGCGCGTAAATAGAAGCGGCTGGAGGTACCGGGGGCGAAGCCCGCCCCGGCCCGGAGGCCGAGTTAAAAAAAATAATAATCCCCGTTCAGTCTCAATGGCGGGGTGCGGGCCGGCCCGGCGGCGAGTGCGGCGGGCAGCAGGCCTCTTGGACAGGTTGAGAGATAAAAAAATAATAATTCCGGTGCAGTCTCAATGGCGGGGTGCGGGCCGGGGAATAGGCCTCTTGGCCGGGGTGAATATGTTGGAACGCGGCGCGCGTAAATAGAAGCGGCTGGAGGTACCGGGGGCGAAGCCCGCCCCGGCCCGGAGGCCGAGTTAAAAAAAAAAATAATCCCCGTTCAGTCTCAATGGCGGGGTGCGGGCCGGCCCGGCGGCGAGTGCGGTGGGCAGCAGGCCTCTTGGACAGGTTGAGAGATAAAAAAATAATAATTCCCGTGCAGTCTCATTGGCGGGGTGCGGGCCGGGGAATAGGCCTCTTGGCCGGGGTGAATAGTGTTGGAACACGGCCCGCGGAAATAGTAGCGGCTGGAGGTACCGGGGGCGATGCCCGCCCCGGCCCGGCGGCCAAGTTAAAAAAATAAATAATCCCGTTCAGTCTCAATGGCAGGGTGCGGGCCGGCCCGGCGGCGATTGCGGCGGGCAGCAGGCCTCTTGGACAGGTTGAGAGATAAAAAAAAAATAATTCCCATGCAGTCTCAATGGCGGGGTGCGGGCCGGGGAATAGGCCTCTTGGCCGGGGTGAATATGTTGGAACGCGGCGCGCGTAAATAGAAGCGGCTGGAGGTACCGGGGGCGAAGCCCGCCCCGGCCCGGAGGCCGAGTTAAAAAAAATAATAATCCCCGTTCAGTCTCAATGGCGGGGTGCGGGCCGGCCCGGCGGCGAGTGCGGCGGGCAGCAGGCCTCTTGGACAGGTTGAGAGATAAAAAAATAATAATTCCCGTGCAGTCTCAATGGCGGGGTGCGGGCCGGGGAATAGGCCTCTTGGCCGGGGTGAATATGTTGGAACGCGGCGCGCGTAAATAGAAGCGGCTGGAGGTACCGGGGGCGAAGCCCGCCCCGGCCCCGAGGCCGAGTTAAAAAAAATAATAATCCCCGTTCAGTCTCAATGGCAGGGTGCGGGCCGGCCCGGCGGCGATTGCGGCGGGCAGCAGGCCTCTTGGACAGGTTGAGAGATAAAAAAATAATAATTCCCGTTCAGTCTCAATGGCAGGGTGCGGGCCGGCCCGGCGGCAATTGCGGCGGGCAGCAGGCCTCTTGGACAGGTTGAGAGATAAAAAAATAATAATTCCCATGCAGTCTCAATGGCGGGGTGCGGGCCGGGGAATAGGCCTCTTGGCCGGGGTGAATATGTTGGAACGCGGCGCGCGTAAATAGAAGCGGCTGGAGGTACCGGGGGCGAAGCCCGCCCCGGCCCGGAGGCCGAGTTAAAAAAAATAATAATCCCCGTTCAGTCTCAATGGCGGGGTGCGGGCCGGCCCGGCGGCGATTGCGGCGGGCAGCAGGCCTCTTGGACAGGTTGAGAGATAAAAAAATAATAATTCCCATGCAGTCTCAATGGCGGGGTGCGGGCCGGGGAATAGGCCTCTTGGCCGGGGTGAATATGTTGGAACGCGGCGCGCGTAAATAGAAGCGGCTGGAGGTACCGGGGGCGAAGCCCGCCCCGGCCCGGAGGCCGAGTTAAAAAAAATAATAATCCCCGTTCAGTCTCAATGGCGGGGTGCGGGCCGGCCCGGCGGCGAGTGCGGCGGGCAGCAGGCCTCTTGGACAGGTTGAGAGATAAAAAAATAATAATTCCCGTGCAGTCTCAATGGCGGGGTGCGGGCCGGGGAATAGGCCTCTTGGCCGGGGTGAATATGTTGGAACGCAGCGCGCGTAAATAGAAGCGGCTGGAGGTACCGGGGGCGAAGCCCGCCCCGGTCCGGAGGCCGAGTTAAAAAAAATAATAATCCCCGTTCAGTCTCAATGGCAGGGTGCGGGCCGGCCCGGCGGCGATTGCGGCGGGCAGCAGGCCTCTTGGACAGGTTGAGAGATAAAAAAATAATAATTCCCATGCAGTCTCAATGGCGGGGTGCGGGCCGGGGAATAGGCCTCTTGGCCGGGGTGAATAGTGTTGGAACACTGCCCGCGGAAATAGTAGCGGCTGGAGGTACCGGGGGCGATGGCCGCCCCGGCCCGGCGGCCAAGTTAAAAAAATAAATAATCCCCGTTCAGTCTCAATGGCAGGGTGCGGGCCGGCCCGGCGGCGATTGCGGCGGGCAGCAGGCCTCTTGGACAGGTTGAGAGATAAAAAAATAATAATTCCCATGCAGTCTCAATGGCGGGGTGCGGGCCGGGGAATAGGCCTCTTGGCCGGGGTGAATAGTGTTGGAACACGGCCCGCGGAAATAGTAGCGGCTGGAGGTACCGGGGGCGATGCCCGCCCCGGCCCGGAGGCCGAGTTAAAAAAAATAATAATCCCCGTTCAGTCTCAATGGCGGGGTGCGGGCCGGCCCGGCGGCGAGTGCGGCGGGCAGCAGGCCTCTTGGACAGGTTGAGAGATAAAAAAATAATAATTCCCGTTCAGTCTCAATGGCAGGGTGCGGGCCGGCCCGGCGGCGATTGCGGCGGGCAGCAGGCCTCTTGGACAGGTTGAGAGATAAAAAAATAATAATTCCCATGCAGTCTCAATGGCGGGGTGCGGGCCGGGGAATAGGCCTCTTGGCCGGGGTGAATATGTTGGAACGCGGCGCGCGTAAATAGAAGCGGGTGGAGGTACCGGGGGCGAAGCCCGCCCCGGCCCGGAGGCCGAGTTAAAAAAAATAATAATCCCCGTTCAGTCTCAATGGCGGGGTGCGGGCCGGCCCGGCGGCGAGTGCGGCGGGCAGCAGGCCTCTTGGACAGGTTGAGAGATAAAAAAATAATAATTCCCGTGCAGTCTCAATGGCGGGGTGCGGGCCGGGGAATAGGCCTCTTGGCCGGGGTGAATATGTTGGAACGCGGCGCGCGTAAATAGAAGCGGCTGGAGGTACCGGGGGCGAAGCCCGCCCCGGCCCGGAGGCCGAGTTAAAAAAAATAATAATCCCCGTTCAGTCTCAATGGCGGGGTGCGGGCCGGCCCGGCGGCGAGTGCGGCGGGCAGCAGGCCTCTTGGACAGGTTGAGAGATAAAAAAATAATAATTCCCGTGCAGTCTCAATGGCGGGGTGCGGGCCGGGGAATAGGCCTCTTGGCCGGGGTGAATATGTTGGAACGCGGCGCGCGTAAATAGAAGCGGCTGGAGGTACCGGGGGCGAAGCCCGCCCCGGCCCGGAGGCCGAGTTAAAAAAAATAATAATCCCCGTTCAGTCTCAATGGCAGGGTGCGGGCCGGCCCGGCGGCGATTGCGGCGGGCAGCAGGCCTCTTGGACAGGTTGAGAGATAAAAAAATAATAATTCCCGTTCAGTCTCAATGGCAGGGTGCGGGCCGGCCCGGCGGCAATTGCGGCGGGCAGCAGGCCTCTTGGACAGGTTGAGAGATAAAAAAATAATAATTCCCATGCAGTCTCAATGGCGGGGTGCGGGCCGGGGAATAGGCCTCTTGGCCGGGGTGAATATGTTGGAACGCGGCGCGCGTAAATAGAAGCGGCTGGAGGTACCGGGGGCGAAGCCCGCCCCGGCCCGGAGGCGAGTTAAAAAAAATAATAATCCCCGTTCAGTCTCAATGGCGGGGTGCGGGCCGGCCCGGCGGCGAGTGCGGCGGGCAGCAGGCCTCTTGGACAGGTTGAGAGATAAAAAAATAATAATTCCCGTGCAGTCTCAATGGCGGGGTGCGGGCCGGGGAATAGGCCTCTTGGCCGGGGTGAATAGTGTTGGAACACGGCCCGCGGAAATAGTAGCGGCTGGAGGTACCGGGGGCGATGCCCGCCCCGGGCCGGCGGCCAAGTTAAAAAAATAAATAATCCCGTTCAGTCTCAATGGCAGGGTGCGGGCCGGCCCGGCGGCGATTGCGGCGGGCAGCAGGCCTCTTGGACAGGTTGAGAGATAAAAAAAAAATAATTCCCATGCAGTCTCATTGGCGGGGTGCGGGCCGGGGAATAGGCCTCTTGGCCGGGGTGAATATGTTGGAACGCGGCGCGCGTAAATAGAAGCGGCTCGAGGTACCGGGGGCGAAGCCCGCCCCGGCCCGGAGGCCGAGTTAAAAAAAATAATAATCCCCGTTCAGTCTCAATGGCGGGGTGCGGGCCGGCCCGGCGGCGAGTGCGGCGGGCAGCAGGCCTCTTGGACAGGTTGAGAGATAAAAAAATAATAATTCCGGTGCAGTCTCAATGGCGGGGTGCGGGCCGGGGAATAGGCCTCTTGGCCGGGGTGAATAGTGTTGGAACACGGCCCGCGGAAATAGTAGCGGCTGGAGGTACCGGGGGCGATGCCCGCCCCGGCCCGGCGGCCAAGTTAAAAAAATAAATAATCCCGTTCAGTCTCAATGGCAGGGTGCGGGCCGGCCCGGCGGCGATTGCGGCGGGCAGCAGGCCTCTTGGACAGGTTGAGAGATAAAAAAAAAATAATTCCCATGCAGTCTCATTGGCGGGGTGCGGGCCGGGGAACAGGCCTCTTGGCCGGGGTGAATATGTTGGAACGCGGCGCGCGTAAATAGAAGCGGCTGGAGGTACCGGGGGCGAAGCCCGCCCCGGCCCGGAGGCCGAGTTAAAAAAAATAATAATCCCCGTTCAGTCTCAATGGCGGGGTGCGGGCCGGCCCGGCGGCGAGTGCGGCGGGCAGCAGGCCTCTTGGACAGGTTGAGAGATAAAAAAATAATAATTCCGGTGCAGTCTCAATGGCGGGGTGCGGGCCGGGGAATAGGCCTCTTGGCCGGGGTGAATATGTTGGAACGCGGCACGCGTAAATAGAAGCGGCTGGAGGTACCGGGGGCGAAGCCCGCCCCGGCCCGGAGGCCGAGTTAAAAAAAATAATAATCCCCGTTCAGTCTCAATGGCGGGGTGCGGGCCGGCCCGGCGGCGAGTGCGGTGGGCAGCAGGCCTCTTGGACAGGTTGAGAGATAAAAAAATAATAATTCCCGTTCAGTCTCAATGGCAGGGTGCGGGCCGGCCCGGCGGCAATTGCGGCGGGCAGCAGGCCTCTTGGACAGGTTGAGAGATAAAAAAATAATAATTCCCATGCAGTCTCAATGGCGGGGTGCGGGCCGGGGAATAGGCCTCTTGGCCGGGGTGAATATGTTGGAACGCGGCGCGCGTAAATAGAAGCGGCTGGAGGTACCGGGGGCGAAGCCCGCCCCGGCCCGGAGGCCGAGTTAAAAAAAATAATAATCCCCGTTCAGTCTCAATGGCGGGGTGCGGGCCGGCCCGGCGGCGAGTGCGGCGGGCAGCAGGCCTCTTGGACAGGTTGAGAGATAAAAAAATAATAATTCCCGTGCAGTCTCAATGGCGGGGTGCGGGCCGGGGAATAGGCCTCTTGGCCGGGGTGAATATGTTGGAACGCGGCGCGCGTAAATAGAAGCGGCTGGAGGTACCGGGGGCGAAGCCCGCCCCGGCCCGGAGGCCGAGTTAAAAAAAATAATAATCCCCGTTCAGTCTCAATGGCGGGGTGCGGGCCGGCCCGGCGGCGATTGCGGCGGGCAGCAGGCCTCTTGGACAGGTTGAGAGATAAAAAAATAATAATTCCCATGCAGTCTCAATGGCGGGGTGCGGGCCGGGGAATAGGCCTCTTGGCCGGGGTGAATATGTTGGAACGCGGCGCGCGTAAATAGAAGCGGCTGGAGGTACCGGGGGCGAAGCCCGCCCCGGCCCGGAGGCCGAGTTAAAAAAAATAATAATCCCCGTTCAGTCTCAATGGCGGGGTGCGGGCCGGCCCGGCGGCGATTGCGGCGGGCAGCAGGCCTCTTGGACAGGTTGAGAGATAAAAAAATAATAATTCCCATGCAGTCTCAATGGCGGGGTGCGGGCCGGGGAATAGGCCTCTTGGCCGGGGTGAATATGTTGGAACGCGGCGCGCGTAAATAGAAGCGGCTGGAGGTACCGGGGGCGAAGCCCGCCCCGGCCCGGAGGCCGAGTTAAAAAAAATAATAATCCCCGTTCAGTCTCAATGGCGGAGTGCGGGCCGGCCCGGCGGCGAGTGCGGCGGGCAGCAGGCCTCTTGGACAGGTTGAGAGATAAAAAAATAATAATTCCCGTGCAGTCTCAATGGCGGGGTGCGGGCCGGGGAATAGGCCTCTTGGCCGGGGTGAATATGTTGGAACGCAGCGCGCGTAAATAGAAGCGGCTGGAGGTACCGGGGGCGAAGCCCGCCCCGGTCCGGAGGCCGAGTTAAAAAAAATAATAATCCCCGTTCAGTCTCAATGGCAGGGTGCGGGCCGGCCCGGCGGCGATTGCGGCGGGCAGCAGGCCTCTTGGACAGGTTGAGAGATAAAAAAATAATAATTCCCATGCAGTCTCAATGGCGGGGTGCGGGCCGGGGAATAGGCCTCTTGGCCGGGGTGAATAGTGTTGGAACACGGCCCGCGGAAATAGTAGCGGCTGGAGGTACCGGGGGCGATGCCCGCCCCGGGCCGGCGGCCAAGTTAAAAAAATAAATAATCCCGTTCAGTCTCAATGGCAGGGTGCGGGCCGGCCCGGCGGCGAGTGCGGCGGGCAGCAGGCCTCTTGGACAGGTTGAGAGATAAAAAAATAATAATTCCCGTTCAGTCTCAATGGCAGGGTGCGGGCCGGCCCGGCGGCGATTGCGGCGGGCAGCAGGCCTCTTGGACAGGTTGAGAGATAAAAAAATAATAATTCCCATGCAGTCTCAATGGCGGGGTGCGGGCCGGGGAATAGGCCTCTTGGCCGGGGTGAATATGTTGGAACGCGGCGCGCGTAAATAGAAGCGGCTGGAGGTACCGGGGGCGAAGCCCGCCCCGGCCCGGAGGCCGAGTTAAAAAAAATAATAATCCCCGTTCAGTCTCAATGGCGGGGTGCGGGCCGGCCCGGCGGCGAGTGCGGCGGGCAGCAGGCCTCTTGGACAGGTTGAGAGATAAAAAAATAATAATTCCCGTGCAGTCTCAATGGCGGGGTGCGGGCCGGGGAATAGGCCTCTTGGCCTGGGTGAATATGTTGGAACGCGGCGCGCGTAAATAGAAGCGGCTGGAGGTACCGGGGGCGAAGCCCGCCCCGGCCCGGAGGCCGAGTTAAAAAAAATAATAATCCCCGTTCAGTCTCAATGGCGGGGTGCGGGCCGGCCCGGCGGCGAGTGCGGCGGGCAGCAGGCCTCTTGGACAGGTTGAGAGATAAAAAAATAATAATTCCCGTGCAGTCTCAATGGCGGGGTGCGGGCCGGGGAATAGGCCTCTTGGCCGGGGTGAATAGTGTTGGAACACGGCCCGCGGAAATAGTAGCGGCTGGAGGTACCGGGGGCGATGCCCGCCCCGGCCCGGCGGCCAAGTTAAAAAAATAAATAATCCCGTTCAGTCTCAATGGCAGGGTGCGGGCCGGCCCGGCGGCGATTGCGGCGGGCAGCAGGCCTCTTGGACAGGTTGAGAGATAAAAAAAAAATAATTCCCATGCAGTCTCAATGGCGGGGTGCGGGCCGGGGAATAGGCCTCTTGGCCGGGGTGAATATGTTGGAACGCGGCGCGCGTAAATAGAAGCGGCTGGAGGTACCGGGGGCGAAGCCCGCCCCGGCCCGGAGGCCGAGTTAAAAAAAAAAATAATCCCCGTTCAGTCTCAATGGCGGGGTGCGGGCCGGCCCGGCGGCGAGTGCGGCGGGCAGCAGGCCTCTTGGACAGGTTGAGAGATAAAAAAATAATAATTCCCGTGCAGTCTCAATGGCGGGGTGCGGGCCGGGGAATAGGCCTCTTGGCCGGGGTGAATATGTTGGAACGCGGCGCGCGTAAATAGAAGCGGCTGGAGGTACCGGGGGCGAAGCCCGCCCCGGCCCGGAGGCCGAGTTAAAAAAAATAATAATCCCCGTTCAGTCTCAATGGCAGGGTGCGGGCCGGCCCGGCGGCGATTGCGGCGGGCAGCAGGCCTCTTGGACAGGTTGAGAGATAAAAAAATAATAATTCCCGTTCAGTCTCAATGGCAGGGTGCGGGCCGGCCCGGCGGCAATTGCGGCGGGCAGCAGGCCTCTTGGACAGGTTGAGAGATAAAAAAAAAATAATTCCCATGCAGTCTCATTGGCGGGGTGCGGGCCGGGGAATAGGCCTCTTGGCCGGGGTGAATAGTGTTGGAACACGGCCCGCGGAAATAGTAGCGGCTGGAGGTACCGGGGGCGATGCCCGCCCCGGCCCGGCGGCCAAGTTAAAAAAATAAATAATCCCCGTTCAGTCTCAATGGCAGGGTGCGGGCCGGCCCGGCGGCGATTGCGGCGGGCAGCAGGCCTCTTGGACAGGTTGAGAGATAAAAAAATAATAATTCCCATGCAGTCTCAATGGCGGGGTGCGGGCCGGGGAATAGGCCTCTTGGCCGGGGTGAATAGTGTTGGAACACGGCCCGCGGAAATAGTAGCGGCTGGAGGTACCGGGGGCGATGCCCGCCCCGGGCCGGCGGCCAAGTTAAAAAAATAAATAATCCCGTTCAGTCTCAATGGCAGGGTGCGGGCCGGCCCGGCGGCGAGTGCGGCGGGCAGCAGGCCTCTTGGACAGGTTGAGAGATAAAAAAATAATAATTCCCGTTCAGTCTCAATGGCAGGGTGCGGGCCGGCCCGGCGGCGATTGCGGCGGGCAGCAGGCCTCTTGGACAGGTTGAGAGATAAAAAAATAATAATTCCCATGCAGTCTCAATGGCGGGGTGCGGGCCGGGGAATAGGCCTCTTGGCCGGGGTGAATATGTTGGAACGCGGCGCGCGTAAATAGAAGCGGCTGGAGGTACCGGGGGCGAAGCCCGCCCCGGCCCGGAGGCCGAGTTAAAAAAAATAATAATCCCCGTTCAGTCTCAATGGCGGGGTGCGGGCCGGCCCGGCGGCGAGTGCGGCGGGCAGCAGGCCTCTTGGACAGGTTGAGAGATAAAAAAATAATAATTCCCGTGCAGTCTCAATGGCAGGGTGCGGGCCGGGGAATAGGCCTCTTGGCCGGGGTGAATATGTTGGAACGCGGCGCGCGTAAATAGAAGCGGCTGGAGGTACCGGGGGCGAAGCCCGCCCCGGCCCGGAGGCCGAGTTAAAAAAAATAATAATCCCCGTTCAGTCTCAATGGCGGGGTGCGGGCCGGCCCGGCGGCGAGTGCGGTGGGCAGCAGGCCTCTTGGACAGGTTGAGAGATAAAAAAATAATAATTCCCGTGCAGTCTCAATGGCGGGGTGCGGGCCGGGGAATAGGCCTCTTGGCCGGGGTGAATAGTGTTGGAACACGGCCCGCGGAAATAGTAGCGGCTGGAGGTACCGGGGGCGATGCCCGCCCCGGCCCGGCGGCCAAGTTAAAAAAATAAATAATCCCGTTCAGTCTCAATGGCAGGGTGCGGGCCGGCCCGGCGGCGATTGCGGCGGGCAGCAGGCCTCTTGGACAGGTTGAGAGATAAAAAAAAAATAATTCCCATGCAGTCTCAATGGCGGGGTGCGGGCCGGGGAATAGGCCTCTTGGCCGGGGTGAATATGTTGGAACGCGGCGCGCGTAAATAGAAGCGGCTGGAGGTACCGGGGGCGAAGCCCGCCCCGGCCCGGAGGCCGAGTTAAAAAAAATAATAATCCCCGTTCAGTCTCAATGGCGGGGTGCGGGCCGGCCCGGCGGCGAGTGCGGCGGGCAGCAGGCCTCTTGGACAGGTTGAGAGATAAAAAAATAATAATTCCCGTGCAGTCTCAATGGCGGGGTGCGGGCCGGGGAATAGGCCTCTTGGCCGGGGTGAATATGTTGGAACGCGGCGCGCGTAAATAGAAGCGGCTGGAGGTACCGGGGGCGAAGCCCGCCCCGGCCCGGAGGCCGAGTTAAAAAAAATAATAATCCCCGTTCAGTCTCAATGGCAGGGTGCGGGCCGGCCCGGCGGC
The DNA here is from genome assembly GCF_025434085.1 of Hippocampus zosterae. Lineage (NCBI taxonomy): Eukaryota > Metazoa > Chordata > Actinopteri > Syngnathiformes > Syngnathidae > Hippocampus > Hippocampus zosterae. Next base: position 269,436 of record NW_026262948.1, read on the forward strand.
GATTGCGGCGGGCAGCAGGCCTCTTGGACAGGTTGAGAGATAAAAAAATAATAATTCCCGTTCAGTCTCAATGGCAGGGTGCGGGCCGGCCCGGCGGCAATTGCGGCGGGCAGCAGGCCTCTTGGACAGGTTGAGAGATAAAAAAATAATAATTCCCATGCAGTCTCAATGGCGGGGTGCGGGCCGGGGAATAGGCCTCTTGGCCGGGGTGAATATGTTGGAACGCAGCGCGCGTAAATAGAAGCGGCTGGAGGTACCGGGGGCGAAGCCCGCCCCGGCCCGGAGGCCGAGTTAAAAAAAATAATAATCCCCGTTCAGTCTCAATGGCGGGGTGCGGGCCGGCCCGGCGGCGAGTGCGGCGGGCAGCAGGCCTCTTGGACAGGTTGAGAGATAAAAAAATAATAATTCCCGTGCAGTCTCAATGGCGGGGTGCGGGCCGGGGAATAGGCCTCTTGGCCGGGGTGAATATGTTGGAACGCGGCGCGCGTAAATAGAAGCGGCTGGAGGTACCGGGGGCGAAGCCCGCCCCGGCCCGGAGGCCGAGTTAAAAAAAATAATAATCCCCGTTCAGTCTCAATGGCGGGGTGCGGGCCGGCCCGGCGGCGATTGCGGCGGGCAGAAGGCCTCTTGGACAGGTTGAGAGATAAAAAAATAATAATTCCCGTGCAGTCTCAATGGCGGGGTGCGGGCCGGGGAATAGGCCTCTTGGCCGGGGTGAATAGTGTTGGAACACGACCCGCGGAAATAGTAGGCTGGAGGTACCGGGGGCGATGCCCGCCCCGGCCCGGCGGCCAAGTTAAAAAAATAAATAATCCCCGTTCAGTCTCAATGGCAGGGTGCGGGCCGGCCCAGCGGCGATTGCGGCGGGCAGCAGGCCTCTTGGACAGGTTGCGAGATAAAAAAATAATAATTCCCGTTCAGTCTCAATGGCAGGGTGCGGGCCGGCCCGGCGGCAATTGCGGCGGGCAGCAGGCCTCTTGGACAGGTTGAGAGATAAAAAAATAATAATTCCCATGCAGTCTCAATGGCGGGGTGCGGGCCGGGGAATAGGCCTCTTGGCCGGGGTGAATATGTTGGAACGCAGCGCGCGTAAATAGAAGCGGCTGGAGGTACCGGGGGCGAAGCCCGCCCCGGCCCGGAGGCCGAGTTAAAAAAAATAATAATCCCCGTTCAGTCTCAATGGCGGGGTGCGGGCCGGCCCGGCGGCGAGTGCGGCGGGCAGCAGGCCTCTTGGACAGGTTGAGAGATAAAAAAATGATAATTCCCATGCAGTCTCAATGGCGGGGTGCGGGCCGGCCCGGCGGACGAGTGTGGCCGGGGAAGAGGCCTCTTGGCCGGGGTGAATATGTTGGAACGCGGCGCGCGTAAATAGAAGCGGCTGGAGGTACCGGGGGCGAAGCCCGCCCCGGCCCGGAGGCCGAGTTAAAAAAAATAATAATCCCCGTTCAGTCTCAATGGCGGGGTGCGGGCCGGCCCGGCGGCGAGTGCGGCGGGCAGCAGGCCTCTTGGACAGGTTGAGAGATAAAAAAATAATAATTCCCGTGCAGTCTCAATGGCGGGGTGCGGGCCGGGGAATAGGCCTCTTGGCCGGGGTGAATAGTGTTGGAACACGGCCCGCGGAAATAGTAGCGGCTGGAGGTACCGGGGGCGATGCCCGCCCCGGCCCGGCGGCCAAGTTAAAAAAATAAATAATCCCCGTTCAGTCTCAATGGCAGGGTGCGGGCCGGCCCGGCGGCGATTGCGGCGGGCAGCAGGCCTCTTGGACAGGTTGAGAGATAAAAAAATAATAATTCCCATGCAGTCTCAATGGCGGGGTGCGGGCCGGGGAATAGGCCTCTTGGCCGGGGTGAATAGTGTTGGAACACGGCCCGCGGAAATAGTAGCGGCTGGAGGTACCGGGGGCGATGCCCGCCCTGGCCCGGCGGCCAAGTTAAAAAAATAAATAATCCCCGTTCAGTCTCAATGGCAGGGTGCGGGCCGGCCCGGCGGCGATTGCGGCGGGCAGCAGGCCTCTTGGACAGGTTGAGAGATAAAAAAATAATAATTCCCGTTCAGTCTCAATGGCAGGGTGCGGGCCGGCCCGGCGGCAATTGCGGCGGGCAGCAGGCCTCTTGGACAGGTTGAGAGATAAAAAAATGATAATTCCCTTGCAGTCTCAATGGCGGGGTGCGGGCCGGGGAATAGGCCTCTTGGCCGGGGTGAATATGTTGGAACGCGGCGAGCGTAAATAGAAGCGGCTGGAGGTACCGGGGGCGAAGCCCGCCCCGGCCCGGAGGCCGAGTTAAAAAAAATAATAATCCCCGTTCAGTCTCAATGGCGGGGTGCGGGCCGGCCCGGCGGCGAGTGCGGCGGGCAGCAGGCCTCTTGGACAGGTTGAGAGATAAAAAAATAATAATTCCCGTGCAGTCTCAATGGCGGGGTGCGGGCCGGGGAATAGGCCTCTTGGCCGGGGTGAATATGTTGGAACGCGGCGCGCGTAAATAGAAGCGGCTGGAGGTACCGGGGGCGAAGCCCGCCCCGGCCCGGAGGCCGAGTTAAAAAAAATAATAATCCCCGTTCAGTCTCAATGGCGGGGTGCGGGCCGGCCCGGCGGCGATTGCGGCGGGCAGCAGGCCTCTTGGACAGGTTGAGAGATAAAAAAATAATAATTCCCGTGCAGTCTCAATGGCGGGGTGCGGGCCGGGGAATAGGCCTCTTGGCCGGGGTGAATAGTGTTGGAACACGGCCCGCGGAAATAGTAGCGGCTGGAGGTACCGGGGGCGATGCCCGCCCCGGCCCGGCGGCCAAGTTAAAAAAATAAATAATCCCCGTTCAGTCTCAATGGCAGGGTGCGGGCCGGCCCAGGCGATTGCGGCGGGCAGCAGGCCTCTTGGACAGGTTGAGAGATAAAAAAATAATAATTCCCGTTCAGTCTCAATGGCAGGGTGCGGGCCGGCCCGGCGGCAATTGCGGCGGGCAGCAGGCCTCTTGGACAGGTTGAGAGATAAAAAAATAATAATTCCCATGCAGTCTCAATGGCGGGGTGCGGGCCGGGGAATAGGCCTCTTGGCCGGGGTGAATATGTTGGAACGCGGCGCGCGTAAATAGAAGCGGCTGGAGGTACCGGGGGCGAAGCCCGCCCCGGCCCGGAGGCCGAGTTAAAAAAAATAATAATCCCCGTTCAGTCTCAATGGCGGGGTGCGGGCCGGCCCGGCGGCGAGTGCGGCGGGCAGCAGGCCTCTTGGACAGGTTGAGAGATAAAAAAATAATAATTCCCGTGCAGTCTCAATGGCGGGGTGCGGGCCGGGGAATAGGCCTCTTGGCCGGGGTGAATATGTTGGAACGCGGCGCGCGTAAATAGAAGCGGCTGGAGGTACCGGGGGCGAAGCCCGCCCCGGCCCGGAGGCCGAGTTAAAAAAAATAATAATCCCCGTTCAGTCTCAATGGCGGGGTGCGGGCCGGCCCGGCGGCGAGTGCGGTGGGCAGCAGGCCTCTTGGACAGGTTGAGAGATAAAAAAATAATAATCCCCGTTCAGTCTCAATGGCGGGGTGCGGGCCGGCCCGGCGGCGAGTGCGGCGGGCAGCAGGCCTCTTGGACAGGTTGAGAGATAAAAAAATAATAATTCCGGTGCAGTCTCAATGGCGGGGTGCGGGCCGGGGAATAGGCCTCTTGGCCGGGGTGAATAGTGTTGGAACACGGCCCGCGGAAATAGTAGCGGCTGGAGGTACCGGGGGCGATGCCTGCCCCGGCCCGGCGGCCAAGTTAAAAAAATAAATAATCCCGTTCAGTCTCAATGGCAGGGTGCGGGCCGGCCCGGCGGCGATTGCGGCGGGCAGCAGGCCTCTTGGACAGGTTGAGAGATAAAAAAAAAATAATTCCCATGCAGTCTCATTGGCGGGGTGCGGGCCGGGGAACAGGCCTCTTGGCCGGGGTGAATATGTTGGAACGCGGCGCGCGTAAATAGAAGCGGCTGGAGGTACCGGGGGCGAAGCCCGCCCCGGCCCGGAGGCCGAGTTAAAAAAAATAATAATCCCCGTTCAGTCTCAATGGCGGGGTGCGGGCCGGCCCGGCGGCGAGTGCGGCGGGCAGCAGGCCTCTTGGACAGGTTGAGAGATAAAAAAATAATAATTCCGGTGCAGTCTCAATGGCGGGGTGCGGGCCGGGGAATAGGCCTCTTGGCCGGGGTGAATATGTTGGAACGCGGCGCGCGTAAATAGAAGCGGCTGGAGGTACCGGGGGCGAAGCCCGCCCCGGCCCGGAGGCCGAGTTAAAAAAAATAATAATCCCCGTTCAGTCTCAATGGCGGGGTGCGGGCCGGCCCGGCGGCGAGTGCGGTGGGCAGCAGGCCTCTTGGACAGGTTGAGAGATAAAAAAATAATAATTCCCGTTCAGTCTCAATGGCAGGGTGCGGGCCGGCCCGGCGGCAATTGCGGCGGGCAGCAGGCCTCTTGGACAGGTTGAGAGATAAAAAAATAATAATTCCCATGCAGTCTCAATGGCGGGGTGCGGGCCGGGGAATAGGCCTCTTGGCCGGGGTGAATATGTTGGAACGCGGCGCGCGTAAATAGAAGCGGCTGGAGGTACCGGGGGCGAAGCCCGCCCCGGCCCGGAGGCCGAGTTAAAAAAAATAATAATACCCGTTCAGTCTCAATGGCGGGGTGCGGGCCGGCCCGGCGGCGAGTGCGGCGGGCAGCAGGCCTCTTGGACAGGTTGAGAGATAAAAAAATAATAATTCCCGTGCAGTCTCAATGGCGGGGTGCGGGCCGGGGAATAGGCCTCTTGGCCGGGGTGAATATGTTGGAACGCGGCGCGCGTAAATAGAAGCGGCTGGAGGTACCGGGGGCGAAGCCCGCCCCGGCCCGGAGGCCGAGTTAAAAAAAATAATAATCCCCGTTCAGTCTCAATGGCGGGGTGCGGGCCGGCCCGGCGGCGATTGCGGCGGGCAGCAGGCCTCTTGGACAGGTTGAGAGATAAAAAAATAATAATTCCCATGCAGTCTCAATGGCGGGGTGCGGGCCGGGGAATAGGCCTCTTGGCCGGGGTGAATATGTTGGAACGCGGCGCGCGTAAATAGAAGCGGCTGGAGGTACCGGGGGCGAAGCCCGCCCCGGCCCGGAGGCCGAGTTAAAAAAAATAATAATCCCCGTTCAGTCTCAATGGCGGGGTGCGGGCCGGCCCGGCGGCGAGTGCGGCGGGCAGCAGGCCTCTTGGACAGGTTGAGAGATAAAAAAATAATAATTCCCGTGCAGTCTCAATGGCGGGGTGCGGGCCGGGGAATAGGCCTCTTGGCCGGGGTGAATATGTTGGAACGCGGCGCGCGTAAATAGAAGCGGCTGGAGGTACCGGGGGCGAAGCCCGCCCCGGCCCGGAGGCCGAGTTAAAAAAAATAATAATCCCCGTTCAGTCTCAATGGCGGGGTGCGGGCCGGCCCGGCGGCGAGTGCGGCGGGCAGCAGGCCTCTTGGACAGGTTGAGAGATAAAAAAAATAATAATTCCCGTGCAGTCTCAATGGCGGGGTGCGGGCCGGGGAATAGGCCTCTTGGCCGGGGTGAATAGTGTTGGAACACGGCCCGCGGAAATAGTAGCGGCTGGAGGTACCGGGGGCGATGCCCGCCCCGGCCCGGCGGCCAAGTTAAAAAAATAAATAATCCCCGTTCAGTCTCAATGGCAGGGTGCGGGCCGGCCCGGCGGCGATTGCGGCGGGCAGCAGGCCTCTTGGACAGGTTGAGAGATAAAAAAATAATAATTCCCGTGCAGTCTCAATGGCGGGGTGCGGGCCGGGGAATAGGCCTCTTGGCCGGGGTGAATAGTGTTGGAACACGGCCCGCGGAAATAGTAGCGGCTGGAGGTACCGGGGGCGATGCCCGCCCCGGGCCGGCGGCCAAGTTAAAAAAATAAATAATCCCCGTTCAGTCTCAATGGCAGGGTGCGGGCCGGCCCGGCGGCGAGTGCGGCGGGCAGCAGGCCTCTTGGACAGGTTGAGAGATAAAAAAATAATAATTCCCGTTCAGTCTCAATGGCAGGGTGCGGGCCGGCCCGGCGGCGATTGCGGCGGGCAGCAGGCCTCTTGGACAGGTTGAGAGATAAAAAAATAATAATTCCCATGCAGTCTCAATGGCGGGGTGCGGGCCGGGGAATAGGCCTCTTGGCCGGGGTGAATATGTTGGAACGCGGCGCGCGTAAATAGAAGCGGCTGGAGGTACCGGGGGCGAAGCCCGCCCCGGCCCGGAGGCCGAGTTAAAAAAAATAATAATCCCCGTTCAGTCTCAATGGCGGGGTGCGGGCCGGCCCGGCGGCGAGTGCGGCGGGCAGCAGGCCTCTTGGACAGGTTGAGAGATAAAAAAAATAATAATTCCCGTGCAGTCTCAATGGCGGGGTGCGGGCCGGGGAATAGGCCTCTTGGCCGGGGTGAATATGTTGGAACGCGGCGCGCGTAAATAGAAGCGGCTGGAGGTACCGGGGGCGAAGCCCGCCCCGGCCCGGAGGCCGAGTTAAAAAAAATAATAATCCCCGTTCAGTCTCAATGGCGGGGTGCGGGCCGGCCCGGCGGCGAGTGCGGCGGGCAGCAGGCCTCTTGGACAGGTTGAGAGATAAAAAAATAATAATTCCCGTGCAGTCTCAATGGCGGGGTGCGGGCCGGGGAATAGGCCTCTTGGCCGGGGTGAATAGTGTTGGAACACGGCCCGCGGAAATAGTAGCGGCTGGAGGTACCGGGGGCGATGCCCGCCCCGGCCCGGCGGCCAAGTTAAAAAAATAAATAATCCCGTTCAGTCTCAATGGCAGGGTGCGGGCCGGTCCGGCGGCGATTGCGGCGGGCAGCAGGCCTCTTGGACAGGTTGAGAGATAAAAAAATAATAATTCCCATGCAGTCTCAATGGCGGGGTGCGGGCCGGGGAATAGGCCTCTTGGCCGGGGTGAATAGTGTTGGAACACGGCCCGCGGAAATAGTAACGGCTGGAGGTACCGGGGGCGATGCCCGCCCCGGCCCGGCGGCCAAGTTAAAAAAATAAATAATCCCCGTTCAGTCTCAATGGCAGGGTGCGGGCCGGCCCGGCGGCGATTGCGGCGGGCAGCAGGCCTCTTGGACAGGTTGAGAGATATAAAAATAATAATTCCCGTGCAGTCTCAATGGCGGGGTGCGGGCCGGCCCGGCGGACGAGTGTGGCCGGGGAAGAGGCCTCTTGGCCGGGGTGAATATGTTGGAACGCGGCGCGCGTAAATAGAAGCGGCTGGAGGTACCGGGGGCGAAGCCCGCCCCGGCCCGGAGGCCGAGTTAAAAAAAATAATAATCCCCGTTCAGTCTCAATGGCGGGGTGCGGGCCGGCCCGGCGGCGAGTGCGGCGGGCTGCAGGCCTCTTGGACAGGTTGAGAGATAAAAAAATAATAATTCCCGTGCAGTCTCAATGGCGGGGTGCGGGCCGGCTCGGCGGACGAGTGTGGCCGGGGAAGAGGCCTCTCTGCCGGGGTGAATATGTTGGAACGCGGCGCGCGTAAATAGAAGCGGCTGGAGGTACCGGGGGCGAAGCCCGCCCCGGCCCGGAGGCCGAGTTAAAAAAAATAATAATCCCCGTTCAGTCTCAATGGCGGGGTGCGGGCCGGCCCGGCGGCGAGTGCGGCGGGCAGCAGGCCTCTTGGACAGGTTGAGAGATAAAAAAATAATAATTCCCGTGCAGTCTCAATGGCGGGGTGCGGGCCGGGGAATAGGCCTCTTGGCCGGGGTGAATAGTGTTGGAACACGGCCCGCGGAAATAGTAGCGGCTGGAGGTACCGGGGGCGATGCCCGCCCCGGCCCGGCGGCCAAGTTAAAAAAATAAATAATCCCCGTTCAGTCTCAATGGCAGGGTGCGGGCCGGCCCGGCGGCGATTGCGGCGGGCAGCAGGCCTCTTGGACAGGTTGAGAGATAAAAAAATAATAATTCCCGTTCAGTCTCAATGGCAGGGTGCGGGCCGGCCCGGCGGCAATTGCGGCGGGCAGCAGGCCTCTTGGACAGGTTGAGAGATAAAAAAATAATAATTCCCATGCAGTCTCAATGGCGGGGTGCGGGCCGGGGAATAGGCCTCTTGGCCGGGGTGAATATGTTGGAACGCGGCGCGCGTAAATAGAAGCGGCTGGAGGTACCGGGGGCGAAGCCCGCCCCGGCCCGGAGGCCGAGTTAAAAAAAATAATAATCCCCGTTCAGTCTCAATGGCGGGGTGCGGGCCGGCCCGGCGGCGAGTGCGGCAGGCAGCAGGCCTCTTGGACAGGTTGAGAGATAAAAAAATAATAATTCCCGTGCAGTCTCAATGGCGGGGTGCGGGCCGGGGAATAGGCCTCTTGGCCGGGGTGAATATGTTGGAACGCGGCGCGCGTAAATAGAAGCGGGTGGAGGTACCGGGGGCGAAGCCCGCCCCGGCCCGGAGGCCGAGTTAAAAAAAATAATAATCCCCGTTCAGTCTCAATGGCGGGGTGCGGGCCGGCCCGGCGGCGAGTGCGGCGGGCAGCAGGCCTCTTGGACAGGTTGAGAGATAAAAAAATAATAATTCCCGTGCAGTCTCAATGGCGGGGTGCGGGCCGGGGAATAGGCCTCTTGGCCGGGGTGAATAGTGTTGGAACACCGCCCGCGGAAATAGTAGCGGCTGGAGGTACCGGGGGCGATGCCCGCCCCGGCCCGGCGGCCAAGTTAAAAAAATAAATAATCCCGTTCAGTCTCAATGGCAGGGTGCGGGCCGGCCCGGCGGCGATTGCGGCGGGCAGCAGGCCTCTTGGACAGGTTGAGAGATAAAAAATAATAATTCCCATGCAGTCTCAATGGCGGGGTGCGGGCCGGGGAATAGGCCTCTTGGCCGGGGTGAATATGTTGGAACGCGGCGCGCGTAAATAGAAGCGGCTGGAGGTACCGGGGGCGAAGCCCGCCCCGGCCCGGAGGCCGAGTTAAAAAAAAAAATAATCCCCGTTCAGTCTCAATGGCGGGGTGCGGGCCGGCCCGGCGGCGAGTGCGGCGGGCAGCAGGCCTCTTGGACAGGTTGAGAGATAAAAAAATTATAATTCCCGTGCAGTCTCAATGGCGGGGTGCGGGCCGGGGAATAGGCCTCTTGGCCGGGGTGAATAGTGTTGGAACACGGCCCGCGGAAATAGTAGCGGCTGGAGGTACCGGGGGCGATGCCCGCCCCGGCCCGGCGGCCAAGTTAAAAAAATAAATAATCCCCGTTCAGTCTCAATGGCAGGGTGCGGGCCGGCCCGGCGGCGATTGCGGCGGGCAGCAGGCCTCTTGGACAGGTTGAGAGATAAAAAAATAATAATTCCCGTTCAGTCACAATGGCAGGGTGCGGGCTGGCCCGGCGGCAATTGCGGCGGGCAGCAGGCCTCTTGGACAGGTTGAGAGATAAAAAAATAATAATTCCCATGCAGTCTCAATGGCGGGGTGCGGGCCGGGGAATAGGCCTCTTGGCCGCGGTGAATATGTTGGAACGCGGCGCGCGTAAATAGAAGCGGCTGGAGGTACCGGGGGCGAAGCCCGCCCCGGCCCGGAGGCCGAGTTAAAAAAAATAATAATCCCCGTTCAGTCTCAATGGCGGGGTGCGGGCCGGCCCGGCAGCGAGTGCGGCGGGCAGCAGGCCTCTTGGACAGGTTGAGAGATAAAAAAATAATAATTCCCGTGCAGTCTCAATGGCGGGGTGCGGGCCGGGGAATAGGCCTCTTGGCCGGGGTGAATAGTGTTGGAACACGGCCCGCGGAAATAGTAGCGGCTGGAGGTACCGGGGGCGATGCCCGCCCCGGCCCGGCGGCCAAGTTAAAAAAATAAATAATCCCCGTTCAGTCTCAATGGCAGGGTGCGGGCCGGCCCGGCGGCGATTGCGGCGGGCAGCAGGCCTCTTGGACAGGTTGAGAGATAAAAAAATAATAATTCCCGTTCAGTCTCAATGGCAGGGTGCGGGCCGGCCCGGCGGCCATTGCGGCGGGCAGCAGGCCTCTTGGACAGGTTGAGAGATAAAAAAATAATAATTCCCATGCAGTCTCAATGGCGGGGTGCGGGCCGGGGAATAGGCCTCTTGGCCGGGGTGAATATGTTGGAACGCGGCGCGCGTAAATAGAAGCGGCTGGAGGTACCGGGGGCGAAGCCCGCCCCGGCCCGGAGGCCGAGTTAAAAAAAAAAATAATCCCCGTTCAGTCTCAATGGCGGGGTGCGGGCCGGCCCGGCGGCGAGTGCGGCGGGCAGCAGGCCTCTTGGACAGGTTGAGAGATAAAAAAATAATAATTCCTGTGCAGTCTCAATGGCGGGGTGCGGGCCGGGGAATAGGCCTCTTGGCCGGGGTGAATAGTGTTGGAACACGGCCCGCGGAAATAGTAGCGGCTGGAGGTACCGGGGGCGATGCCCGCCCCGGCCCGGCGGCCAAGTTAAAAAAATAAATAATCCCGTTCAGTCTCAATGGCAGGGTGCGGGCCGGCCCGGCGGCGATTGCGGCGGGCAGCAGGCCTCTTGGACAGGTTGAGAGATAAAAAATAATAATTCCCATGCAGTCTCAATGGCGGGGTGCGGGCCGGGGAATAGGCCTCTTGGCCGGGGTGAATATGTTGGAACGCGGCGCGCGTAAATAGAAGCGGCTGGAGGTACCGGGGGCGAAGCCCGCCCCGGCCCGGAGGCCGAGTTAAAAAAAATAATAATCCCCGTTCAGTCTCAATGGCGGGGTGCGGGCCGGCCCGGCGGCGAGTGCGGCGGGCAGCAGGCCTCTTGGACAGGTTGAGAGATAAAAAAATAATAATTCCCGTGCAGTCTCAATGGCGGGGTGCGGGCCGGGGAATAGGCCTCTTGGCCGGGGTGAATAGTGTTGGAACACGGCCCGCGGAAATAGTAGCGGCTGGAGGTACCGGGGGCGATGCCCGCCCCGGCCCGGCGGCCAAGTTAAAAAAATAAATAATCCCCGTTCAGTCTCAATGGCAGGGTGCGGGCCGGCCCGGCGGCGATTGCGGCGGGCAGCAGGCCTCTTGGACAGGTTGAGAGATAAAAAAATAATAATTCCCGTTCAGTCTCAATGGCAGGGTGCGGGCCGGCCCGGCGGCAATTGCGGCGGGCAGCAGGCCTCTTGGACAGGTTGAGAGATAAAAAAATAATAATTCCCATGCAGTCTCAATGGCGGGGTGCGGGCCGGGGAATAGGCCTCTTGGCCGGGGTGAATATGTTGGAACGCGGCGCGCGTAAATAGAAGCGGCTGGAGGTACCGGGGGCGAAGCCCGCCCCGGCCCGGAGGCCGAGTTAAAAAAAATAATAATCCCCGTTCAGTCTCAATGGCGGGGTGCGGGCTGGCCCGGCGGCGAGTGCGGCGGGCAGCAGGCCTCTTGGACAGGTTGAGAGATAAAAAAATAATAATTCCCGTGCAGTCTCAATGGCGGGGTGCGGGCCGGGGAATAGGCCTCTTGGCCGGGGTGAATATGTTGGAACGCGGCGCGCGTAAATAGAAGCGGCTGGAGGTACCGGGGGCGAAGCCCGCCCCGGCCCGGAGGCCGAGTTAAAAAAAATAATAATCCCCGTTCAGTCTCAATGGCGGGGTGCAGGCCGGCCCGGCGGCGAGTGCGGCGGGCAGCAGGCCTCTTGGACAGGTTGAGAGATAAAAAAATAATAATTCCCGTGCAGTCTCAATGGCGGGGTGCGGGCCGGGGAATAGGCCTCTTGGCCGGGGTGAATATGTTGGAACGCGGCGCGCGTAAATAGAAGCGGCTGGAGGTACCGGGGGCGAAGCCCGCCCCGGCCCGGAGGCCGAGTTAAAAAAAATAATAATCCCGTTCAGTCTCAATGGCGGGGTGCGGGCCGGCCCGGCGGCGATTGCGGCGGGCAGCAGGCCTCTTGGACAGGTTGAGAGATAAAAAAATAATAATTCCCGTGCAGTCTCAATGGCGGGGTGCGGGCCGGGGAATAGGCCTCTTGGCCGGGGTGAATAGTGTTGGAACACGGCCCGCGGAAATAGTAGCGGCTGGAGGTACCGGGGGCGATGCCCGCCCCGGCCCGGCGGCCAAGTTAAAAAAATAAATAATCCCGTTCAGTCTCAATGGCAGGGTGCGGGCCGGCCCGGCGGCGATTGCGGCGGGCAGCAGGCCTCTTGGACAGGTTGAGAGATAAAAAAATAATAATTCCCATGCAGTCTCAATGGCGGGGTGCGGGCCGGGGAATAGGCCTCTTGGCCGGGGTGAATATGTTGGAACGCGGCGCGCGTAAATAGAAGCGGCTGGAGGTACCGGGGGCGAAGCCCGCCCCGGCCCGGAGGCCGAGTTAAAAAAAATAATAATCCCCGTTCAGTCTCAATGGCGGGGTGCGGGCCGGCCCGGCGGCGAGTGCGGCGGGCAGCAGGCCTCTTGGACAGGTTGAGAGATAAAAAAATAATAATTCCCGTGCAGTCTCAATGGCGGGGTGCGGGCCGGGGAATAGGCCTCTTGGCCGGGGTGAATATGTTGGAACGCGGCGCGCGTAAATAGAAGCGGCTGGAGGTACCGGGGGCGAAGCCCGCCCCGGCCCGGAGGCCGAGTTAAAAAAAATAATAATCCCCGTTCAGTCTCAATGGCGGGGTGCGGGCCGGCCCGGCGGCGAGTGCGGCGGGCAGCAGGCCTCTTGGACAGGTTGAGAGATAAAAAAATAATAATTCCCGTGCAGTCTCAATGGCGGGGTGCGGGCCGGGGAATAGGCCTCTTGGCCGGGGTGAATAGTGTTGGAACACGGCCCGCGGAAATAGTAGCGGCTGGAGGTACCGGGGGCGATGCCCGCCCCGGCCCGGCGGCCAAGTTAAAAAAATAAATAATCCCCGTTCAGTCTCAATGGCAGGGTGCGGGCCGGCCCAGCGGCGATTGCGGCGGGCAGCAGGCCTCTTGGACAGGTTGAGAGATAAAAAAATAATAATTCCCGTTCAGTCTCAATGGCAGGGTGCGGGCCGGCCCGGCGGCAATTGCGGCGGGCAGCAGGCCTCTTGGACAGGTTGAGAGATAAAAAAATAATAATTCCCATGCAGTCTCAATGGCGGGGTGCGGGCCGGGGAATAGGCCTCTTGGCCGGGGTGAATATGTTGGAACGCGGCGCGCGTAAATAGAAGCGGCTGGAGGTACCGGGGGCGAAGCCCGCCCCGGCCCGGAGGCCGAGTTAAAAAAAATAATAATCCCCGTTCAGTCTCAATGGCGGGGTGCGGGCCGGCCCGGCGGCGAGTGCGGCGGGCAGCAGGCCTCTTGGACAGGTTGAGAGATAAAAAAATAATAATTCCCGTGCAGTCTCAATGGCGGGGTGCGGGCCGGGGAATAGGCCTCTTGGCCGGGGTGAATATGTTGGAACGCGGCGCGCGTAAATAGAAGCGGCTGGAGGTAGCGGGGGCGAAGCCCGCCCCGGCCCGGAGGCCGAGTTAAAAAAAATAATAATCCCCGTTCAGTCTCAATGGCGGGGTGCGGGCCGGCCCGGCGGCGAGTGCGGCGGGCAGCAGGCCTCTTGGACAGGTTGAGAGATAAAAAAATAATAATTCCCGTGCAGTCTCAATGGCGGGGTGCGGGCCGGGGAATAGGCCTCTTGGCCGGGGTGAATAGTGTTGGAACACGGCCCGCGGAAATAGTAGCGGCTGGAGGTACCGGGGGCGATGCCCGCCCCGGCCCGGCGGCCAAGTTAAAAAAATAAATAATCCCCGTTCAGTCTCAATGGCAGGGTGCGGGCCGGCCCAGCGGCGATTGCGGCGGGCAGCAGGCCTCTTGGACAGGTTGAGAGATAAAAAAATAATAATTCCCGTTCAGTCTCAATGGCAGGGTGCGGGCCGGCCCGGCGGCAATTGCGGCGGGCAGCAGGCCTCTTGGACAGGTTGAGAGATAAAAAAATAATAATTCCCATGCAGTCTCAATGGCGGGGTGCGGGCCGGGGAATAGGCCTCTTGGCCGGGGTGAATATGTTGGAACGCGGCGCGCGTAAATAGAAGCAGCTGGAGGTACCGGGGGCGAAGCCCGCCCCGGCCCGGAGGCCGAGTTAAAAAAAATAATAATCCCCGTTCAGTCTCAATGGCGGGGTGCGGGCCGGCCCGGCGGCGAGTGCGGCGGGCAGCAGGCCTCTTGGACAGGTTGAGAGATAAAAAAATAATAATTCCCGTGCAGTCTCAATGGCGGGGTGCGGGCCGGGGAATAGGCCTCTTGGCCGGGGTGAATATGTTGGAACGCGGCGCGCGTAAATAGAAGCGGCTGGAGGTACCGGGGGCGAAGCCCGCCCCGGCCCGGAGGCCGAGTTAAAAAAAATAATAATCCCGTTCAGTCTCAATGGCGGGGTGCGGGCCGGCCCGGCGGCGATTGCGGCGGGCAGCAGGCCTCTTGGACAGGTTGAGAGATAAAAAAATAATAATTCCCGTGCAGTCTCAATGGCGGGGTGCGGGCCGGGGAATAGGCCTCTTGGCCGGGGTGAATAGTGTTGGAACACGGCCCGCGGAAATAGTAGCGGCTGGAGGTACCGGGGGCGATGCCCGCCCCGGCCCGGCGGCCAAGTTAAAAAAATAAATAATCCCGTTCAGTCTCAATGGCAGGGTGCGGGCCGGCCCGGCGGCGATTGCGGCGGGCAGCAGGCCTCTTGGACAGGTTGAGAGATAAAAAAAAAATAATTCCCATGCAGTCTCAATGGCGGGGTGCGGGCCGGGGAATAGGCCTCTTGGCCGGGGTGAATATGTTGGAACGCGGCGCGCGTAAATAGAAGCGGCTGGAGGTACCGGGGGCGAAGCCCGCCCCGGCCCGGAGGCCGAGTTAAAAAAAATAATAATCCCCGTTCAGTCTCAATGGCGGGGTGCGGGCCGGCCCGGCGGCGAGTGCGGCGGGCAGCAGGCCTCTTGGACAGGTTGAGAGATAAAAAAATAATAATTCCCGTGCAGTCTCAATGGCGGGGTGCGGGCCGGGGAATAGGCCTCTTGGCCGGGGTGAATATGTTGGAACGCGGCGCGCGTAAATAGAAGCGGCTGGAGGTACCGGGGGCGAAGCCCGCCCCGGCCCCGAGGCCGAGTTAAAAAAAATAATAATCCCCGTTCAGTCTCAATGGCAGGGTGCGGGCCGGCCCGGCGGCGATTGCGGCGGGCAGCAGGCCTCTTGGACAGGTTGAGAGATAAAAAAATAATAATTCCCGTTCAGTCTCAATGGCAGGGTGCGGGCCGGCCCGGCGGCAATTGCGGCGGGCAGCAGGCCTCTTGGACAGGTTGAGAGATAAAAAAATAATAATTCCCATGCAGTCTCAATGGCGGGGTGCGGGCCGGGGAATAGGCCTCTTGGCCGGGGTGAATATGTTGGAACGCGGCGCGCGTAAATAGAAGCGGCTGGAGGTACCGGGGGCGAAGCCCGCCCCGGCCCGGAGGCCGAGTTAAAAAAAATAATAATCCCCGTTCAGTCTCAATGGCGGGGTGCGGGCCGGCCCGGCGGCGAGTGCGGCGGGCAGAAGGCCTCTTGGACAGGTTGAGAGATAAAAAAATAATAATTCCCGTGCAGTCTCAATGGCGGGGTGCGGGCCGGGGAATAGGCCTCTTGGCCGGGGTGAATATGTTGGAACGCGGCGCGCGTAAATAGAAGCGGCTGGAGGTACCGGGGGCGAAGCCCGCCCCGGCCCGGAGGCCGAGTTAAAAAAAATAATAATCCCCGTTCAGTCTCAATGGCGGGGTGCGGGCCGGCACGGCGGCGATTGCGGCGGGCAGCAGGCCTCTTGGACAGGTTGAGAGATAAAAAAATAATAATTCCCATGCAGTCTCAATGGCGGGGTGCGGGCCGGGGAATAGGCCTCTTGGCCGGGGTGAATATGTTGGAACGCGGCGCGCGTAAATAGAAGCGGCTGGAGGTACCGGGGGCGAAGCCCGCCCCGGCCCGGAGGCCGAGTTAAAAAAAATAATAATCCCCGTTCAGTCTCAATGGCGGGGTGCGGGCCGGCCCGGCGGCGATTGCGGCGGGCAGCAGGCCTCTTGGACAGGTTGAGAGATAAAAAAATAATAATTCCCATGCAGTCTCAATGGCGGGGTGCGGGCCGGGGAATAGGCCTCTTGGCCGGGGTGAATATGTTGGAACGCGGCGCGCGTAAATAGAAGCGGCTGGAGGTACCGGGGGCGAAGCCCGCCCCGGCCCGGAGGCCGAGTTAAAAAAAATAATAATCCCCGTTCAGTCTCAATGGCGGGGTGCGGGCCGGCCCGGCGGCGAGTGCGGCGGGCAGCAGGCCTCTTGGACAGGTTGAGAGATAAAAAAATAATAATTCCCGTGCAGTCTCAATGGCGGGGTGCGGGCCGGGGAATAGGCCTCTTGGCCGGGGTGAATATGTTGGAACGCAGCGCGCGTAAATAGAAGCGGCTGGAGGTACCGGGGGCGAAGCCCGCCCCGGTCCGGAGGCCGAGTTAAAAAAAATAATAATCCCCGTTCAGTCTCAATGGCAGGGTGCGGGCCGGCCCGGCGGCGATTGCGGCGGGCAGCAGGCCTCTTGGACAGGTTGAGAGATAAAAAAATAATAATTCCCATGCAGTCTCAATGGCGGGGTGCGGGCCGGGGAATAGGCCTCTTGGCCGGGGTGAATAGTGTTGGAACACTGCCCGCGGAAATAGTAGCGGCTGGAGGTACCGGGGGCGATGGCCGCCCCGGCCCGGCGGCCAAGTTAAAAAAATAAATAATCCCCGTTCAGTCTCAATGGCAGGGTGCGGGCCGGCCCGGCGGCGATTGCGGCGGGCAGCAGGCCTCTTGGACAGGTTGAGAGATAAAAAAATAATAATTCCCATGCAGTCTCAATGGCGGGGTGCGGGCCGGGGAATAGGCCTCTTGGCCGGGGTGAATAGTGTTGGAACACGGCCCGCGGAAATAGTAGCGGCTGGAGGTACCGGGGGCGATGCCCGCCCCGGGCCGGCGGCCAAGTTAAAAAAATAAATAATCCCGTTCAGTCTCAATGGCAGGGTGCGGGCCGGCCCGGCGGCGAGTGCGGCGGGCAGCAGGCCTCTTGGACAGGTTGAGAGATAAAAAAATAATAATTCCCGTTCAGTCTCAATGGCAGGGTGCGGGACGGCCCGGCGGCGATTGCGGCGGGCAGCAGGCCTCTTGGACAGGTTGAGAGATAAAAAAATAATAATTCCCATGCAGTCTCAATGGCGGGGTGCGGGCCGGGGAATAGGCCTCTTGGCCGGGGTGAATATGTTGGAACGCGGCGCGCGTAAATAGAAGCGGCTGGAGGTACCGGGGGCGAAGCCCGCCCCGGCCCGGAGGCCGAGTTAAAAAAAATAATAATCCCCGTTCAGTCTCAATGGCGGGGTGCGGGCCGGCCCGGCGGCGAGTGCGGCGGGCAGCAGGCCTCTTGGACAGGTTGAGAGATAAAAAAATAATAATTCCCGTGCAGTCTCAATGGCGGGGTGCGGGCCGGGGAATAGGCCTCTTGGCCGGGGTGAATATGTTGGAACGCGGCGCGCGTAAATAGAAGCGGCTGGAGGTACCGGGGGCGAAGCCCGCCCCGGCCCGGAGGCCGAGTTAAAAAAAATAATAATCCCCGTTCAGTCTCAATGGCGGGGTGCGGGCCGGCCCGGCGGCGAGTGCGGCGGGCAGCAGGCCTCTTGGACAGGTTGAGAGATAAAAAAATAATAATTCCCGTGCAGTCTCAATGGCGGGGTGCGGGCCGGGGAATAGGCCTCTTGGCCGGGGTGAATATGTTGGAACGCGGCGCGCGTAAATAGAAGCGGCTGGAGGTACCGGGGGCGAAGCCCGCCCCGGCCCGGAGGCCGAGTTAAAAAAAATAATAATCCCCGTTCAGTCTCAATGGCAGGGTGCGGGCCGGCCCGGCGGCGATTGCGGCGGGCAGCAGGCCTCTTGGACAGGTTGAGAGATAAAAAAATAATAATTCCCGTTCAGTCTCAATGGCAGGGTGCGGGCCGGCCCGGCGGCAATTGCGGCGGGCAGCAGGCCTCTTGGACAGGTTGAGAGATAAAAAAATAATAATTCCCATGCAGTCTCAATGGCGGGGTGCGGGCCGGGGAATAGGCCTCTTGGCCGGGGTGAATATGTTGGAACGCGGCGCGCGTAAATAGAAGCGGCTGGAGGTACCGGGGGCGAAGCCCGCCCCGGCCCGGAGGCGAGTTAAAAAAAATAATAATCCCCGTTCAGTCTCAATGGCGGGGTGCGGGCCGGCCCGGCGGCGAGTGCGGCGGGCAGCAGGCCTCTTGGACAGGTTGAGAGATAAAAAAATAATAATTCCCGTGCAGTCTCAATGGCGGGGTGCGGGCCGGGGAATAGGCCTCTTGGCCGGGGTGAATATGTTGGAACGCGGCGCGCGTAAATAGAAGCGGCTGGAGGTACCGGGGGCGAAGCCCGCCCCGGCCCGGAGGCCGAGTTAAAAAAAATAATAATCCCCGTTCAGTCTCAATGGCGGGGTGCGGGCCGGCCCGGCGGCGATTGCGGCGGGCAGCAGGCCTCTTGGACAGGTTGAGAGATAAAAAAATAATAATTCCCGTGCAGTCTCAATGGCGGGGTGCGGGCCGGGGAATAGGCCTCTTGGCCGGGGTGAATAGTGTTGGAACACGGCCCGCGGAAATAGTAGCGGCTGGAGGTACCGGGGGCGATGCCCGCCCCGGGCCGGCGGCCAAGTTAAAAAAATAAATAATCCCGTTCAGTCTCAATGGCAGGGTGCGGGCCGGCCCGGCGGCGATTGCGGCGGGCAGCAGGCCTCTTGGACAGGTTGAGAGATAAAAAAAAAATAATTCCCATGCAGTCTCATTGGCGGGGTGCGGGCCGGGGAATAGGCCTCTTGGCCGGGGTGAATATGTTGGAACGCGGCGCGCGTAAATAGAAGCGGCTCGAGGTACCGGGGGCGAAGCCCGCCCCGGCCCGGAGGCCGAGTTAAAAAAAATAATAATCCCCGTTCAGTCTCAATGGCGGGGTGCGGGCCGGCCCGGCGGCGAGTGCGGCGGGCAGCAGGCCTCTTGGACAGGTTGAGAGATAAAAAAATAATAATTCCGGTGCAGTCTCAATGGCGGGGTGCGGGCCGGGGAATAGGCCTCTTGGCCGGGGTGAATAGTGTTGGAACACGGCCCGCGGAAATAGTAGCGGCTGGAGGTACCGGGGGCGATGCCCGCCCCGGCCCGGCGGCCAAGTTAAAAAAATAAATAATCCCGTTCAGTCTCAATGGCAGGGTGCGGGCCGGCCCGGCGGCGATTGCGGCGGGCAGCAGGCCTCTTGGACAGGTTGAGAGATAAAAAAAAAATAATTCCCATGCAGTCTCATTGGCGGGGTGCGGGCCGGGGAACAGGCCTCTTGGCCGGGGTGAATATGTTGGAACGCGGCGCGCGTAAATAGAAGCGGCTGGAGGTACCGGGGGCGAAGCCCGCCCCGGCCCGGAGGCCGAGTTAAAAAAAATAATAATCCCCGTTCAGTCTCAATGGCGGGGTGCGGGCCGGCCCGGCGGCGAGTGCGGCGGGCAGCAGGCCTCTTGGACAGGTTGAGAGATAAAAAAATAATAATTCCGGTGCAGTCTCAATGGCGGGGTGCGGGCCGGGGAATAGGCCTCTTGGCCGGGGTGAATATGTTGGAACGCGGCGCGCGTAAATAGAAGCGGCTGGAGGTACCGGGGGCGAAGCCCGCCCCGGCCCGGAGGCCGAGTTAAAAAAAATAATAATCCCCGTTCAGTCTCAATGGCGGGGTGCGGGCCGGCCCGGCGGCGAGTGCGGTGGGCAGCAGGCCTCTTGGACAGGTTGAGAGATAAAAAAATAATAATTCCCGTTCAGTCTCAATGGCAGGGTGCGGGCCGGCCCGGCGGCAATTGCGGCGGGCAGCAGGCCTCTTGGACAGGTTGAGAGATAAAAAAATAATAATTCCCATGCAGTCTCAATGGCGGGGTGCGGGCCGGGGAATAGGCCTCTTGGCCGGGGTGAATATGTTGGAACGCGGCGCGCGTAAATAGAAGCGGCTGGAGGTACCGGGGGCGAAGCCCGCCCCGGCCCGGAGGCCGAGTTAAAAAAAATAATAATCCCCGTTCAGTCTCAATGGCGGGGTGCGGGCCGGCCCGGCGGCGAGTGCGGCGGGCAGCAGGCCTCTTGGACAGGTTGAGAGATAAAAAAATAATAATTCCCGTGCAGTCTCAATGGCGGGGTGCGGGCCGGGGAATAGGCCTCTTGGCCGGGGTGAATATGTTGGAACGCGGCGCGCGTAAATAGAAGCGGCTGGAGGTACCGGGGGCGAAGCCCGCCCCGGCCCGGAGGCCGAGTTAAAAAAAATAATAATCCCCGTTCAGTCTCAATGGCGGGGTGCGGGCCGGCCCGGCGGCGATTGCGGCGGGCAGCAGGCCTCTTGGACAGGTTGAGAGATAAAAAAATAATAATTCCCATGCAGTCTCAATGGCGGGGTGCGGGCCGGGGAATAGGCCTCTTGGCCGGGGTGAATATGTTGGAACGCGGCGCGCGTAAATAGAAGCGGCTGGAGGTACCGGGGGCGAAGCCCGCCCCGGCCCGGAGGCCGAGTTAAAAAAAATAATAATCCCCGTTCAGTCTCAATGGCGGGGTGCGGGCCGGCCCGGCGGCGATTGCGGCGGGCAGCAGGCCTCTTGGACAGGTTGAGAGATAAAAAAATAATAATTCCCATGCAGTCTCAATGGCGGGGTGCGGGCCGGGGAATAGGCCTCTTGGCCGGGGTGAATATGTTGGAACGCGGCGCGCGTAAATAGAAGCGGCTGGAGGTACCGGGGGCGAAGCCCGCCCCGGCCCGGAGGCCGAGTTAAAAAAAATAATAATCCCCGTTCAGTCTCAATGGCGGGGTGCGGGCCGGCCCGGCGGCGAGTGCGGCGGGCAGCAGGCCTCTTGGACAGGTTGAGAGATAAAAAAATAATAATTCCCGTGCAGTCTCAATGGCGGGGTGCGGGCCGGGGAATAGGCCTCTTGGCCGGGGTGAATATGTTGGAACGCAGCGCGCGTAAATAGAAGCGGCTGGAGGTACCGGGGGCGAAGCCCGCCCCGGTCCGGAGGCCGAGTTAAAAAAAATAATAATCCCCGTTCAGTCTCAATGGCAGGGTGCGGGCCGGCCCGGCGGCAATTGCGGCGGGCAGCAGGCCTCTTGGACAGGTTGAGAGATAAAAAAATAATAATTCCCATGCAGTCTCAATGGCGGGGTGCGGGCCGGGGAATAGGCCTCTTGGCCGGGGTGAATAGTGTTGGAACACGGCCCGCGGAAATAGTAGCGGCTGGAGGTACCGGGGGCGATGCCCGCCCCGGGCCGGCGGCCAAGTTAAAAAAATAAATAATCCCGTTCAGTCTCAATGGCAGGGTGCGGGCCGGCCCGGCGGCGAGTGCGGCGGGCAGCAGGCCTCTTGGACAGGTTGAGAGATAAAAAAATAATAATTCCCGTTCAGTCTCAATGGCAGGGTGCGGGCCGGCCCGGCGGCGATTGCGGCGGGCAGCAGGCCTCTTGGACAGGTTGAGAGATAAAAAAATAATAATTCCCATGCAGTCTCAATGGCGGGGTGCGGGCCGGGGAATAGGCCTCTTGGCCGGGGTGAATATGTTGGAACGCGGCGCGCGTAAATAGAAGCGGCTGGAGGTACCGGCGGCGAAGCCCGCCCCGGCCCGGAGGCCGAGTTAAAAAAAATAATAATCCCCGTTCAGTCTCAATGGCGGGGTGCGGGCCGGCCCGGCGGCGAGTGCGGCGGGCAGCAGGCCTCTTGGACAGGTTGAGAGATAAAAAAATAATAATTCCCGTGCAGTCTCAATGGCGGGGTGCGGGCCGGGGAATAGGCCTCTTGGCCTGGGTGAATATGTTGGAACGCGGCGCGCGTAAATAGAAGCGGCTGGAGGTACCGGGGGCGAAGCCCGCCCCGGCCCGGAGGCCGAGTTAAAAAAAATAATAATCCCCGTTCAGTCTCAATGGCGGGGTGCGGGCCGGCCCGGCGGCGAGTGCGGCGGGCAGCAGGCCTCTTGGACAGGTTGAGAGATAAAAAAATAATAATTCCCGTGCAGTCTCAATGGCGGGGTGCGGGCCGGGGAATAGGCCTCTTGGCCGGGGTGAATAGTGTTGGAACACGGCCCGCGGAAATAGTAGCGGCTGGAGGTACCGGGGGCGATGCCCGCCCCGGCCCGGCGGCCAAGTTAAAAAAATAAATAATCCCGTTCAGTCTCAATGGCAGGGTGCGGGCCGGCCCGGCGGCGATTGCGGCGGGCAGCAGGCCTCTTGGACAGGTTGAGAGATAAAAAAAAAATAATTCCCATGCAGTCTCAATGGCGGGGTGCGGGCCGGGGAATAGGCCTCTTGGCCGGGGTGAATATGTTGGAACGCGGCGCGCGTAAATAGAAGCGGCTGGAGGTACCGGGGGCGAAGCCCGCCCCGGCCCGGAGGCCGAGTTAAAAAAAAAAATAATCCCCGTTCAGTCTCAATGGCGGGGTGCGGGCCGGCCCGGCGGCGAGTGCGGCGGGCAGCAGGCCTCTTGGACAGGTTGAGAGATAAAAAAATAATAATTCCCGTGCAGTCTCAATGGCGGGGTGCGGGCCGGGGAATAGGCCTCTTGGCCGGGGTGAATATGTTGGAACGCGGCGCGCGTAAATAGAAGCGGCTGGAGGTACCGGGGGCGAAGCCCGCCCCGGCCCGGAGGCCGAGTTAAAAAAAATAATAATCCCCGTTCAGTCTCAATGGCAGGGTGCGGGCCGGCCCGGCGGCGATTGCGGCGGGCAGCAGGCCTCTTGGACAGGTTGAGAGATAAAAAAATAATAATTCCCGTTCAGTCTCAATGGCAGGGTGCGGGCCGGCCCGGCGGCAATTGCGGCGGGCAGCAGGCCTCTTGGACAGGTTGAGAGATAAAAAAAAAATAATTCCCATGCAGTCTCATTGGCGGGGTGCGGGCCGGGGAATAGGCCTCTTGGCCGGGGTGAATAGTGTTGGAACACGGCCCGCGGGAATAGTAGCGGCTGGAGGTACCGGGGGCGATGCCCGCCCCGGCCCGGCGGCCAAGTTAAAAAAATAAATAATCCCCGTTCAGTCTCAATGGCAGGGTGCGGGCCGGCCCGGCGGCGATTGCGGCGGGCAGCAGGCCTCTTGGACAGGTTGAGAGATAAAAAAATAATAATTCCCATGCAGTCTCAATGGCGGGGTGCGGGCCGGGGAATAGGCCTCTTGGCCGGGGTGAATAGTGTTGGAACACGGCCCGCGGAAATAGTAGCGGCTGGAGGTACCGGGGGCGATGCCCGCCCCGGGCCGGCGGCCAAGTTAAAAAAATAAATAATCCCGTTCAGTCTCAATGGCAGGGTGCGGGCCGGCCCGGCGGCGAGTGCGGCGGGCAGCAGGCCTCTTGGACAGGTTGAGAGATAAAAAAATAATAATTCCCGTTCAGTCTCAATGGCAGGGTGCGGGCCGGCCCGGCGGCGATTGCGGCGGGCAGCAGGCCTCTTGGACAGGTTGAGAGATAAAAAAATAATAATTCCCATGCAGTCTCAATGGCGGGGTGCGGGCCGGGGAATAGGCCTCTTGGCCGGGGTGAATATGTTGGAACGCGGCGCGCGTAAATAGAAGCGGCTGGAGGTACCGGGGGCGAAGCCCGCCCCGGCCCGGAGGCCGAGTTAAAAAAAATAATAATCCCCGTTCAGTCTCAATGGCGGGGTGCGGGCCGGCCCGGCGGCGAGTGCGGCGGGCAGCAGGCCTCTTGGACAGGTTGAGAGATAAAAAAATAATAATTCCCGTGCAGTCTCAATGGCGGGGTGCGGGCCGGGGAATAGGCCTCTTGGCCGGGGTGAATATGTTGGAACGCGGCGCGCGTAAATAGAAGCGGCTGGAGGTACCGGGGGCGAAGCCCGCCCCGGCCCGGAGGCCGAGTTAAAAAAAATAATAATCCCCGTTCAGTCTCAATGGCGGGGTGCGGGCCGGCCCGGCGGCGAGTGCGGTGGGCAGCAGGCCTCTTGGACAGGTTGAGAGATAAAAAAATAATAATTCCCGTGCAGTCTCAATGGCGGGGTGCGGGCCGGGGAATAGGCCTCTTGGCCGGGGTGAATAGTGTTGGAACACGGCCCGCGGAAATAGTAGCGGCTGGAGGTACCGGGGGCGATGCCCGCCCCGGCCCGGCGGCCAAGTTAAAAAAATAAATAATCCCGTTCAGTCTCAATGGCAGGGTGCGGGCCGGCCCGGCGGCGATTGCGGCGGGCAGCAGGCCTCTTGGACAGGTTGAGAGATAAAAAAAAAATAATTCCCATGCAGTCTCAATGGCGGGGTGCGGGCCGGGGAATAGGCCTCTTGGCCGGGGTGAATATGTTGGAACGCGGCGCGCGTAAATAGAAGCGGCTGGAGGTACCGGGGGCGAAGCCCGCCCCGGCCCGGAGGCCGAGTTAAAAAAAATAATAATCCCCGTTCAGTCTCAATGGCGGGGTGCGGGCCGGCCCGGCGGCGAGTGCGGCGGGCAGCAGGCCTCTTGGACAGGTTGAGAGATAAAAAAATAATAATTCCCGTGCAGTCTCAATGGCGGGGTGCGGGCCGGGGAATAGGCCTCTTGGCCGGGGTGAATATGTTGGAACGCGGCGCGCGTAAATAGAAGCGGCTGGAGGTACCGGGGGCGAAGCCCGCCCCGGCCCGGAGGCCGAGTTAAAAAAAATAATAATCCCCGTTCAGTCTCAATGGCAGGGTGCGGGCCGGCCCGGCGGCGATTGCGGCGGGCAGCAGGCCTCTTGGACAGGTTGAGAGATAAAAAAATAATAATTCCCGTTCAGTCTCAATGGCAGGGTGCGGGCCGGCCCGGCGGCAATTGCGGCGGGCAGCAGGCCTCTTGGACAGGTTGAGAGATAAAAAAATAATAATTCCCATGCAGTCTCAATGGCGGGGTGCGGGCCGGGGAATAGGCCTCTTGGCCGGGGTGAATATGTTGGAACGCAGCGCGCGTAAATAGAAGCGGCTGGAGGTACCGGGGGCGAAGCCCGCCCCGGCCCGGAGGCCGAGTTAAAAAAAATAATAATCCCCGTTCAGTCTCAATGGCGGGGTGCGGGCCGGCCCGGCGGCGAGTGCGGCGGGCAGCAGGCCTCTTGGACAGGTTGAGAGATAAAAAAATAATAATTCCCGTGCAGTCTCAATGGCGGGGTGCGGGCCGGGGAATAGGCCTCTTGGCCGGGGTGAATATGTTGGAACGCGGCGCGCGTAAATAGAAGCGGCTGGAGGTACCGGGGGCGAAGCCCGCCCCGGCCCGGAGGCCGAGTTAAAAAAAATAATAATCCCCGTTCAGTCTCAATGGCGGGGTGCGGGCCGGCCCGGCGGCGATTGCGGCGGGCAGAAGGCCTCTTGGACAGGTTGAGAGATAAAAAAATAATAATTCCCGTGCAGTCTCAATGGCGGGGTGCGGGCCGGGGAATAGGCCTCTTGGCCGGGGTGAATAGTGTTGGAACACGACCCGCGGAAATAGTAGGCTGGAGGTACCGGGGGCGATGCCCGCCCCGGCCCGGCGGCCAAGTTAAAAAAATAAATAATCCCCGTTCAGTCTCAATGGCAGGGTGCGGGCCGGCCCAGCGGCGATTGCGGCGGGCAGCAGGCCTCTTGGACAGGTTGCGAGATAAAAAAATAATAATTCCCGTTCAGTCTCAATGGCAGGGTGCGGGCCGGCCCGGCGGCAATTGCGGCGGGCAGCAGGCCTCTTGGACAGGTTGAGAGATAAAAAAATAATAATTCCCATGCAGTCTCAATGGCGGGGTGCGGGCCGGGGAATAGGCCTCTTGGCCGGGGTGAATATGTTGGAACGCAGCGCGCGTAAATAGAAGCGGCTGGAGGTACCGGGGGCGAAGCCCGCCCCGGCCCGGAGGCCGAGTTAAAAAAAATAATAATCCCCGTTCAGTCTCAATGGCGGGGTGCGGGCCGGCCCGGCGGCGAGTGCGGCGGGCAGCAGGCCTCTTGGACAGGTTGAGAGATAAAAAAATGATAATTCCCATGCAGTCTCAATGGCGGGGTGCGGGCCGGCCCGGCGGACGAGTGTGGCCGGGGAAGAGGCCTCTTGGCCGGGGTGAATATGTTGGAACGCGGCGCGCGTAAATAGAAGCGGCTGGAGGTACCGGGGGCGAAGCCCGCCCCGGCCCGGAGGCCGAGTTAAAAAAAATAATAATCCCCGTTCAGTCTCAATGGCGGGGTGCGGGCCGGCCCGGCGGCGAGTGCGGCGGGCAGCAGGCCTCTTGGACAGGTTGAGAGATAAAAAAATAATAATTCCCGTGCAGTCTCAATGGCGGGGTGCGGGCCGGGGAATAGGCCTCTTGGCCGGGGTGAATAGTGTTGGAACACGGCCCGCGGAAATAGTAGCGGCTGGAGGTACCGGGGGCGATGCCCGCCCCGGCCCGGCGGCCAAGTTAAAAAAATAAATAATCCCCGTTCAGTCTCAATGGCAGGGTGCGGGCCGGCCCGGCGGCGATTGCGGCGGGCAGCAGGCCTCTTGGACAGGTTGAGAGATAAAAAAATAATAATTCCCATGCAGTCTCAATGGCGGGGTGCGGGCCGGGGAATAGGCCTCTTGGCCGGGGTGAATAGTGTTGGAACACGGCCCGCGGAAATAGTAGCGGCTGGAGGTACCGGGGGCGATGCCCGCCCTGGCCCGGCGGCCAAGTTAAAAAAATAAATAATCCCCGTTCAGTCTCAATGGCAGGGTGCGGGCCGGCCCGGCGGCGATTGCGGCGGGCAGCAGGCCTCTTGGACAGGTTGAGAGATAAAAAAATAATAATTCCCGTTCAGTCTCAATGGCAGGGTGCGGGCCGGCCCGGCGGCAATTGCGGCGGGCAGCAGGCCTCTTGGACAGGTTGAGAGATAAAAAAATGATAATTCCCTTGCAGTCTCAATGGCGGGGTGCGGGCCGGGGAATAGGCCTCTTGGCCGGGGTGAATATGTTGGAACGCGGCGAGCGTAAATAGAAGCGGCTGGAGGTACCGGGGGCGAAGCCCGCCCCGGCCCGGAGGCCGAGTTAAAAAAAATAATAATCCCCGTTCAGTCTCAATGGCGGGGTGCGGGCCGGCCCGGCGGCGAGTGCGGCGGGCAGCAGGCCTCTTGGACAGGTTGAGAGATAAAAAAATAATAATTCCCGTGCAGTCTCAATGGCGGGGTGCGGGCCGGGGAATAGGCCTCTTGGCCGGGGTGAATATGTTGGAACGCGGCGCGCGTAAATAGAAGCGGCTGGAGGTACCGGGGGCGAAGCCCGCCCCGGCCCGGAGGCCGAGTTAAAAAAAATAATAATCCCCGTTCAGTCTCAATGGCGGGGTGCGGGCCGGCCCGGCGGCGATTGCGGCGGGCAGCAGGCCTCTTGGACAGGTTGAGAGATAAAAAAATAATAATTCCCGTGCAGTCTCAATGGCGGGGTGCGGGCCGGGGAATAGGCCTCTTGGCCGGGGTGAATAGTGTTGGAACACGGCCCGCGGAAATAGTAGCGGCTGGAGGTACCGGGGGCGATGCCCGCCCCGGCCCGGCGGCCAAGTTAAAAAAATAAATAATCCCCGTTCAGTCTCAATGGCAGGGTGCGGGCCGGCCCAGGCGATTGCGGCGGGCAGCAGGCCTCTTGGACAGGTTGAGAGATAAAAAAATAATAATTCCCGTTCAGTCTCAATGGCAGGGTGCGGGCCGGCCCGGCGGCAATTGCGGCGGGCAGCAGGCCTCTTGGACAGGTTGAGAGATAAAAAAATAATAATTCCCATGCAGTCTCAATGGCGGGGTGCGGGCCGGGGAATAGGCCTCTTGGCCGGGGTGAATATGTTGGAACGCGGCGCGCGTAAATAGAAGCGGCTGGAGGTACCGGGGGCGAAGCCCGCCCCGGCCCGGAGGCCGAGTTAAAAAAAATAATAATCCCCGTTCAGTCTCAATGGCGGGGTGCGGGCCGGCCCGGCGGCGAGTGCGGCGGGCAGCAGGCCTCTTGGACAGGTTGAGAGATAAAAAAATAATAATTCCCGTGCAGTCTCAATGGCGGGGTGCGGGCCGGGGAATAGGCCTCTTGGCCGGGGTGAATATGTTGGAACGCGGCGCGCGTAAATAGAAGCGGCTGGAGGTACCGGGGGCGAAGCCCGCCCCGGCCCGGAGGCCGAGTTAAAAAAAATAATAATCCCCGTTCAGTCTCAATGGCGGGGTGCGGGCCGGCCCGGCGGCGAGTGCGGCGGGCAGCAGGCCTCTTGGACAGGTTGAGAGATAAAAAAATAATAATTCCGGTGCAGTCTCAATGGCGGGGTGCGGGCCGGGGAATAGGCCTCTTGGCCGGGGTGAATAGTGTTGGAACACGGCCCGCGGAAATAGTAGCGGCTGGAGGTACCGGGGGCGATGCCCGCCCCGGCCCGGAGGCCGAGTTAAAAAAAATAATAATCCCCGTTCAGTCTCAATGGCGGGGTGCGGGCCGGCCCGGCGGCGAGTGCGGCGGGCAGCAGGCCTCTTGGACAGGTTGAGAGATAAAAAAATAATAATTCCGGTGCAGTCTCAATGGCGGGGTGCGGGCCGGGGAATAGGCCTCTTGGCCGGGGTGAATATGTTGGAACGCGGCGCGCGTAAATAGAAGCGGCTGGAGGTACCGGGGGCGAAGCCCGCCCCGGCCCGGAGGCCGAGTTAAAAAAAATAATAATCCCCGTTCAGTCTCAATGGCGGGGTGCGGGCCGGCCCGGCGGCGAGTGCGGCGGGCAGCAGGCCTCTTGGACAGGTTGAGAGATAAAAAAATAATAATTCCGGTGCAGTCTCAATGGCGGGGTGCGGGCCGGGGAATAGGCCTCTTGGCCGGGGTGAATATGTTGGAACGCGGCGCGCGTAAATAGAAGCGGCTGGAGGTACCGGGGGCGAAGCCCGCCCCGGCCCGGAGGCCGAGTTAAAAAAAATAATAATCCCCGTTCAGTCTCAATGGCGGGGTGCGGGCCGGCCCGGCGGCGAGTGCGGTGGGCAGCAGGCCTCTTGGACAGGTTGAGAGATAAAAAAATAATAATTCCCGTTCAGTCTCAATGGCAGGGTGCGGGCCGGCCCGGCGGCAATTGCGGCGGGCAGCAGGCCTCTTGGACAGGTTGAGAGATAAAAAAATAATAATTCCCATGCAGTCTCAATGGCGGGGTGCGGGCCGGGGAATAGGCCTCTTGGCCGGGGTGAATATGTTGGAACGCGGCGCGCGTAAATAGAAGCGGCTGGAGGTACCGGGGGCGAAGCCCGCCCCGGCCCGGAGGCCGAGTTAAAAAAAATAATAATACCCGTTCAGTCTCAATGGCGGGGTGCGGGCCGGCCCGGCGGCGAGTGCGGCGGGCAGCAGGCCTCTTGGACAGGTTGAGAGATAAAAAAATAATAATTCCCGTGCAGTCTCAATGGCGGGGTGCGGGCCGGGGAATAGGCCTCTTGGCCGGGGTGAATATGTTGGAACGCGGCGCGCGTAAATAGAAGCGGCTGGAGGTACCGGGGGCGAAGCCCGCCCCGGCCCGGAGGCCGAGTTAAAAAAAATAATAATCCCCGTTCAGTCTCAATGGCGGGGTGCGGGCCGGCCCGGCGGCGATTGCGGCGGGCAGCAGGCCTCTTGGACAGGTTGAGAGATAAAAAAATAATAATTCCCATGCAGTCTCAATGGCGGGGTGCGGGCCGGGGAATAGGCCTCTTGGCCGGGGTGAATATGTTGGAACGCGGCGCGCGTAAATAGAAGCGGCTGGAGGTACCGGGGGCGAAGCCCGCCCCGGCCCGGAGGCCGAGTTAAAAAAAATAATAATCCCCGTTCAGTCTCAATGGCGGGGTGCGGGCCGGCCCGGCGGCGATTGCGGCGGGCAGCAGGCCTCTTGGACAGGTTGAGAGATAAAAAAATAATAATTCCCATGCAGTCTCAATGGCGGGGTGCGGGCCGGGGAATAGGCCTCTTGGCCGGGGTGAATATGTTGGAACGCGGCGCGCGTAAATAGAAGCGGCTGGAGGTACCGGGGGCGAAGCCCGCCCCGGCCCGGAGGCCGAGTTAAAAAAAATAATAATCCCCGTTCAGTCTCAATGGCGGGGTGCGGGCCGGCCCGGCGGCGAGTGCGGCGGGCAGCAGGCCTCTTGGACAGGTTGAGAGATAAAAAAATAATAATTCCCGTGCAGTCTCAATGGCGGGGTGCGGGCCGGGGAATAGGCCTCTTGGCCGGGGTGAATATGTTGGAACGCAGCGCGCGTAAATAGAAGCGGCTGGAGGTACCGGGGGCGAAGCCCGCCCCGGTCCGGAGGCCGAGTTAAAAAAAATAATAATCCCCGTTCAGTCTCAATGGCAGGGTGCGGGCCGGCCCGGCGGCGATTGCGGCGGGCAGCAGGCCTCTTGGACAGGTTGAGAGATAAAAAAATAATAATTCCCATGCAGTCTCAATGGCGGGGTGCGGGCCGGGGAATAGGCCTCTTGGCCGGGGTGAATAGTGTTGGAACACGGCCCGCGGAAATAGTAGCGGCTGGAGGTACCGGGGGCGATGCCCGCCCCGGGCCGGCGGCCAAGTTAAAAAAATAAATAATCCCGTTCAGTCTCAATGGCAGGGTGCGGGCCGGCCCGGCGGCGAGTGCGGCGGGCAGCAGGCCTCTTGGACAGGTTGAGAGATAAAAAAATAATAATTCCCGTTCAGTCTCAATGGCAGGGTGCGGGCCGGCCCGGCGGCGATTGCGGCGGGCAGCAGGCCTCTTGGACAGGTTGAGAGATAAAAAAATAATAATTCCCATGCAGTCTCAATGGCGGGGTGCGGGCCGGG